>NC_064642.1:756747236-757062652 GCF_023864345.2 Schistocerca serialis cubense | reverse complement strand
GAATCCTACCTCGGGCATGGATGTGTCTGACGTCTTTAGGCTAGTTAGGTGTAAGTAGTTCTAAGTTCTAGGGGACTGATGACCTCAGAAGTTAAGTCCCATAGTGCTCAGAGCCATTTGAACCATTTGAATGCGAAAATGTTTTGTTGACAGCAACCTACCTAGGGAGGAACGATCACCACGATAAAATAAGGGAAATCGGAGCTCGTACATAAAGATATAGGTGTTCATTCTTTCCACACGCTTTACGAGACTGGAATAATAGAGAATTGTGAAGGTGGTTCGATGAACCCTCTGCCAGGCACTTGAATGTGATTTGCAGAGTACCCATGTAGATGTAGATGTAGATGAAGAGGAGTCGGCGCAAAGTGTTGGCTTTAGTGCCAGCGTGGTGAAGTGGCTGACGGCAGGCTCGTCAGCGGTTGTCACAGACGCAGGCTGGCTGCTACTGCGCCCTCGGGCGGCGGCAGATGTGTTGGCGGCCGAAGGCGGCGGCTCGCCCGGCAAGGGGCTGCATCCCAACTGGCGCGGCGGCTGACGGCGCGACTACCTGCGTCTCGCTTCGCTGGTTATCTCCAACTCAAGCCGGTGCATCACTACAGCGCGCGCCCCGTGTGTTTCTACTGACACAGCCACGTCCCGTGCGCTGCGAACGTGGTGGCCGGCTGGCGCACTCTATACGCGTGAAATGGTCGGCGCTAGAATCGTAATTGAACCGTGAATTTACTTGCAAAACCTTTTCTTAAGAATTTACTTTATTTACTAGCGATTCATCAAGAACATTAACACATTTCATCACTCTGTGTGAGCGTGGAAGTAGTTGCCATGGAGTAACTGATGAAATCAAAATGAAATTGCTTTTAACAAATGGAAATTTTATTCCTAAAAGCTTTTCTTTTAAAGAAACAATTTAAAATTATAAGCCGAAAGCACCCTCTAAATATCAAGTTACAATTCATTCAGAGGCAGAAAGTAACAAATTTTTTAGTGTATGAGCTTTTGGGCTGAGAACCTTCCTGCTCCGTTTTCACACGACCGTAGTCACGACCGCTCACAACAACCTCTGAATCACTACACAGGTCCAAATCTGCAACACACCAGATTACCTTAAGTAAAAGTTTTAACAATTCACACAAGCACACAAACTATGCACCCCGTAGGAGGGATGGAAATGGTACAAAACACTAAAATTAAAAGATTAACTTGCCACCGAAGGTGCAACTTGATTTTAACTTCTAAGAAAAGTCCTACGGTGGAAGGGTGGCAACTTTATATACCAAAATGACCATTTAAATAAAAGCCCATGAAATGCAATCTTACATAAAATTATACAAGGTTGGACAAACATGCTCTACAGTACACATATACCACCTCTCAAGATGATAGGCAAGATAAAAACATATTTCAGGAATTCAGCCGTTACCCTTCAAGCAATAAATTCGTTATCACACCGAATCCGACACACATGACAGAGGCAGCTATTTACGTACAGCACATTGATAGGGAGATTGCCGAACAATCCGAACTGCAGGTTGCTCTAACCCGACCCTACTCCACAGGGGAAAAGATGACCACCCAATTCATAAATAACCACCTTCCCACGGGTGGGCAAACGCAGAAGAATGGTGGCACGACCCCAAAACAAAGCGGCTGGTGACCTCACCAAGAAAACAGATAGAATTTAAGAAGTAAATGAAACAACATATCACCAATCACTTAACTTCTAATAAACTGCGATTTCTGGCGAAGACCTGGCGCAGCAGCCGCAAATCGCTCTCCCGAACCGTCCGCTGCCAGCCGCTTCAACGGACACACGAAGGCGAGCCGATCTCCTGTCTCACAGCGTCGCAGCTCGCACCGGCCAGACCGTTGTGATGGGTTGACTCCTGTTGCTCTCGTGTTGACCGCGAAGCCACTACTCCTCACCATACGGCGCGGCCCACTGGACTCACGTGGCGACCTCACATGCGCCGACGCTCAAGACGGACCAGTCATCTTGTGTCTCAGTGCTCGAGCGACCAACCGATCGATCCAACCGCCAAGGACCATTGCCTGAGCAAACTCGAACAGACTGGCGGCCTAACGCGCAGACTCACATGCAGGAACTAAGTCCCGACCGGGCGACCACTCGCTGAGTTCTCTTACTGGTGGAGTGGAAAGACTCTCATTTACCCGGCTTTAAAGACTGAACCGAACACAACACATACTAACACTCTGGACGACAGACAGACACTAACTGCCTAACAAAATGCGGACGAGAGACTGACCCCAGACTGACTTCAGACATACCCAGACTGACCAACTGGTGAGCTCATAGCGCCCCTTAAATGCACGTGAACAGGCAACTTTCCCCCTTTCCCACCAGAGGGAGACACCAAAGCTGGGATTGCCCCAGCGGCGCCACCGACAGAAACGGAGGGCGACTGCTTCACACTACGCGCTGCAGTGCGCTCTTCAAAACAGCAATTTTTACCATGGCTCAGTACTGAAATGGAAGCGTCCCGCCACAGCTACCGCTAATTGTCCACAAAGAAGTAGAATGAAGCTACTGGCAAAATACCCTCGCCGGTAGAATTTAAATTAGCGACAAAGTCCCAATGGGAATGAATTCCGATTCTGACACCAGTTAGTACAGGAACAAATCTGGTGAGATCGGCCAAGGAGGTGGGCGCATTGAAAGACTGTGTTCTTTGCTTAGAAGGAGGCCACTTATTGGCAGAAAAACTAAAAATTCAAATGGGCAACGTAAGTCAGGCCTGGGGAGGTGAGGCTGATCCAAGGCGTTGTGGTGGGCGAAACATAGTTCGCGCCAAACTTAGGCGAGTTAAAGAAAAGTGGTGCCGCAGCAACGGGAAGAGAAGATGATCTTCATGGCTACAGGGAATGCGGCAGAGAGTGCGTTTGGTCGAAGGGCGGCAAGGTACATCCAGCACGGTCACACGGCTTCCTCTGGCCTGATTGGTCAGGAGCTGAGAAAACCGCAGGGGCGCCACGGAAAATTCCGAAGCATGGCCTGGTCAGCTACGCCTAAGCGGCGTACATCGTCAGCACACGAGGAAGGTGTGTGATCCAGACTCCTGACCTCGGTGCTGACTTGCTGCTACCGGATCTTGGGACGAAAAATTAAAGGTAGCAGAAGCTACTGGCTGATGCATGACCATAGCAAGAGAATGAAATAAACCTTTTGAAATAAAATAACGATAGCCTCTCATACTATCGATCGCAACCCTACTCCGACTTCACCCCAAGAGATTAACGCGGCTATGGTCACCGCATACAAGCTCTCCTGGGAATCCATTAGCTTGTTTCCGATGCACCATAACCAATTTAATCAAACCCTCACACCCTCATATTGAAGATGCTACACAGAAACTGCGTCGTGATTCAATACTACAGAATTAATTCCGACTTCCCTCTAAGATGAACGTAGCTACTGTAACCTTATGGAACCTCTACTGGGAGTCCACTGTTTCCGATGCAACACAACCCGTTTACCGAAACCCTCGTACGCTAGCATTGACGACGCAGCACACAAATTGCGTCGCGATTGAGTACTACAGGCTCCATGCCTACTTCTCAGCGAGAGACTAACGTGGCACTGGTCACGTCATGAAACATGTCCCGGGAGTCCAGTAACTTGTTGCTGATGCACCACAACCCGTTTACTGTAAACCTCGTACCCTCGCCTTGACAATGCGACACAGAAATTGTGTCATGATTGAATACTGCAGGCTGTATGCCTAGTATTCTCTGAGACACTAACAAGGCTACAGTAACCTCATGGAACCTTTCTTGGTGTCCATTGGCATGCTACCGATGCTACACAATCCATTTACTGTAACCCTCGCACATTCTCGTCGACGTTGCTACACAAAAATTGCATTGCGATTGAATACTACAGGTTCCATGCCGAGTTCTCTCTGAGAGGCTATTATCTCTAAGGTCATCGCACGGAAGTCTTTTACTGTAACCCTCGCACCCTCACATTGACGATGAGACACAGAAATTGCGTCGCAATTCAATACCACAGGCTTGATTCCGACTTCCCTCTGAGAGTAACGTGGCTACAGCCACGTCGTGGAACCCCTCCTGGGAGTCCAGTAGCATGTTACTGATGCACCACACCCCTTTTACTGTAACATACGCACTCTCACACTGACAATGCAACACAGAAATTGTGTTGCGGTTGGATACTGTAGGCTCCATGCCATCTTGCCTCCGAGAGACTAACGTGCTTACTATCACCTCATCCAACTTCTGCTGAAAGTCCAGTAGCCTTTTGCCGATGCACCACAACCTGTTTACCGTATCCCTCGCTCGCTCATATCGACGATGCAACACAGATATTGTGTCTCTATTGTATACTACAGGCCTTATGCGGATTTCTCTCCTAGACTAACGTGGCTACAGTCACCGCATGGAACCTATCCTGGGAGACCAGTAGCTTCTTTCTGACGCTCCGGACATTGCCTCGCGATTGAATACTAGTCTCCATGCCAACTTCTCTCCATGAGACTGCTGAGGCTTTGGTCACCACTAGGAACCTTCGTTTTCAGTCCAGTAGCTTGTTGCCAATGCACCATAACCTGGTACTGTAGCCCTCGTACGCTCACATTTCCGATGGAACACTGAAATTACGTCGTAATTGAATACTACGTTCTCCATGCCGACATCTCACTGGGAGACAAACGTCGCTACATTCACAACATGGAACCTCTCATGGGACTCCGTTGGCTCGTTTCCAATGCAAAACAACTTGTTTACTGTAACCTTCGATAACTCACATAGACGATCCAACACAGAAATTACATCGCGTTTAAATACTACAGAATCCATGTTGACTTATCTCTAACAGACTAACATGGCTACGGTAACAGCATGGAATCTCTCCTGGTAGTTCAGTACCTTGTTTCCGATGTTACACAACCCATCTACTGTAACCTTCGCACACACATATTGACGATGCAACACAGAAATGGCATCACCATTGAATACCACAGGCTAAATGGCGACTTCTCTTGGACAGACTGAAACGTCCCCTTAGAAAAATTAATGAATTACTGTGCTGATAAACGTCTTATGTTATTTGATTTTAAAACAGCTGAGCAGAACTGAACGTACACAGAAATTTCTCTCTCTACTTATTCTGATCAACACTAAACTGACACACAATATTTTTAGCGCAACGCAATCTGACTTTCAGTAATCCCTACAAAATAATGGCCCTGACTGACAATACCTATACCTTTCATGAATCACTTACCTCACAAAAATCTTCGTTACTCGAACTACTGCAGTACAGCGAGCGCCAATACTGCCAGCTAAATAAAGGATTCTGACTACTTAAGGCACTAACTACTGATAGGCATAGTTAGCAAATGAAAGATTTTGATAGAGAACAAACAATGTATTTACCTTAATAGTGTTCAAAAGCCACAATATATATATCCATGACTTCCAGTCTTACAAATTTACTCTCTCTGATGGACACACGTCCAGATCATCCGCTCTCAAAACTACGCCATCTCACTCTCCACATCCAACACTGCTGGCGGCCCACCTCCAATTGCGCAACGCTACGCGCTGTTCACATCCAACTGCCCAACACTGCAATAGCGACTATTCCAGCAATGCCAACCAGCCACAGACTTCAGACAGCACAGTGAGTGATTTTCATACAGAGCGCTACATGGCGTTACCAACATAAAAGCTAAACAGCCTACTTACATAGCCCCCATGCTCCGCACAAAAAATTTTACAAATTGTTTTGGGCAGTGGCCAATACAGATTTGAAAAAAAAATTTTCATAATTACAATTACAAATAAATCAAATGCACGCCCTTACTGATATACTGTTGATCAAAAGCAAAGATTTTCTCACAGTCCATAAAGACAGTCCTGATCGTTCATCACAGTAAAATTGCAATGTTTTTCTCAAAGTCTGAGTAGTAAAAGAAAATGCACACGGAAGTAGTGGATTTCCATGCAGTCTTGTAGAAGTAGTATTGTCCTTCCAACGGGAAGACAGTGCTGACTCTTGACATGCAGACGGGTAATGGGCCACAACAGAGCAAACCCACAGCAGAGTGAGTCGAAGTCTTGAAGAATATTGGTAGTTAGGTCATCACAGAGTAGACCCACTGTAGTCCTGGTAGAGATTATATTGTTGGTGGGCCACCAGAGGTGCAGACCCACTGCAGTCGTTGTAGAAATAATGGTATTGGTGAGTCATCAAAGGTTTAGACGCACTGTAATCCTTGTAGAAATGGCCAGCAGCCATATGTTGCGCCTGTGTGGGTGCACAATCACCATCGAAGAGTCTTGTGGACAATATAGCAAGTCCATAAACAACACTTGTCCACTCACAAAGTTTTTGGAATTGTCCTTAGAACCAGCAATGCTGCTAACCAGTCCCTTGCTGAATTATCAACATACGTGAAAACACTAACAGTCCCAACTTCTTATCTATTGTGCACATACTATGACCAACAGAAACGTGTGCAGTGAAATGTAACTTAATTTGAAGAACTGGTGTCTATACAAATATAAATTTACAACATAAGAATACAATTACAAAGGTACAAAATACATCATTAAAGAACATAACAGTACAGAGAATATTGGTAGTAACACAGGCTTTACAAATAATAGAAATAAACATATACGTCAGTGTTACAGGAATTATGACGTAAGTAAACACACAAAATATCAGAATAGCTTTCGAAAATAATGTCCAAACATCTTTACAAAGTAAATAACATATTATTAATGCAAATTATATTTGAGGATACCAGTATTCCTCATAATAGTGAATGTAGCTTAGTACTAGAAAAATTCTACAACATAAATCTTGTTAGCTAAACACATAAAGACGGGAAAACACAAATTCACAAGGATACACAAACACATAGCGGAATAACACCAAAGGAAAGGGCAGGGTTCGTTTTCAGTGTAACATTTGGTACTGCAGTCCAACCCAAAACTTCATTCCATAGATCTTTCCTGCAAAAAAAATTCCTATCTAACCCTGTTGTCCCTAGACCCTACTGTTTTGTTCATATCCTCTTTCAAAATAAATATTTCTCATTGTACAATACTCATTTTTGTCCAAATCTTTTTCATATAGCTTCTCAATGCATTCTTTCCCTATTCTTCATAGTTAGTCTCTCATATAGTCTACCCCCTCTTAAGCTACCTTAAATCTACTGTGCTCAGATATATATACCAAGTGATGAGGCAATGAAAAACAATTAACACAAACAGCAATGACAAGAAAATGCAAATTGGCAAAGCAAGCAGTAGTATATCTAAATTAGCAAAGCAATTGCAATATTACAACTAATATAAGGCACTGTGCATCAAACAAGGAAAATAAATCAGTAGTAAAACTGGCTTAACAGAGTAATACAAAGTGAAATTCAGTAGCACTATGCCTGGCAAACAGCAGCAGCAAATGCAATAACTTATATCTAAACATGACAAACCCACATGCAGAAAAAATAGTACACTAAAGACAACAATGCAGATAAGAGAAATGTCTATTCACATCTTAATGTCTATGTCATTAAAGTGGTGCACCACAACAACTTATTCTAGAAAACAAAATTACCAAATACTTGAAAAGAAAATTATGTATGCAGTTACTGTTATTACTCCCTTCTTATTGACCTTTCCTTTCCAAGTGCTCCTTGTTTGGAGAATGTGGATCATAAAATTATTATTTAATAGATCTGTTGACAGAAAGTGTTCACATTAGCAAATGCATTTAATTTTATTTTATAAAACCAATGCTGCAACGCAGCTGGAAACCAGATATCAAATGAAATAAACAACTATGTAAAGCAAAGCATAAAAACATCATTCAATAGCCATGTGGCATTTCATAAGTCAGTAGAAATTCTCTCAACTCTTGTAAAAAGACTCTTGTCATAATCAGGTGTGCAGATGTAAGAATGTTTCCCATCATTTCATAAGCATTTCAGTAAGTAGCACAAAGTACGTGCTCCACAGTATAATCATATGTTTCCAAGTAATAGCGTGTCATATTTGTGATGCTTTCTACAAAGGAATGTCAATAGCAAGATTACTGGCCCCTTTTTCTCTCCATCTAATGGCTTTTTCTCCAGGCTTCTGGTGCAGCTGGGCGCCCACAACGCATTATGTCAAGGTCACTTAGCTTTCTTACCGAAATATTTAAGACAGCAGTTTGCACTACAGTGACAGGCTCATATAAAAAAATTTAAGAGATCGAGAAATTACGGTAGAAATGTGTAGAAACGAAATCTCATGAATAGCAGTGTTGTGATGCATTCACACACCGACACACAAGTAATAACTCTTAAAGTACGATTCTTGGTTTCCAACATCCTTTTTCACAAACCAGAGTCCCTAACTTCAAATTCATTATTCATATACATCTAAACACATAATCACATTCCTCATATACGGTAGCATCATCTTATTGATCATAAACATACCTCAACAGCATAATACAGATCGTCATCGTAATAATAACATCATAACACCTCAGCCAAATCCCAAAAACGTAGCTTTCTGCTATAATTTCAAAACCTAAAAAAAAATTCTTTGGTCATTCCAATAGTGTCATCTACCTCAAATGTACTTTAAAAGTCATGATCCCATACCAAATACATCATTCAAAACTCTCACAAAGTACAGACGAAATACAATTTCATAAGTGTGAAGTTATCCAACTGTGTAATTACGTAAACATCTGTCACTGACGTAGTAAAAAAAAAATGTTTGTCTCTCTCAGTTAAATGATCAGATAGCTGTGTAATTTATGTGTTAGAGAAATATGGTATCGATGTGTAACGTTGTATAAGCAAATACCACATTAGCTAGGGCACCTAGCACTCGCTACACGCTTAGCACACAAAGTAGGCGCACATAAATGCATAATTTGAAGAGCAAACAGAGAAAACACATTAAAATAGCACTGAAAATAATATCCAATTAATTGGAAGCGCGGCTGCGAAATACTTGGTGCAAATCTACATGCATGCCACAACTGTTTTACACTACAACAATGAAAAACTACAACTAGAAAGATAATTCTCTTTAAAATTACGCGCTAGCAATAAACAATAACTACACTAATTACTCAAACTACAAGAAAATAATCAGAAGATTCCAGTGAGGTATCCCCAGCTAAGGGTCGACATATGAAACGTCCCCTTAGAAAAATTAATGAATTACTGTGCTGATAAACGTCTTACGTTATTTGATTTTCAAACAGCTGAGCAGAACTGAACGTACTCAGACATTTCTCTCTTTACTTATTCTGATCAACACTAAACTGACACACAATATTTTTAGCGCAATGCAATCTGACTTTCAATAATCCCTACAAAAGACTAGCCCTGACTGACATTAACGTATACCTTTCATGAATCACTTACCTCACAAAAATCTTCCTTACTCGAACTACTGCAATACAGCGAGCGCCAATACTGCCAGCTAAATAAAAGATTCTAACTACTTAAGGCACTACCTACTGATAGGCATAGTTAGCAAATGAAAGGTTTTGACAGAGAACAAACAATGTATTTACCTTAATAGTGTTCAAAAGTCACAATATATATATATATATATATATATCCATGACATCCAGTCTTACAAATTTACTCTCTCTGATGGACACACGTCCAGATCATCCGCTCTCAAAACTCCGCCATCTCATTCCCCACATCCACCATTGCTGGCAGCTCAGCTCCAACTGCGCAACGCTACGCGCTGTTAACAGCCAACAGCCCAACACTACAATAGCGACTATTCCAACAATGCCAACCAGCCACAGACTTCACACAGCACAGTGAGTGATTTTCATATAGAGCGCTACGTGGCGTTACCAACATAAAAACCTAAACAGCCTACTTACAAAACTACCGTGGCTATGGTTACCGAAAGGAACCTCTCCTGGGAGTCCATTAACTTGTTTCGGAAGCACCACAACCTGTTCACTGTAACCCTCACACACTACCAATGACGATGCGAAAAAGAACTTGTTTCGCAGTTGAATAATATATGCTCCATTCCGACTTCTCTCCGAAGGACTAACGTGGCTATGGTCACCAAATGGAAATTCTCCTGGGAGTCATGTAGCTTCTTTGCATCAACAGCACGACCCATTTACTGTAACCCTCGCACGCTCACATTGACATATCGACACAGACATTGCATCGCAATTGAATGCTACAGCCTCCATGCCGACATGTCACCGACAGACTAATGTGGCTACAGTCACCGAATGGGACAACTCCTGGGAGTGCAGTACCTGGTGTGCGATGCGCCACAACATGTATACTACAAACCTCGCACACTCACATTAACGATGCAACCCTGAAATTCCGTGGCCGTTGAAACTAAAAGCTCCATGCCAATTTCTCTCATAGCCACTAATGTTTCTACAGTCACCACATGGAATCTCACCTGCGAGTCCATTACCGTGTTTCCGATGAACCACAACCCGTTTACAGAGCCCACGCACCATCACAGTGCCGGCCGGAGTGGCCGTGCGGTTCTAGGCGCTACAGTCTGGGGCCGAGCGACCGCTACGGTCGCAGGTTCGAATCCTGCCTCGGGCATGGATGTGTGTGATGTCCTTAGGTAAGTTAGGTTTAATTAGTTCTAAACTCTAGGCGACTGATGACCTCAGAAGTTAAGTCGCATACTGCTCAGAGCCATTTGAACCATTTTTGTACCAACATCACAGTGACGATGCAACACAGAAATTATGTCGCGATTGAATACTACAGGCTCCATGATTACTTCTCTCCGAAATACTAAAATGTTTACAGTCACGAAATGGAAACACTTCTGTGAGTCCAGTAGGTTGTTTCGATGCAACAAAACCTGTTTACTTTATCACTTCTATCTGGCTATGGTCGCGACGGTCACCGAATGGAACCCGTCCTGGGAGCTCAGTAGCTTCTTTCCGATGCAGCAAACCCATTTACTGTAACCCTTCCACCCTAACATTGCCGATGCATCACAAATATCGCGTCGTGATTCACTACTGATTGCTCCATGACCCCTTCTCTCTGGCTTACTAGCGTGGCGACGGTCTCCGAATAGAAACCCCCCTGCGAGCTCAGATGCTTGATTCCGTTGCACCAGAAAACATTTACTGTAACACTCACACCCTCACATTGACGATGCAACACAGAAACTGAGTCGTGACTGAATACTAAAGGCTCTTTCAGACCAGCGTGGCGACGGTCACCGAATTGAACCCCTCCTGGGATCACAGTAGTTTGATTCCGATGCACACCAACCCATTTATTGAATCCCTCGGACTCCACATTGACGATGCAACATTGAATTTGCTTCGTGACTGAATATTACAGTCTCCATGTCTACATAGCTAAGCTATGATCACCGCATGGAATTTCAAAGGCAGTCGGAATGCTTTATTCTGATGCACGTTTACTGTAACACTTGCAGTCGATCACTGACGATACTAACCAGAAATGGCGTGATTCAGTAGTACAGGCTCCATGAGGACCTCTATCTGGAAGACTAGCGTGGCGACAGTCACCGAATGCAACCCCTCCCGGGAGCTCAGTGCCTTTTTTCCCATGCACACATTACTGTAGCCCTCACACCCTCAAATTGACGATGCAACGATGAAATTGCGTCGCGATTGAATACTACAGGCTCCATGACAACTTCTCCCTGACAGAATAGCGTAGCGACGGTCACCGACTGTAACCCATCCTGGGAGCTCAGTATCTTGATTCCAATGCACACCAAGCCATTTACACTAAGCATCGAAAACTCAGACTGACGAAGCAACACAGGAATTGATTGGTGCTTGAATACTATAGGCTCCATGACGATTTCTCGCTGGGTGGATAGCGTAGCGACGGTCACCGAATGGAATCACTCCAGGTAACTCAGTAGCTTGTTTCCGATGCGCAACAAGCCATTTACTCTAACCCTCACACACTCAGATTGACGAAGTAAAACACATATTTTGTAGTGACTGAAAACTACAGAATCTATAACGACTTCTCTTTCGCAGACTAGCGTAGTGACGGTCACCAAATGAAATCATTCCAGGGAACTAAGTAGTTTGACTCCCATGCGCAACAAGCCATTTACTCTAACCCTCACACACTCAGATTGACGAAGTAAAACAGAAATTTTGTAGTGACTGAATACTACAGGCTCCATGTAGACATGTCTCTGGCAGACTATATTGGCGGCGGTCATCGAATAAAACCCCCTCCTATAAGCTCGGCAGCTTGTTTCCGATCCACACAAAACCATTTACTGTAACCGTCGCAACCTCACATTGACTATGCAACACAGAAATTGCGTCGTGATTGAATACTACAGACCCATGGCGACTTTTCTGTCATACTAGCGCGGCGACAGTCACCGAATGAAACCCATCCTGGGAGCTCAGTAGCTTATTTCCGATGCGCACCAACCCATTAAGGATAAACCTCACACCCTCATGTTGACAATACAACAGAGAAAGTGTGTCGTGACTGAATACTACAGGATCCATGCGGTCTTGCCTCTGGAAGGCTATCGTAGCGATGGGAACAGAATAAAATTCCTGCTGGGAGCTCAGTAATTTATTTCCGAAGCCCACCAATAAATTTTCAATAACCCTCGCACAGTCAAATTGACAATGCAACGCAGAAATATCGTCGTGATTGAATACTACAGGCACCATGACGCCTTGTCTCTGAAAGGCTATAGTGGCCATGGTTACAGAATAAAACTCCCGCTGGGAGATGAGTAATTTGTTTCCGATGTGCACCAACACATTTTCTCTGTCGCTCGCACAGTAACATTGAAGATCCAACACAGAAATTACGTCGTGTTGAATATTACACGCTCCATGAGGTCTTGTCTCTGACTGGCTTGCGTGGCGATGGTCACAGTACAAAACTCCAGCTGGAAGCTCAGTAATTTGATTCCGATGCACACCAACAGATTTTCTCTATCCCTCGCACAGTCGCATTGATGATGCAACACTGAAAGTGTGTCGTGGTTGAATACAACAGGCTCCATGACGTCTTGTCTCTGGCAGGCTATCGTGGCCGTGGTTACAGAATAAAACTCCTGCTGGGAGATCAGTAATTTGTTTCCGACGTGCACCAACGCATTTTCTCTATCGCTCGCACAGTGTCATTGACGATGCAACACAGAAATTGCGACATGATCGAATACAACAGGCTCCAAGAATTGTAGTCTCTGGCAGGCTACCGTTCCGATGGTTACAGTGTAAAACTCCTGCTGGGAGCTAAGTGTTTTGTTTCCGATGCACACCAACAGATTTTCTCTATCCCTCGCACAGTCGCATTGACGAAGCAACACAGAAATTGCGTCGTGATTGAATAAAACAGGCTTCATGAGGTCTAGTCTCTGGCAGGCTAGCGTGGCGATGGTCACAATATAAAACTCTTGCTGGGAACTAAGTATTTTGATTCAAATGCACACCAGCACATTTTCTCTATCCCTCGCACTGTCACATTGACGATAGAACACAGAAATTGCGTCGTGATTGAATACAACAGGCTCCATGAGGTCTTGTCTCTGGCAGGCTAGCGTGGCCATGGTAACAGTATAAAAATACTTCTTGGAACTCAGTACTTTCTTACCAATGCACACCATTTCATTTTCTCTATCCCTCACGCAGTGACGTTGATGATACAAAACAGAAATTGCGTCATCATTTAATATTACATGCTCCATGATGTGTTTTCTGTGGGAGAATAGCGTGGAAATGGTCACAATGTAAAACTCCTCCTGGGAGCTAAGTATTTGGCTTCTGATCCATATCAACACATTTCCTCTATCCCTCTCACAGTCACATTGACGAATCAACAGATAAATTGTATCATGATTGAATGCGAAAGGCTCCGAGAAGTGTTGTCACTGACTGTCTTGAATGGCGATGGTCACGGTACTAAACTCCAGCTGGAAGCTCAGCATTTTGTTTCCGGTGCATACCAACACATTTCCCCTATCCCTCACACGGTCACATTGACGATGCAACACAGAAATTATGTCGTGATTGAATACAACAGACTTAATGAGGTCTTGTCTCTGGCAGCTAACGTATCAAGGGTCACAGCATAAAACTCCTGCTGGGAGTTCATTATTTTTTTCCAATGCACACCATCACATATTCTTTATCATTGGCACAGTCACATTCATGATTCAACACAGAAATTGCGTCGTGATTGAATACAGAAGGCTTCATGAGGTCTTGTCTCTGAGATGCTAGCGTGCCGATGGTCACAGTATAAAACTCCTGTTGGGAGCTCAGTTTTTTGTTTCCGATGCACACCAAAACATTTTCTCTATACCTGGCACAGTCACATTGACGATGCAATGTAGAAATTAAGTCGTGATTGCATACAACAGGCACCATGAAGTCTTGTCCCTGGCAGGTAACGTAGCGATGGTCACAGTATAAAACTCCTGCTGGGAGCTCAGTTTTTTGTTTCCGATGCACACCAACACATTATCTCTATTCCTCGCACAGTCCAATTGAAGATGCAACACAGAAATTGCGACGTGATTAAATACAATAAGCTCCATGAGCTCTTGTCTCTGACAAACTAGCGTGGCGATGGTTACAGTATATAACTCCTGCTGGGCGCTCAGTTTCTTATTTCTGATGCACACAAACACATTTTCTCTATCCCCGCCACAGTCACCTTGACGATGCAACACAGAAATTGCGTCGTGACTGAATACAATAGGCTCCATGACGTCATGTCTCTGGCAGGATAGCGTGGCGAAGGTCACAGTATAAAACTGCTGCTGGGAGCTCATTTTTTTGTCTCTGATGCAGACTATCACATTTTCTCTATCCCTGGCACAGTCACATTGTCGATGCAAGACAGAAACTTCGTCGTGATTGAATACAATAGGCTCCATGAAGTCTGTTGTCTGGCAGGCTAGCGTGGCGATTGTCACAGTATAAAACACTGCTGGCAGTTCTGTTTTTTGTTTCTGATGCACACCAACACATTTTCTCCTTCCCTGGATCAGTCACATTTGCGATGTAAAACAGAAATTGCGTCGTTATTGCATGAAGTTATATGTCTGGCAGGATAGTATGGTCACAGTATAAAACTCCTGCTGGGAGCTCAGTTTCTGTATCCGATGCACACCAGCACATTTTTTACTATCCCTGGCACAGTCACATTGATGATGCAACACAGAAATTAAGTCGTGATTGAATACAACAGCCTCCATGAGGTCTTGTCTCTGGCAGGGAACGTAACGACGGTCACAGCATAAAACTCCTGCTGGAAGGTCATAATTTTTTTCCGATGCACACCATCACGTATTGTTTATCCCTTGCACAGTTACATTTGATGATGCAACACAGAAATTATGTCGTGATTGAATGCAATAGGCTTACTGAGGTCTTGTCTCTGGCAGGCTAGCGTGGCGTTGGGCACAGTATAAAACACTGCTGGGAGCTCAGTTTTTTGTTTCCGATGCACAAGACACATTTTCTCCTTCCCTGCGACAGTCACATTGGCGATGTAAAACAGAAATTGCGTCGTTATTGTATACAATAGGCTCCATGAAGACTTGTGGCAGGCAGGGTAGCGTGGCTATGGTCACATTATAAAACTCCTGCTGGGAGCTCAGTTCTTTGTATCCAACGCACACCAACACATTTTCTCTGTCCCTGGCATAGTCACATTGACGATGCAACACAGAAATTAAGTCGTGATTGAATGCAAGAGGCTCCTTGAGGTCTTGTCTCTGGCAGGTAACGTAACGACAGTCACAGCATGAAACTCCTGCTGGGAGTTCATTATTTTTTTCCAATGCACACCACCACATATTCTCTATCCTTGGATCAGTCACATTCATGATTCAACACAGAAATTTCGTCATGATTGAATACAACAGGCTTCATGTGGTCTTGTCTCTGGCATGCTAGCGTGCCGATGGTCACGGTATAAAACTCCTGCTGGGCGCTTAGTTTTTTATATCCAATGCACACCAACATATCTTCTTTATCCCTGGCAGAGTTACATTGACGATGGAACACAGAAATTGTGGTGTCACCACAAGACACCACACTTGCTAGGTGGTAGCCTTTAAATCAGGCGCGGTCCGTTAGTATACGTCGGACCCGCGTGTCGGCACTATCAGTGATTGCAGACCGAGCGCCGCCAAACGGCAGGTCTAGAGAGACATCCTAGCACTCGCCCCATTTCTACAGCCGAATTTGCTAGCGATGGTTAACTGACAAAATACGCTCTCATTTGCCGAGACGATAGTCAGCATAGCCTTCGGCTACGTCATTTGCTACGACCTAGTTAGGCGCCATTATCATTTGCTATTTGTCTTGTGATGCATGCACCGTCCGACCGACGTTCACCAATTATGGAATGAAGTTAAGTATTCCAGAAGCTACTTACTTTTTTTACTAGACTCAACTCCTTTAACTGTTCCAGACCTCACGCCAGCCTGTGTGAGCTTAAACGCGTGCCTTTCGGCTACCTCATAGTGACTTGGCTGTCCTGCCAAGTCACAACAGTTTGGCGACGAGGCCAATTCGCGTTCGTAGCTATACTTTCTGATTAACTTGTGTAATGGCTTCGCCACAATCTCCAGATGTACTGTCTGAATTTTATCGCTTACAGAACCAGCAGACGCAGGCCTTACTGGATGCCCTTGCACAGCTCGTCCAGGGTCAATGTGCAATGCAAAACTATGCGGCAGCCGCCACTCCACCGCTCACGCAGCCACAACACGCAGTTGCACCACCTTTTCGTCCTTTTGATGTGGCACTGGAAAGCTGGACAGAGTAGTCACGCTAATTTGCATTCCATCTCGCCGCCTACAGAATTCAAGGTAACGAGCGGCAGCCTTTCTTATTATCGTGTGTCAGAGTGACCACGTACCGTGTGATAGTGAAATTATTTCCCCGACGCGACATAGCAACTCTGTCCTACGACGAAATATTGTCTGCATTAGATGCATATTTCAAAGAATCAGTCAATGTAGTTGCAAAAAGGTATACCTTCTTTTGTACAAAACGTACGGCCAGTCAAACTAATCGGGAGTGGCTTGCAACTTTGCAAGGCCTTACTAGGGATTGTGCTTTTGAGTGTCAATGTGGCCTCCCTTATTCAGATACTATGGTACATGATGCAATTGCACAGAACGTTTCTGATGTTCGTATACGGGAACAGATTTTGAAACTAGTCAATACCTCCCTTCAACAAGTGACAGACATATTGGATCGGCAGGACACACTTGACTTTGCTCAGGAATCGTTTGAAACTTCGCCAGCTGTGTGTCAGGTTAACCGGTTCGCCGGGCACGCTGCACGGAACAGTAAACAGCCCTCGCACCCGTCTGCACAGCTGCCTCAAGTTCTCCACCACGTGTGCCGCGCAAGCAAGCAAATGCAGTGAAATCATGCCCGCGGTGTGCTACTAGACATTCGCGTGAGAATTGCCCATCACCCCAAGCTATTTGCTTTTTCTGTAATAAAAAAGCACATGTTCAAAGTGTTTGCCAGAAAAAGCTCAGAACGGACACTCACAACCATTCCAGGCCCTTTGCTTCACGCCAGAATCGGAATAGAACCAAGAATACTCAGGCTCGTGAACCTTCGCCCATGGAAATTCATGTAGTTCATTCCACTCCGCCCAGTGCCACTGTCTCTAACAGTGACTGTGTTCGTCCCACAAATAGTGTGCGTCGACATCGCCGGAAATCCCGTCAAGTCGCAAGTGATTCTGTACCAGTGCCAGTTCACGTTGCACGAGACACTCGCTCTTGTCATCAGCAGGACAATAAACTTTTTGTAGACTTGGACATTAATGGCAACGTGATCCCATTACAGCTCGATACCGGAGCTGCAGTTTCACTGATCAATCACGACACGTACAAACAGATGGGCACACCTCCGTTGCATGCCACAAATGTTAAGCTCAGTAGTTATTCAGGACAAGCAATCCCTGTGTTAGGACAGTGCAACCTTCTTGCAACATACAAAGGACAAACAAAACTTGGTGTCATTGTACGTCCTTCGTTCTTCTTCTGCAGTGAACTTGTTTGGTTTCGATTTATTTCAGTTGTTTAACTTGTCTATAGTAAATCAGGTCCTATCAGTGAACCAGACTGTGCCTTCAGCCACTGTTTCTCGTCTATGTAAAGAATTTGCAGACATTTTTGCACCGGGCCTCGGTTGCGCTAAGAACTATAAAGCACATTTGGAGCTGAAAGTCAATGTGCAACCGAAATTTTTCAGAGCGCGCAATGTTCCCCACGCATTGCGTGATGAGGTTGCAAAAACATTACACGACGTGGAATCACAAGGTGTCATTGAACGTGTGCAGGATTCTGGGCATCACCCTTAGTAATTCTGCAAAAACCTTCCGGAAAATTGAGACTTTGTGTGGACTTCAAGGCAACAGTGAATCCACAACTAGTGATTGCAACTTTTCCTTTACCCCGCCTGGAAGATCTTTTTGACAAACTGTGTCCGGGTAAATATTTTTCGGAGTTGGACCTAGCAGATGCGTACTTGCAAATACCGGTTGACGAAGCATCCCAGCGCGTTTTAGTGGTTAACACGCATCTTGATTTTTACTGATTCAAACGACTGCCATTCGGGTGTGCATCCGCCCCTGCCTTGTTTCAGCAATATCTACAAACTGTTTGTGCGTCGGTCCCTACTGCAGCAAACTATCTGGACGATATTGTGATCTCTGGAAAGACGGAAGTAGAACATTTAGCCAATCTCAGAACACTATTTCAGGTCTTGCGACAAAATGGTCTTCGCTTGCTTAAGGACAAATGTGTGTTTTTTGCTCATGACTTACCCTGTCTGGGCCATGTACTCAATGCCCAAGGCATACATCCCAGTCCAGAGCACCTCCGTGCCATACAAGACTTGCCTTCGCCACAGAATATGAAGCAGCTACAGAGTGTGCTGGGAAAAATTAACTATTATCATAAATATATCCCGCATGCCTCTTCCATTTCAGCTCCGCTTCATCGCTTACGCCGTAAAGGTGTTCCGTTCGTCTGGACGACGGAATGCGAACGCGCCTTTCGCCAGTTGAAATCGGGTTGCTTTCTAATACTTGCCTTACACCATTCGATCCCCAGAAACCCCTTTTGTTGATGGTAGATGCATCGGATTTCGGGATCGGAGCTGTGCTTGCGCACAAAGATGGCTCGCATGATCGCCCTATCGCCTTTGCGTCCAAATTGCTCTCGCCAGCGCAAAGAAATTATTCACAGATCGAGATAGAAGCTTTGGCTCTCGTATTTGGTGTTACAAAGTTTCACGATTTCTTGTATGGTCGTCACTTTACCATCACAGACCACAAACCTTTGACATCGCTTTTTCATCCGAACAAGCCTGTACCTCCACGTACAGCGCAGAAATTCATTCGCTGGTCTATTTTCCTCTCGCAGTACCACTACGATATCTTGTATCGGTCCACTGCTAAGCACGGAAACGCCGATTCGTTGTCCCGTTTGCCTGTTTCTGAGGATAGAGCATTCAATTCCTCCGAACATGCTTGCATGTTCATTGATGCGGAAACCGATGACGTGGTCGAATCGTTTCCGATTGATTTTCGTCGTGTAGCTACGGCCACAGCTGCTGACCCTGTCCTTGCTACCGTTCTGCGTTTTGTTGCTACGCAATGGCCCTTGTCGAAGTCACGGACCGAGGATCCGTTGGTTCGCCGATTTTTTGCTCACAAGTAGAGACTTTTTGTACGACGTGGTGTTTTGCTGTTGCGTTCTGATAATGATCGGTCCAGGGTCGTGGTCCCACGTTCGTTACAGTCCTCTGTCTTACGGCTTCTCCACCAAGGACATTGGGGTATAGTGCGAACGGAACAACTTGCTCGTCAACACTGTACTTGGTTCGGAATCGATGCTGCGATTACGCATATGTGCTCTTCTTGCATGGCGTGTGCCGAACAACAATCCACACCACCGCGGAAATTCTTTGCATGGCCAAAAGCCACTTCCCCTTGGCAACGCTTACACATCGATTTTGCTGGCCCGTTTTGGAATGCTCGAGGGTTGGTTGTGGTAGATTCATTCAGTAATTTTCCTTTTGTTGTCCGGATGTCTTCCACGACGTCATCTGCCACCATCCAAGCGTTATCCGCTATCTTTTGCATTGAAGGTCTTCCACAGACTATTGTTTCCGACAATGGCCCACAATTCATGTCCGCAGAATTTCAGTCATTCTGCAAGGCCAGTGGTATCCAACATCTGACATCCGCGCTGTTTTCGGCACAGTCAAACGGTGCCGCTGAACGATTGGTAAGGACTTTCAAGTCTCAGATGTTGAAGCTGAAAGAGTCGCATTCTCGGGAGGACGCGTTATTGCTCTTTTTGTGCTCGTATCGCTCTCAGCCCCGAGATGGTCGCTCGCCGGCTGAGTTGCTCCACGGTCGTCCTCATCGAACCTTGATGTCTTTGCTACATCCGCCGCATCAGGTTCCTGTGCAGCGGCAGACATCTGCTTTTGCTCTGGGCGACGTTGTATTCTATCGCAACTATCGAGGTTCACGGCGTTGACTCGCAGGGCGCGTTCTTCGCTGCCTCGGCCACGCTATGTATCTGGTTTTGGGGGCCTCTGGTGAGGTGCGTCGGCATCTCAATCAGCTGCGCTTCTGTCGTCGCACGGGTTCTGCCGCTTCCCGTCTGCTTTCAGCGACGGTGCCGTCCGGTCAGCGCCCTGGGGACCCATCTACTGGCTCGCCTCATCCCCAGGTGTTACCGACGCTGCCTTCCATTTTGCCCCATGGCGACGCGCCGCTGCCTGTTCTCCCGCCGGCGACGCCAGCAGTGGACGCGTCGCTGCAACCCCCGGGCGCCTCCTTGGGTCACGCGCCGCCGGTCGCTTCCCGTGACCAGCAGTGCTCCGACATGGAACTCTTGCCCGCTCCAGACGACATGGCGTCTTCGCCCGTCGGGTGCCCCGACCCGATGGTGGTCGACCCTTCGACCTCTCCTGTCTCTTTACGGGCGCATACACCGCATGTTGGCGTGCACCCTGGACTAAGTTTTCAGGCGTTTCCTAGCTCCCCTCGGACCGAATGGCAGGGCAGGGTGCGGGTGGCACAGCCTCGCCTGTTGTTGGGCTCCCCACCTCGTCGCATACGTCAACATGGGGTCCTCCCCACGGCGGGCGGAAGCCTTATAACACAACCTTACGCCGATATGCGGGGGAGGAATGTGGTGTCACCGCGAGACACCACACTTGCTAGATGGTAGCCTTTAAATCGGCCGCGGTCCGTTAGTATACGTCGGACCCGCGTGTCGCCCCTATCAGTGATTGCAGACCGAGGGCCGCCAAACGGCAGGTCTAGAGAGACTCCCTAGCACTCGCCCCAGTTGTACAGCCGACTTTGCTAGCGATGGTTCACTGACAAAATACGCTCTCATTTGCCGAGACGATAGTTAGCATAGCCTCCAGCTACGTTATTTGCTACGACCTAGCAAGACGCCATTATTATTTGCTATTTATCTTCTGATGCATGCACCGTCCGACCGATGTTCACCAATTATGGATTAAAGTTAAGTATTCCAGAAGCTACGTACTTTTTTTTACTGAACTCAACTCCTTTAACTGTTCCAGACCTCACGCCAGCCTGCGTGAGATTAAACGAGTGCCTTTCGGCTACCTCATAGTGACTTGTCACAACAGAAATTAAGTCGTGATTGAATACAACAGGCTCCATGAGGTCAAGTCTCTGCAGGTAACGTGGCGAATGTCACAGTACAAAGCTCTTGCTGGGTGTTCACTGTTTTTTTCTGACTAACACCAACACATTTTCTCTATCCCTGGTACAGTCACATTGACGATGCAACACAGAAATTGTGTCGTGATTGAATACAATAGGCTCCATGAGGTCTTGTGTGTAGCAGGCTAGCGTGACGATGTTCACAATATAATACTCTTGCTGGAAGCTCATTTTTATGTTTCCAATTCACACCAAACATTTTCTCTATCCCTGGTACAGTCACATTGACGATGGAATACAGAAATTAAGTCATAATTGAATACGTCTCCATGAGGTGTTGTATCTGGCAGGGTCGGATGGCGATGGTCACAGTATAAAACTCCTGCTAGGAGTTCCGTTTTTTGTTTCCGATGCAAACCAATACTTTGTCCCTATCTCCCGCACAGTCCAATTGCTGACGCAACACAGAAATTGCGTCATGATTAAATACATTAGGCTCCATGCGGTCTTGTGTGTAGCAGGCTAGTGTGCCGATTTTCACAGTATAAACCTCTTGCTTGGAAATCATTTTTTTGTTTCCGAAGCACACCAACACATTTTCTTTATCCCTGGCACAGTCACATTGACCATGCAACACAGGAACTGCGTCGTCATTGAATACAATAGGCTCCAAGAGGTCTTGTCTCTGGCAGGCTCGCGTGACGGTGGGCACATTATAAAACTAGTGCTAGGAGCTCAGTTTTATGATTCCGATGCACACCAACACATTTTCTGTATCTCTGGCAATGTCACATTGACGATGCAACACAGAATTTGCACTGTGATTGAATACAATAGGCTCCATGAGTGTCTGGCAGGGTAGTGTGGCGATGTTCAAAGTATAAAATCCCTGCTGGGAGCTCAGTTTTTCGTTTCCGGCGCACACCAACACGTTTTCTCGCTAACTGGCACAGTAACAATGACGATGCAACACAGAAATTAAGTCGTGATTGAATACAACAGGCTCCATGAGGTCTTGTCTCACGCTGGTTCGCGTGCCCATCATTACAATATGAAACTGCTGCTGGGAACTCAGTTTTTTGTTTCCGATTTCCACCAACACAGTTTCTCTATCCCTCACAGTCACGTTGACGATGCAACACGGAAATTGCGTTGTGACTGAATACAATAGTCTCCATGAGGTCTTGAGTCTGGCAGGTAGTGTGGCCATGGTCACAGTTCAAAGCTCCTGCTATGAGCTCAGTTTTTTCTTTCTGATGCACACCAACTTATTTTCTCTATTTGTGGCACAGTCACAATGACGATGCATCACAGAAATTAAGTCGTGATTGAATACGATAGTCTCCATGAGTTCTTGTCTCTGGAAGGAAACGTGGGGATGGTCACACTATAATACCCCAGCTGGGAGTACATTATCTTTTTCCGATGCACATCATCGCATATTTCTTATCCCTTATAGAGTCACATTGATGATGCAAAACCAAAATTGTGGCGTGATTGTATACATCAGGCTCCATGAAGTCTTGTCTCTGGCAGGTAACCTAACGAATGTCACAGTATAAAACTCTTGCTGGGTGTTGATTGTTTTTTTCCGATGCACACCAACACATTTTCTCTGTCGCTGGCACAGTCACATTGACGATGCAATACAGAAATTTCATCATGTTGAATACAATAGGCGCCATGATGTCTTGTGTCTGGCAAGCTTGCAAAACAATGGTCAAAGTTTAAAACTCCTACTGGGAGCTTAGTTTTTTGTTTCCGATGCAAACCAACACTATTTCTCTATTCCTCGCACAGACCAATCGCCGATGCATCACGGATATTGCGTCTTGATTGAATACAATAGGCTCCATGACGTCTTGTCTCTGGCAGGCAAGCGTGGGGAAGGTCACAGTATAAAACTGTTGCTGGGACCTCAGTTTTTTGCTTGCGATGCACCCTAACACATTTTCTCTGTCCCTGGCACAGTCACATTGTCGATGTAAAACAGAAATTGCGTCGTTATTGTATGCAATAGGTTCCATGAAGACTTGTGTCAGGCAGGGTAGCGTGGCGATGGTCACATTATAAAACTTCTGCTGGGAGCTCAGTTTTTTGTATCCAATGCACACCAACACATTTTCTCTTTCCCTGGCACAGTCACATTGAGGATGCAACATAGAAATTAAGTCTTGATTGCATACAACAGGCTCCATTAAGTCTTGTCTCTGGCAGGTAACGTAGCGATGGTCACAGTATAAAGCTCCTGCTGAGAGCTCAGTTTTTCGTTTCTGATGCACATCAACAGAGCTTCTCTATCCCTTGCACTTTCACATCGACGATGCAAGAGGGAAATTTCGTCTTGTTTGAATACAAGTCTTGTATCTGGTAGGTAATGTGGCGATTGTCACAGTCTAAAACTCTTGCTGGGTTTTCATGACATTATACCAAAGCACACCAACACATTTTCTCTATCCCTGGCACAGTCACATTGATGATGCAACATTGAAATTGCGTCGTGATTGAATACAATAGTCTCCATGTGGTCCTGTGTCTGGCAGGCTAGCTCGGCGATGTTCAGAGGATAAAACTTTTGCTGGGAGCTCATTATTTTTTTTCCGATGCAGACCAACACATTATGTCTATCTCTGGCACAGTCACAATGCCGATGCATCACAGAAATTGCGTCGTGATTGAATACAGTAGGCTCCATGTGCTCTTGTGTGTGGCACGATAGTGTGGCGACAGTCACAGTATAAAACTCCTGCAGGGAGCTCAGTTTTTTGTTTCCGATGCACACCAACACAATCTCTTTATCCCTGGCACAGTCACGCTGACCATGCAACACAGATATTAAGTCGTGATTGAATACAACAGGCTCCGTCATGTCTTGTGTTTGGCAGGCTAGCATGACGAAGGTCACAGTATAAAATTCCTGCTGGGAGATCAGTTTTTTGTATCTGATGCACACAAACTTATTTCGTCTGTTTCGGGCACAGTCACATAGGCGATGCACTAAAGAAATTGCGTCGTGATTGAATACAATAGGCTCCACGAAGTCTTATTTCTGGCAGATTAACGTGGCGATAGTCACAGTATCAAACTCCCGCTGGGAACTCAGTATTTAGTTTGTGGTGCACACCAGCACATTTTCACTATCCCTCGCACAGTCACATCGACGATGCAACACAGAAATTGCGTCATGATTGCATACAGTAGGCTCCATCAGGTCTCTTGTCTGGCAGGCTAGTGTGGCGATAATGAGAGTATAAAAATCCTGCTAGGTACACAGTATTTTGTTTCCATTGCACAACAACACAACTTCTCTATCCCTAGTAGAGTCAGATCGACGATGCAACACTGAAATTTCGTCGTGATTCAACACAATAGGCTCCATGAGGTATTGCGTCTAGCAGGCTAGCGCGGCGATGGTCACAGTATAAAACTGCTCCTGGGAACTCAGTATTTAGTTTCCGATGCACATAAACAAATTTTCTTTATCTGTTGCACAGTCACATCGACGATGCAACACAGAAATTGCGTCGTGATTGAAAGCGACAGGCTCCATGTGGTCTTGTGTGTTGCAAGCTAGCAAGGCGAAGGTAACAGTGTGAGCTGAGTTTTTTGTTTCCGATGCACACCAACACATTTTCTCTATCTCTGGCACAGTCACAATGCTGATGCACCACAGACATTTCGTCTTGATTGAATACAATAGGCTCCATGAGGTCTTGTGTGTGGCAGGCTAGCGTGGCGATAGTCACTGAATGAAACTCCTGCTGGGAACTCAGCATTTTGTTTCCGATGCACACCAACACATTTTCTCTATCCCTCGCACAGTCACATCGATGATGCAGCACAGAAATGGCTTCGTGATCGAATACATCAGGCTCCATGGCGTATTGTGCCTGTCAGGCTAGCGTGGCGATCACAGTATTTAACTGCTGCTGGGAGCTCAGTTTTTTGTTTCCGATGCACACCTACACATTTTCTCTATTCCTTGCGCAGTCTCATCGACGATGCAACACAGAAATTGCGTCGTGATTGAATACAGCAGGCTCCTTGAGGTTTCTTATCTGACAGGCTAGCGTGGCGATAATCAGAGTATAAAAATCCTCCTGGGAACTCAGTATTTTGTTTCCGATGCACACCAACGCAACTGCTCTATCCCTAGTACAGACACATCGACGAGGCAACACTGAAATTTCGCCGTGATGGAACACAATAGGCTCCATGAGGTCTTGGTCTGGCAGCGTAGCGTGGCGATGGTCACAGTATAAAACTCCTGCTGGGAGCTCAGGTGTTTGTTTCCGTGGCACACCAACACATTTTCTCTATCCCTGGCACAGTCACATTGATGATGTAAAACATAACTTGCGTCGTGATTAAATGCAATAGGCTCCATGAGGTCTTGTCTCTGGCAGGTAACGTGGCGATCGTCACATTGAAAAACTCTTGCCGGGAGCTCAGTTTTTGGTTCCATTACACACAAACAAATTTTCTCTATCCCTTTCACATTGACGATTCAACGCAGAAATTAGGTCGTGATTCAATACAATAGTCTCCATATAGACTTGTCTCTGGCAGGATAGCATGGCGATGGTCACAATATAAAACTCTTGCTGGGAGTTCAGTTTTTTGTTTCCGATGCACAACAACACATTTTCTCTATCCCTCGCACAGTCACATCCACGATGCCTCACAGAAATTTCGTCGTGATTGAGTACAATAGGCTCCATGACGTCTTGTGTCTGGCAGGCAAGTGTGGCGATGGTCACAGAATAAAAAACCAGCTGGGAGCTGAGTTTTTTGGTTCCGTTTCACACCAACTCATTTTCCCTTTCCCTGACACACACACATTGACGACGCAACACAGAAATTGCGTCGTGATGGAATACAATAGGCTCCATGAGGTCTTTTCACTGCCAAACTAGCGTGGCAATGGTCCCAGTATATAAATCCTGCTGGGAGCTCAGTTTTCTGTTCGTGATGCACACCAACACCTTGTCTCTATCCCTGGCACAGTTACGTCGACCTTTTTTTTTTTTTGGCATCAGTCTACTGACTGTGCTAACCTCTTCATCTCAGAGTAGCACTTGCAACCTACGTCCTCAATTATTTGCTTGACGTATTCCAATCTCTGTCTTCCTCTACAGTTTTTTCCCTCTGCAGCTCCCTCTAGTACCATGGAATTCACTCCCTCATGTCTTTGCAGATGTGCTATCATCCTGTAACTTTTCCTTATCAGTGTTTTCCACATATTCATTTCCTCTCTGATTCTGCATTGAACCTCCTCATTCCTTACCTTATCAGTCCACCTAATTTTCAACATTCGTCTATAGCACCACATCACAAATGCCTCGATTCTCTTCTGTTCCAGTTTTCCCACAGTCCATGTTTCACTACCATACAATGCTGTACTCCTGACATACATCCTCAGAAATTTCTTCCTCAAATAAAGGCCGTCTGCTTTTGATGTCCTCCTTGCTCCGTCCATCATTGGTAGGTAGCAGAATTCCTTAACTTCATTCACTTCGTGACCATCAATCCTGATGTTAAGTTTCTCGTTGACTATGCAAGACAGAAATTTCGTCGTGATTGAATAACATCGGCTCAATGAGGTTTTGTCTCTGGCAGCTAACGTGGCGATGGTAACAGTTAAAACTCCTGCTAGGAGCTCAGTTTATGTTTCCGATGCAAACCCACACATTTTCTGTATCCCTGTCACGGTCACATTGACGATGCAACACAGATATTGCGTCGTTATTGAATACAATAGGCTCCATGACGTCTTGTGTCTGGCAAGTTAGCGTGCCGATAATCACAGTATAAAACTCCTGCCGGGAGCTCAGTTTTTTTTTTTTTTTTTCCAATGCACACCAACACATTTTCTCTATCCCTCGCACAGTCACATCGACGATGCACACAGAATTTGCGTCATGATTGAATACAGCAGGCCCCATGAGGTCTTGTGTCTGGCAGGCTAACGTGGTGATGGTCACAGCAGAAATATTCTGCAAGTAACTCAGTATTTTGTTTCCGATGCACAACAACGCAACTTCACTATCCCTAGTACAGTCAAATCGACGACGCAGCACAGAAATTTGTTCGTGATTGAATGCAATTGGCTCTTCACAGTATAAAACTCCTGCGGGGAGCTCAGTTTCTTGTTTCCAATCCACACCAACACATTTCTCTATCCCCGGCACAGTCACATTGACGAAGCAACAAAGAAATCGCGTCGTGTTTGAATACAATAGGCTCCATGAGTACTTGTCTCTGGGAGGATTGCGTGGCGATGGTCACAGTATAAAACTCCCTCTGGGTGGTGAGTTTTTTGTTACCGATGCACGCCAACACAATTTCGCTGTCCCAGTCACAGTCACATTGGTGATGCAACAGAGAAATTGCGTCGTGATTGAACACAATCGGCTCCAACAGGTCTTGTGTCCGGCAGGCAAGCTTCGCGATGGTCACTGTATGAAACTACTGCTAGGAACTCAATATTTTGTTTCCGATGCACACCGACACATTTTCTCTATCCCTGGCACAGTCACAGCGACGATGCAAGACAGAAATTGCGTCGTGCATTAATGCTACAGGCTCCATGATGTCTTGTGGCTGGAAGGCTAGCGTGGCGATGGTCAGTATAAAAATCCTGCTGGGAGCTCAGTATTTTGTTTCTGATGCACACCAACACATTTTCTCTATCCCTGGCAAAGTCACATTGACGATGCAACACAGACATTTCGTCCTGAACGAATGTAATAGGCTCCATGAGGTCTTGTGCCTGGCAGGCTAGCGTGGCAATGGTCACAGTATATAAATCCTGCTGGGAGCTCAGTTTTTTGTTCGCGATGCACACCAACACCTTTTCTCTATCCCAGGCACAGTCACATTGACGATGCACAACAGAAATTGCGTCTTGATTGAATACAATATACTCCATGAGATCTTGTGTCTCGCAGGCTAGCGTGGCGATGGTCACATTATAAAACTCCTGCTCAGACCTCAGTTTTTTGTTTCCGATGCACACCAACACATTTCCTCTATTCCTCGCACTGTCACATTGACGATGCGACACAGAAATTGCGTCTTTATTGAATACAATAGTCTCCATATCGTCTTGTGTCTGGCAGGCTAGCATGGCGACGGTCACGCTATAGAAATCCTGCTGGAAGCTCAGTATTTCTTCACCGATGCACACCTATACATATTCTGTATCCCTGGCAAAGTTACATTGACGATGGAACACAAAAATTGCATCGTGTTTCAATACGTTAGGCTCCATGACGTCTTGTGTGTGGCAGGCTAGCGAGGCGATGGTAACAGTAAACTCTCCTTCTGGGAGCTCAGTTTTTTGCTTCCAATACACACCAACGTATTTTCTCTTTCCCTGGCAAAGTCACATTGACGATGCAACGCAGACATTTCGTCCTGAATGAATGCAATAGGCTACATGAGGTCTTGTGCCTGGCAGGCTTCTGTGGCGATGGTCACAGTAGAAAACTCCTGCTGGCAGCTCAGTTATTTGTTTCTGATGCACATTTTCTCTCTCCCTGGCACTGTCACATTGACGACGCAACACAGAAAGTGGGTTGTGATTGAATACAAATGACCCCATGAGATCTTACCTCTGGCAAACTAGCGTGGCGATGCTCCCAGTATATAACTCCTGCTGGGAGCTCAGTTTTTTGTTTCCGGTGCACAACTAGACATTTTCTCTATTCCTCACACTGTCACATTGTCGATGCAACACAGAAAATGCGTCGTGAAGAATACAATAAGCTCCATGACGACTCGTCTCTGGATAACTAGGGTGGCGATGCTCACAGTATATAACTCCTGCTGGGAGCTCAGTTTTTTGCTTCCAATAAACACCAACGCTTTTTCTCTATCCCTCACACTGTTGAATCGACGATGCAAAACACAAATTGTGTCGAGATTGAATACAATTAGCTCCATGACGTCTTATGTGTGGCAGGCTTCTATGGCGATGGTCACAGTAGAAAACTCCTGCTGGCAGCTCAGTTATTTGTTTCTGATGCACATTTTCTCTGTCCATGGCAATGTCACATTGACGACGCAACACAGAAAGTGGGTTGTGATTGAATACAAATGACTCCATGAGATCTTACCTCTGGCAACTAGCGTGGCGATGCTCACAGTATATAACTCCTGCTGGCAGCTCAGTTTTTTGATTCCGATGCACACCAACACATTTTCTCCATCCCTCGCACTGTCACATCGACGACGAACCAAAGAAATTGCGACGTAATTGAATACAATAGACTTCGTGACGTCATGTGTCCAGCAGGCTTGTGTGACGATGGCCACAGTGGAAAAGTCCGCTGGCAAATCAGTTTTTTGTTTCCGATGCACACCAACACACTTTCTCTATCCCTCACACTGTCACATCAACGATGCAACACAGAAATTGCGTCGTGATTGAATACAATAGGCTCCATGATATCTTGTCTCTGGCAAACTAGCATGTCGATGGTCACAGTAGAGGACTCCTGCTGGCAGCTCCGTTATTTGTTTCCGATGAACAGCAACATATTTTCTCTATCCCTGGCGCAGTTACATTGTTGGTGCAACACAGATATTTCGTTGTGTTTGAATAGAATAAGCTCCATGAGATCTTGTGTCTGGCAGGGTAACGTGGCAATTCTCACAGTATATAACTCCTGCTGGAAGCTAGGTTTATGTTTCTGATGCACACCAACACATTTTCTCTATACATCTTACAGTCACATTGACAATGCAACACAAGAATTGCGTCGTGATTGAATACAATAGGCTCCATGGGGTCTTGTCTCTGGCAAACTAGCGTGGCGATGGTCACAGTATAAAAGTCCTTCTGGGTTTTTTAGTTTTTTGTCTCCGATGCACACCAACACATTTTCTCTATCCCTGGCGCAGTCACATTGACGATGCAACACAGACATTTCGCCGTGATTGAATACAATAATCTCCATTTGGTCTTGTGTCTGGCAGGCTAGCGTGGTGGTGGTAGCAGTATAAAGCACTTGCTGGGAACTCAGTATTTAATTTCCAATGCGTACCAACACATTTTCTCTATCCCCTGCACAGTCACAACGACGATGCAATGCAGAAATTGCGTCGTGATTGAATGCAACAGGCTGCATGAGGTCTTCAGTCTGGCACGCTATTGTGGCGGTGGTCCGTGTAAAACTTCTGCTGGGAATTCAGTATTTAGTTTCCGATGCACACCAACACATGTTCTCTATCCCGGTTACAGTCACATTGGTGATGCAACACAGAAGATGTGTCGTGATTGAACACAATTGGCTCCAGAAGGTCCTGTGTCTGGCAGCAAGTGTGGCGAAGGTCACAGTATAAAACTCCTCCTGGGAGCTCAGATTTTTGCTTCTGATGCACACCAACACATTTTCTCTATCCTTGGCTCAGTCACATTCACGACGTAACACAGAAATTAGACGTGGTTGAATATAATATGCTCCATGAGGTCTTGTGTCTGGCAGGCTAGCGTGGCGATGGTCATATACTATATAACTCCTGCTGGGAGCTCAGTTTTTTGTTTCCGATGCACACCAAACCAATTTCTCTGTCCCTCGCACTGTTACATCGACGATGCAACACAGATATTGCTTCGTGATTGAATACAAAAGGCACCATGAGATCTTATCTCTGACAAACGGGCGTGGCGATGGTCACAGTATGTAACTCCCGCTGGGAGCTCAGTTTCTTGTTTCCGATGCACACCAACACATTTTCCTTATACTGTTAACAGTCACATTGGCGATGCAACACAGAAAATGCGTCGTGATTGAATACAATAGGCTCCTTGAGATATTGTCCCTGGCAGGGTAGCTTGGCGATGGTCACAGTACAAAACTCATGTTGAGAGCCTGTAGCAAGTTTTATTGTTTCCGATGCACACCAACACATTTTCTCTATCCCCGGCACAGTCACATTGACAACAGAGAAATTGCGTCGTTATTGAATACAATAGGCACCATGCAGTCTTGTCTCTGGCAACTTATTGTGGCGATAGTCACAGTATATAACTCCTGCTCGGCGCTCTGTTTCTTGTTTCCGATGCACACCAACACATTTTCTCCATCCCTCGCACTGTCACATCGACGATGCAAAACATAAATTGTGTCGAGATTGAATACAATAGACTCCATGACGTCTTATGTGTGCCAGGCTTCAGTGGCGATGGTCACAGTAGAAAACTCTTGCTGCCAGCTCAGTTATTTGTTTCCGATGCTCACCAACACAGTTTCTCTATACCCGGCACTGTCACATCGACGAAGCAACACAGATATTGCGTCGGGATTGATTACAATAGGCTCCATGACGTCTTGTGTCTCGAAGGCTTGCGTGGCGATGGTCACAGTAGAAAACTCTTGCTGGCAGCTCAGTTATTTGTTTCCAATGCTCACAAACACATTTTGTCTAAACCTGGCACTGTCACATCGACGAAGCAGCAAAAAAAATGCGTCGAGATTGATTACAATAGGCTCCATGACGTATTCTGTCTCGAAGGCTTGCGTGGCGGTGGTCACAGCAGAAAACTCTTCCTGGGAGCTCAGTTATTTGTTTCCGATGCTCACCGGCAGATTTTCGCTATCGCTGGCACTATCAAATTGACGATGCAATACAGAAATTGCGTCGAGATTGATTACAATAGGCTCCATGACGTCTTGTGTCTCGAAGGCATGCGTGGCGATGGTCACAGTAGAAAACTCCTGCTGGCACCTCAGTTATTTGTTTCCAATGATCACCAACACATTTTCTCTATCCCTGGCACTGTTGCATCGTCGGAGCTACACAGAAATTGAGTCGGTATTGATTACATAGGCTTCATGTTGGCTTGTAACTCGAACGCTTGCGTGGCGACGGTCACAGTAGAAACCTCCTACTGGCAGCTCCGTTCTTTGTTTCCGATGCTCACCAACACATTTTCTCTATCCCTGGCACTGTCACATCGACGATGCTACACAGAAATTGCGTCGAGGTTAATTACAATAGGCTGCATGACGTCTTGTGTCTCTAAGCTTGCGTGGGGATGTCACAATAGATAACTCTTGCTGGCATCATAGTTGTTTGTTTCCGATGCTCACCAACACATTTCCTCTATCCCTGGCACTGTCACATCGACGATGCTACACAGAAATTGCGTCGAGATTGATTACAATAGGCTCCATGACGTCTTGTGTCTCGAAGGCATGCGTGGCGATGGTCACAGTAGAAAACTCCTGCTGGCACCTCAGTTATTTGTTTCCAATGATCACCAACACATTTTCTCTATCCCTGGCACTGTTGCATCGTCGGAGCTACACAGAAATTGAGTCGGTATTGATTACATAGGCTTCATGTTGGCTTGTAACTCGAACGCTTGCGTGGCGACGGTCACAGTAGAAACCTCCAACTGGCAGCTCCGTTCTTTGTTTCCGGTGCTCACCAACACATTTTCTCTATCCCTGGCACTGTCACATCGACGATGCTACACAGAAATTGCGTCGAGGTTTATTACAATAGGCTGCATGACGTCTTGTGTCTCTAAGCTTGCGTGGGGATGTCACAATAGATAACTCTTGCTGGCATCATAGTTGTTTGTTTCCGATGCTCACCAACACATTTCCTCTATCCCTGGCACTGTCACATCGACGATGCTACACAGAAATTGCGTCGAGATTGATTACAATCTCTGGCACTGTCACACCGGCGATGCTACACAGAAATTGCGTCGAGGTTGATTACAATAGCCTCCATGACGTCTTGTGTCTCTAAGGCTTGCGTGTGGATTGTCACAGTAGATAACTCTTGCTGGCAGCTCAGTTATTTGTTTCTGATGCTCACCAACAGATTTTCTCTATCCCTGGTACCGTCACTTCGTTGATGCAACACAGCTATTGCGTCGAGGTTGATTACAAAGGGCTCCACGATGTCTTGTGTCTCGAAGGCTTGCATAGCGATGGTCACAGTAGAAACCTCCTACTGGCAGCTCAGTTATTTGTTTGCGATGCTCACCAACACATTTTCTCTATCCCTTGCACTGTCACATCGACGATGCAACACAGAAACTGCGTCGGGACTGATTGCAATAGGCTCCATGACGTCTTGTGTCTCGAAGGCTAGCGTGGCGATGGTCACAGTAGAAAACTCCTACTGGCAGCTCAGTTATTTGTTTCCGATGCTCACCAGCACATTTTGTCTATCCCTGGCATTGTCACATCGACGATTCATCACAGAAATTGCGTCCAGATTGTTTACAATAGGCTCCATGACGTCTTGTGTATCGAAGGCTTGCGTGGCAATGGTCACAGTAGAAAACTACTGCTGGCAGATCAGTGATTTTCTCCCGATGCACACCAACACATTTTCTCAATCCCCGGCACTGCCATATCGACGATGCAACACAGAAATTGCGACCAGATTGTTTACATTAGGCTCCATGACGTCTTGTGTCTCTAAGGCTTGCATAGCGATGGTCACAGTAGAAACCTCCTACTGGCAGCTCAGTTATTTGTTTGCGATGCTCACCAACACATTTTCTCTATCCCTTGTACTGTCACATCGACAATGCAACAAAGAAATTGCGTCGGGACTGATTGCAATAGGCTCGATGACGTCTTGTGTCTAGAAGGCTGGCGTGGCGATGGTCACAGTAGAAAACTCTTACTGGCAGCTCAGTTATTTGTTTCCGATGCTCACCAGCACATTTTGTCTATCCCTGGCATTGTCACATCGACGATTCATCACAGAAATTGCGTCCGGATTGTTTACAATAGGCTCCATGGCGTCTTGTGTCTCGAAGGCTTGTGTGGCGTGGGTCACAGTAGAAAACTCTTACTGGCAGCTCAGTTATTTGTTTCCGCTGCTCACCAACACATTTTCTCTATCCCTGGAACCGTCACATCGTCGATGCAACATAGCAATTGCATCGAGATTGATTACAATAGGCTCCACGACGTCTTGTGTCTCGAAGGCTTGTGTGGCGATGGTCACAGTAGAAACCTCCTACTGGCAGCTCAGTCAGTTGTTTCCGATGCTCACCAACACATTTTCCCTATCCCTGGCACTGTCACATCTACGATGCAACACAGAAATTGCGTCGGGACTGATTGCAATAGGCTCCATGACGTCTTGTGTCTCGAAGGCTAGCGTGGCGATGGTCACAGTAGAAAACTCCAACTGGCAGCTCAGTTATTTGTTTCCGATGCTCACCAACACATTTTCTCTATCCCTGGCACTGTCACATCGTCGATGCTACACAGAAATTGCGTCGGGATTGATTACAATAGGCTTCATGTTGACTTGTAACTCGAACGCTTGCGTGGCGATTGCCACAGTAGAAACCTCCTACTGGCAGCTCAGTTATTTGTTTCCGAAGCTCACCAACACATTTTCTCTAACCCTGGCACAGTCACATCGACGATGCAACACAGAAAATGCGTCAAGATCGATTACAATAGGCTCCATGACGTCCTGTGTCTCAAAGGCTTGCGTGGCAATGGTCACAGTAGAAAACTCCTGCTGGCAGATCAGTTATTTGCTCCCGATGCACACCAACATATTTTCTCAATCCCTGGCACTGCCACATCGACGATGCAACACAGAAAGTGCATCGAGATTGATTACAATAGTCTCCATGACGTCTTGTGTCTCGAAGGCTTGCGTGAGGGTGGTCACAGTAGAAAACTCTCGCTGGCAGCTCAGCTATTGGATTCCGATGCTGACCAACAAATTTCCTCTATCTCTGGCGCTGTCACATCGACGATGCAACACAGAAATATGGTTGTGATTGAATACAATAGGCTCCATGACGTCTTGTGTCTCGAAGGCTTGCGTGGCGATTGTCACAGTAGATAACTCTTGCTGGCAGCTCAGTTATTTGTTTCCGATGCTCAGCAACACATTTCCTCTATCCCTGGCACTGTCACATCGACGATGCTACACAGAAATTGCGTCGAGATTGATTACAATTGGCTCCATGACGTCTTGGGTCTCGAAGCCTTTCGTGGCAATGGTCACAGTAGAAAACTCTTGCCCGCAGCACAGTTATTTGTTTCCGATGCTCACCAACACATTTTCTTTATCCCTGGCACTGTCTCTTCGACGATGCTACACAGAAATCGCGTCGATATTGATTACAATAGGCTCCATGACGTCTAGTGTCTCGAAGCAATGCGTGTCAGAGGCCACATTAGAAAACTCTTGCTGGCAGATCAGTTATTTGTTTCCGATGCTCACCAACACATTTTCTCTTTTTCTGGCAGTGTCACACCGACGATGCTACACAGAAATTGCGTTCAGATTGATTACAATAGGCTCCATGACGTGTTTTGTCTCGAAGGCTTGCATGGCGATGGTCACAGTGGAGCAATCTTGCTGGCAGCTCAGTTATTTGTTTCCGATGAACACCAACACATTTTCTCTATCCCTGGCACTGTCACATCGACGATGCAACACAGAATTTACGTCGAGATTGATTACAATAGGCTCCAAAACGTCTTGTGTCTCGAAGCCTTGCTTTTGGATAGTCACAGTAGAAAACTCTTGCATTTCAGCTCAGTTATTTGTTTCCGATGCTCACCAACACATTTTCCCTATCCGTGGCACGGTCACATCGACGATGCAACACAGAATTTTCGTCGAGATTGATTACAATAGGCTCCATAACGTCTTTTGTGTCGAAGCAGTGCGTGGCGATGGTCACAGTAGAAAACTCTTGCTGGCAGCTAAGTTATTTGTTCCCGATTCTCGCCAACACATTTTCTCCATCTCTAGCGCTGTCACTTCGACGATGCAACACATAAATTGCTTCGTGATGGATTGCAATAGGCTCCATGACGTCTTTGTCACGAAGACTTGCGTTGCGATGGTCGCAGTAGAAAACTCCTGCTGGCAGCTCAGTTATTTATTTCCGATGCTCACCAACACATTTTCTCTATTCCTGGCACTGTCAGATTGACGATGCAACACAGAAATTGCGTCGAGATGGATTACAATAGGCTCCATGTCGTCTTGTGTCTCGTAGGCTTGCGTGGCTGTGGTCACAGTACAAAAATCCTGCTGGCAATCCAGTTATTTGTTTCCGATGCTCACCAACACATTTTCTGTACCTCTGGCACTGTCACATCGACGATGCAACATAGAAATTGTGTTGTGATGGAATACAATAGGCTCCATGACGTCTTGTGTCTCGAAGGCTTGCGTGGCGATGGTCACAGAAGGAAACTCTTGTTGGCAGCTCCGTTATTTGTTTCCGATGCTCACCAGAACATTTTCTCTATCTTTGGGCCTGTCACATCCACGATGCAACACAGATATTGTATCGAGAGTGATTACAATAATCACCATGACGACTTGTGTCTCGAAGGCTTGCTTGGCGATGGTCACAGTAGAAAACTCTTGCTGGCAGCTCAGTTATTTGTTTCCGATGCTCACCAACACATTTTATCTATCTCTGGCAGTGTCACACCGACGATGCTACACAGAATTTGCATCGAGATTGATTACAATAGGCTCCATGACGTCCTGTGTCTCGAATGCTTACGTGGCGATGGTCACAGTAGAAAAGTCTTGCTGGCAGCTCAGTTACTTGATTCGGGTGCTCACCAGAACATTTTCTCTATCCCTGGCAGTGTCACATCGACGATGCAACACATATATTGCATCGAGACTGATTAAAATAGGCTCCATGTCGTCTTTTGTCTCGAAGGCTTGCGTGGCGGTGGTCACAGTAGAAAAGTCTTGCTGGCAGCTCAGTTATTTGTTTCCGATGCGCACCAACACATTTTCCGTATCCCTGGCACTGTCACATCGACGATGCAACACAGAATTTTCGTCGAGATTGATTACAATAGGTTCCATGACGTCTTGTGTCTCGAAAACGTGCGTGGAGATGGTCACATTAGAAAACTCTTGCTGCAGCTCAGTTATTTGTTTCCGATGCTCACCAACACATTTTCTCTATCCGCAGCACTGTCACATCGACGATGCAACATAGAAATTGCGTCCAGATTGTTCACAATAGTGTCCATGACGTCTTGTGTCTCGAAGGCTTGCGTGGTGATGGTCACTGTAGAAACCTCCTGCTGGCTGTTAAGTTATTTGTTTCTGATGCTCACCAACATATCTTCTCTATCCCTGGCACTGTCACATCGACGATGCAACACAGAAATAGCGCCGAAATTGATTTCAATAGGCTCTATGTCGTCTTGTCTCTCGAAGGCTTGCTTGGCGATGGTCACAGTAGACAACTCTTGCTGGCAACCCAGTTATTTGTTTCCGATGCTCACCAACACATTTTCTCTATCTCTGGCACTGTCACATCGACGATGCAAAGCAGAATTTTCGTCGAGATTGATTACAATAGGCTCCATGACGTCTTGTGTTTTGAAAACGTGCGTGGCGTTGGTCACATTAGAAAACTCTTGCCGGCAGCTCTGTTATTTGTTTCCGATGCTCACCAGAACATTTTCTCTATCCCCGGCACTGTCACATCGACGATGCAACACAGATATTGCATCGAGACTGATTACAATAGGCTCCATGTCGTCTTGTGTCTCGAAGGCTTGCGTGGCGATAGTCACAGTAGAAAACTCTTGCTGGCAGCTCAGTTATTTGTTTCCGATGCCCACCAACACATTTTCTCTATCCCTGGCACTGTCACATCGAAAATGCAACTTATAAATTGCGTCGTGATTAATTACAATAGGCTCCATGACGTCTTGTGTTTCGAAGGCTTGCGTGGCGATGGTCAAAGTAGAGAACTCTTGCCGGCAGCTCAGTTATTTGTTTCCGATGCTCACCAACACATTTTCTCTATCTGTGGCACTGTCACATCAACGATGCAATACAGAAATTGCGTCCAGATTGTTTACAATAGGCTCCATGACGTCTTGTGTCTCGAAGGCTTGCGTGGCGATGGTCACAATAGAACACTCCTACTGGCAGCTCAGTTATATGTTTCCTATGCGCACCAAGACATTTTCTCTATCCCTTGAACCGTCACATCGTCGATGCAACAATGTAATTGCGTCGAGATGGATTACAATAGGCTCCATGGCGTTTTGTGTCTCGAAGGCTTGCGTGGCGATACTCACATTACAAAACTCTTGCTGGCAGCTCAGTTATTTGTTTCCGATGCCCACCAACACATTTTCTCTATCCCTGGCACTGTCACATCGAAAATGCAACACATAAATTGCGTCGGGATTAATTACAATAGGCTCCATGACGTCTTGTGTTTCGAAGGTTTGCGTGGCGATAGTCACAGTAGAAAACCCTTGCTGGCAGCTCAGTTATTTGTTTCCGATGCCCACCAACACATTTTCTCTATCCCTGGCACTGTCGCATCGAAAATGAAACACATAAATTGCGTCGAGAGTGATTACAATAGGCTCCATGACGTCTTGTGTCTCGAAGGCTTGCGTGGCGATGGTCACAGTAGAAAAGTCATTCTGGCAGCTCATTTATTTGTTTCCGATGCTCACCAACACATTTTCTCTATCCGTGGCACTGTCACATCGACGATGCAACACAGAATTTGCGTCGAGATTGATTACAATAGCCTCCGTGAAGTCTTGTGTCTCGAGGGCTTGCGTGGCGAAGGCCACAGTAAAAAACTCCTGCTGGCAGCTCAGTTATTTGTTTCAGATGCTCACCAACACATCTTCTCTAATCCCGGCAGTGTCACATCGACGATGCAACACAGAAATTGCATCGAGATAGATTACAATAGGCTCCATGTCGTCTTGTGTCTCGAAGGCTTTGGGTGGCGATGGTCACAGTAGAAAATTCTTGCTGGCAGCTCAGTTATTTGTTTCTGATGCCCACTAACACATTTTCTCTATCCCTGGCACTGTCACATCGACGATGCAACACATAAATTGTGTCGAGATTAATTACAATAGGCCCCATGAGGTCTTGTGTCTCGAAGACTTGCGTGGCGATGGTCACAGAGGAAAACTCTTACCGGCAGCTCAGTTATTTGTTTCCGATGCTCACCAGCACTTTTTCTCTATCCGTGGCACTGTCGCAACGACGATGCAACACAGAAATTGCGTCGAGATTGATTACAATAGGCACCAAGACGTCTTGTGTCTCGAAGGCTTGCGTGGCGATGGTCACAGTAGATAATTCTTGCCGGCAGCTCAGTTATTTGATTCCGATGCTCACCAACACATTTTCTCTATCCGTGGCACTGTCACATCGACGATGCAACACAGAAATTGCGTCCAGATTGTTTACAATAGGCCCCATGACGTCTCGTGTGTCGAAGGCTTGCGCGGCATTGGTCACAGCAGAAAACTCTAATTGGCAGCTCCGTTATTTGTTTCTGATATTCACCAGAACATTTTCTCTATGCCTGGCACTGTCACATCGACGATGCAACACATAAATTACAATAATCTTCATGACGTCTTGTGTCTCGAAGGCTTGCGTGGAGATAGTCACAGTAGAAAACTCTTGCCGGCAGCTCAGTTATTTGTTTCCGATGCTCACCAACACATATTCTCTATCTGTGGCACTGTCACATCGACGATGCAACACAGAAATTGCGTCCAGATTGTTTACAATACTCTCCATGACGTCTTGTGTCTCGAAGGCTTGCGTGGCCATGGTCACAGTAGAAAACTCTTGCTGGCAGCTCAGTTATTTGTTTCCGATGCTCACCAACAAATTTTTTCCATCCCCGGCACTGTCACATCGACGATGCAACATAGGAATTGCGTCGATATTGATTACAATAGGCTCCATGACGTCTTGTGTCTCGAAAGCTTGCGTGGCGATGGTCACAGTAGAAGGCACCTGCTGGCAGCTCAGTTATTTGTTTCCGATGCTCTCCAACACATTTTCTCTATCTCCAGCACGGTCACATCTAAGATGCAACACCGAAATTACGTCGAGATTGATTAAAATAGGCTCCATGTCGTCTTGTGTCTCGAAGGCTTGCGTGGTGGTGGTCACAGTAGAAAACTCTTGCTGGCAACTCAGTTATTTGTCTCCGATGCTCACCAACACTCTTTCTCTATCTTTGGCACTGTCACATCGACGATGCAACACACAAATTGGGTTGTGATTGAATACAATAGGCTCCATGACGTCGCGTGTCTCGAAGGCTTGCGCGGCATTCGTCACAGCAGAGAACTCCAACTGTCAGCTCCGTTCTTTGCTTCCGATGTTCACCAAAACATTTTCTCTATCCCTGGCACTGTTACATTGACGATGCAACACAGAATTTGCATCGAGACTGGTTACAATAGGCTGCATGATTTCTTGGGTCTCGAAGGATTGCGTGGAGATGGTCACAGTAGAAAAAGCCCACTGGCAGCTCAGTTATTTGTTTCCGATGCTCATCAACACATTTTCTCTATCCCTGGAACCGTCACATCGACGATGCAAGACAGAAATTGCATCGAGATTGATTACCATAGGCACCAGGACGTCTTGTGTCTCGAAGACATGCGTATCGATGGTCACAGTAGAAAACTCTTGCCGGCAGCTCAGTTAATTGTTTCCGATGCTCACCAACACATTTTTTCTAATTCTGGCACTGTCACATCGATGATGCAACATAGGACTTGCGTCGAGATTGATTACAATAGGCTCCATGACGTCTTGTGTCTCGAAGCCTTGCGTGGCGATGGTCACAGTAGAAGACACTAGCTGGCAGCTCAGTTATTTGTTTCCGATGCCCACCAACTCATTTTCTCTGTCACTGGCACCGTCACATCGACGATGCAACACATAAATTTAGTCAAGATTGATTACAATAGGCTCCATGACGTCTTGTGTCTCGAAGGCTTGCGTGGCGATGGTTACAGTAGAAAACTCCTGCTGGCAGCTCAGTTATTTGTTTCCGATGCTCTCCAACACATTTTCTCTATCCCTGGCACTGTCACATCGACAATGCTACACAGAAATTACGTCGAGATTGATTAAAATAGGCTCCATAATGTCTTGTGTCTCGAAGGCTTGCGTGGCGGTGGTCACAGTAGGAAACTCTTGCTGGCAACTCAGTTATTTGTCTCCGATGCTCATTAACACATTTTCTCTATCTGTGGCACTGTCACATCGACGATGCAACACAGAAATTGCATCGAGACTGATTACAATAGGCTGCATGACGTCTTGGGTCTGGAAGGCTTGCGTGGCGATGGTCACAGTAGAAAACTCCTACAGGCAGCTCAGTTATTTGTTTCCGATGCTCATCAACACATTTTCTCTATCCCTGGAACCGTCACATCGACGATGCAACACAGAAATTGCATCGAGATTGATTACCATAGGCTCAATGACGTCTTGTGTCTCGAGGGCTTGCGTGGCGATGGTCACAGTAGAAAACTCATGCTGGCAGCTCAGTTATTTGTTTCCGATGCCCACCAACACATTTTCTCTATCCCTGGCACTGTCACATCGTCGATGCAACACATAAATAGCGTCGAGATTGATTACAATAGGCTCCATGACGTCTTGTGTCTCGATGGCTTGCGTATCGATGGTCACAGTAGAAAACTCTTGCCGGCAGCACAGTTAATTGTTTCCGATGCTCACCAACACATTTTTTCTAATCCTGGCACTGTCACATCGACGACGCAACATAGGAATCGCGTCGAGATTGATTACAATAGGCTCCATGACGTCTTGTGTCTCGAAGGCTTGCGTGGCGGTGGTCACAGTAGGAAACTCTTGCTGGCAACTCAGTTATTTGTCTCCGATGCTCATTAACACATTTTCTCTATCTGTGGCACTGTCACATCGACGATGCAACACAGAAATTGCATCGAGACTGATTACAATAGGCTGCATGACGTCTTGGGTCTGGAAGGCTTGCGTGGCGATGGTCACAGTAGAAAACTCCTACAGGCAGCTCAGTTATTTGTTTCCGATGCTCACCAACACATTTTTTCTATCCCTTGCACTGTCACATCGACGATGCAACATAGGAATTGCGTCGAGATTGATTACAATAGGCTCCATGACGTCTTGTGTCTCGAAGGCTTGCGTGGCGATGGTCACAGTAGAAAACTCTTGCCGGCAGCTCTGTTATTTGTTTCCGATGCTCACCAACACATTTTTTCTATCCCCTGCACTGTCACATCGTCGATGCAACATAGGAATTGCGTCGAGATTGATTACAATAGGCTCCATGACGTCTTGTGTCTCGAAGGCTTGTGTGGCGATGGTCCCAGTAGAAGACACCAGCTGGCAGCTCAATTATTTGTTTCCGATGCCCACCAACACATTTTTCTATCCGTGGCACTGTCACATCGTGATTCAAGACACAGAAATTGCGTCCAGATTGTTTACAATAAGCTCCATGACGTCTTGTGTCTCGAAGGCTTGCGTGGCGATGGTCACAGTAGAAAACTCTTACTGGCAGTCAGTTATTTGTTTTCGATGCTCACCAACACATTTCTTCTGTCCCTAACACTGTCACATCGACGATGCAACATAGGAATTGCGTCGAGATTGATTACAATAGGCTCCATGACGTCTTGTGTCTCGAAGGCTTGCGTGGCGGTGGTCACAGTAGAAAACTCTTGCTGGCAGCTCAGTTATTTTTTTCCTATGCCCACCAACACATTTTCTCTATCCCTGGCACTGTGAAATCGACCATGGAACACAGAAATTGCGTCGAGATTGATTACAATATACTCCAAGGCGTCTTATGTCCCTAAGGCTTGCGTGGCGATGGTCACAGTAGAATACTTTTGCTGGCAGCTAAGTTATTTGTTTCGGATGCTCACCAACACATTTTCTCTATCCCTGGCACTGTCACATCGAGGATGCAACACAGAAAGTGCGTCGAGATTGATTACAATAGGCTCCATAACATCATGTGTCTCGAGAGCTTGCGTGGCGATGGTCACAGTACAAAACTCTTGCTCTTAGATCGGTTATTTGTTTCCGATGCACACCAATACATTTTCTCCATTCCTGGCACTGTCACATCGACGATAAAACACAGAAATTGCGGCGAGATTGATTACAATAGGCTTCATGACGTCTTGTGTCTCGAAGGCTTGCGTGGCGATGTTCACAGTAGAAACTTCTCGCTGGCAGCTCAGTTATTTCTTTACGATGCTCACCATCACATTTTCTCTATCCCTGGCACTTTCACATCGACGATGTAACACAGAAGTTGCGTCGAGATTGATTACAATAGGCTCCATGTCGTCTTGTGTCTCGAAGGCTTGCGTGGCGAAGGTCCCAGTAGAAGACACCAGCTGGCAGCTCAATTATTTGTTTCCGATGCCCACCAACACATTTTTCTATCCTCACATCGACGATGCAATACATAAATTGCGTCGAGATTGATTACAATACGCTCCATGACGTCTTGTGTCTCGAAGGCTTGCGTGGCGATGGTCACAGAAGAAGACTCTTACTGGCAGTCAGTTATTTGTTTTCGATGCTCACCAACACATTTCTTCTGTCCCTAACACTGTCACATCGACGATGCAACATAGGAATTGCGTCGAGACTGATTACAATAGGCTCCATGACGTCTTGTGTCTCGAAGGCTTGCGTGGCGATGGTCCCAGTAGAAGACACCAGCTGGCAGGTCAATTATTTGTTTCCGATGCCCACCAACACATTTTTATATCCGTGGCACTGTCACATCGTGATTCAAGACACAGAAATTGCGTCCAGATTGTTTACAATAAGCTCCATGACGTCTTGTGTCTCGAAGGTTTGCGTGGCGATGGTCACAGTAGAAAACTCTTACTGGCAGTCAGTTATTTGTTTCCGATGCTCACCAACACTTTTTTTCTGTCCCTAACACTGTCACATCGACGATGCAACATAGGAATTGCGTCGAGATTGATTACAATAGGCTCCATGACGTCTTGTGTCTCGAAGGCTTGCGTGGCGATGGTCACAGTACAAAACTCTTACTGGCAGTCAGTTATTTGTTTTCGATGCTCACCAACACATTTTGTCTGTCCCTAACACTGTCACATCGACGATGCAACATAGGAATTGCGTCGAGATTGATTACAATAGGCTCCATGGCGTCTTGTGTCTCGAAGGCTTGCGTGGCGATGGTCACAGCAGAAACCTCTAGCTGGCAGCTCCGTTATTTGTTTCCGATGTTCACCAGAACATTTTCTCTATCCCTGGCAACGTCACATCGACGATGCAACACAGAAATTGCATCGAGACTGACTACAATAGGCTGCATGGCGTCTTGGGTCTTGAAGGCAAGCGTGGCGATGGTCACAGTAGAAAACTCCTACTGGCAGCACAGTTATTTGTTTCCGATGCTCATCAACACAATTTCTCTATCCCTGGAACCGTCACATCGACGATGCAACACAGAAATTGCATCGAGAGGATTACAATAAGCTCCATGACGTCTTGTGTCTCGAAGGCTTGCGTGGCGATGGTCACAGTTGAAAACTCTTGCTCTTAGATCGGTTATTTGTTTCCGATGCACACCAATACATTTTCTCCATTCCTGGCACTGTCACATCGACGATGCAACACAGAAGTTGCGTCGAGATTGATTACAAAAAGCTGCATGACGTCTTGGGTCTCGAAGGTTTCCGTGGCGATGGTCACAGTAGAAAACTCCTACTGGCAGCTCACTTATTTGTTTTCGATGCTCACCAGCATAATTTCTATATCCCTGGCACTGAAACATCGACGATGCAACACAGATATTAGTTGTGATTGAATGCAATAGTGTCCATGACGTCTTGTGCCTCTAAGGCTTGCGTGGCGACGGTCATAGTAGAAAACTCTTGTTGGCATCTCAGTTATTTGTTTCCGAAGCTCACCAACTCATTTTCTCTATAGCTGGCACTGACACATTGACGATGCAACAAAGAAATTGCGTCCAGATTGCTTACAATAGGCCGCATGACATCTTATGTCTCGAAGGCTTGCGAGGCGATGGTCACAGTGGAAAACCCCTGCTGACAGCTCAGTTATTTGTTTCCGATGCTCACCATCATATTTTCTCTATCCCTGGCACTGTCACATCGACGATGCAACTCAGAAATTGCGTCGAGGTTGATTACAATTGGCACCATGACGTCTTGTGTCTCGAAGGCTTGCGTGGCAATGGTTACAGTAGAAATCTTCTGCTGGAGGATAAGTTATTTGCTTCCGATACGCACCAACACATTTTCACTATCCCCGGCACTGTCAACCGACGATGCAACAGAGAAACTTCGTCCAGATTGATTACAATAGCCTCCATGACGGCTTGTGTCTCGAAGGCTTGCGTGGCGGTGGTCACAGTAGAAAACTCTTGCTGGCAGCTCAGTTATTTTTTTCCTATGCCCACCAACACATTTTCTCTATCCCTGGCACTGTGAAATCGACAATGCAACACAGAAATTGCGTCGAGATTGATTACAATATACTCCAAGGCGTCTTATGTCCCTAAGGCTTGCGTGGCGATGGTCACAGTAGAAAACTCTTGCTGGCAGCTAAGTTATTTGTCTCGGATGCTCACCAACACATTTTCTCTATCCCTGGCACTGTCACATCGAGGATGCAACACAGAAAGTGCGTCGAGATTGATTACAATAGGCTCCATAACATGACGTGTCTCGAGGGCTTGCGTGGCGATGGTCACAGTACAAAACTCTTGCTCTTAGATCGGTTATTTGTTTCCGATGCACACCAATACATTTTCTCCATTCCTGGCACTGTCACATCGACGATAAAACACAGAAATTACGGCGAGATTGATTACAATAGGCTTCATGACGTCTTGTGTCTCGAAGGCTTGCGTGGCGATGTTCACAGTAGAACACTCTCGCTGGCAGCTCAGTTATTTGTTTACGATGCTCACCATCACATTTTCTCTATCCCTGGCACTGTCACATCGACGATGCAACACAGAAGTTGCGTCGAGATTGATTACAATGGGCTCCATGTCGTCTTGTGTCTCGAAGGCTTGCGTGGCGATGGTCACAGTAGAAAACTACTACTGGCAGCTCAGTTATTTGTTTCCGATGCTCATCAACACATTTTCTCTATCCCTGGATCTGTCACATCGACGATGCAATACAGAAATTGCGTCGAGATTGATTACAATAGGCTCCATGACGTCTTGTGTGTCGAAGGCTTGCGTGGCGATGGTCACAGTAGAAAACTCTTGCCGGCAGCTCTGTTATTTGTTTCCGAAGCTCACCGACACATTTTTTCTATTCCTTGCACTGTCACATCGTCGATGCAACATAGGAATTGCGTCGAGATTGATTACAATAGGCTCCATGACGTCTTGTGTCTCGAAGGCTTGCGTGGCGATGGTCGCAGTAGAAGACACCACCTGGCAGCTCAATTATTTGTTTCCGATGCCCACCAACACATTTTTCTATCCGTGGCACTGTCACATCGTGATTCAAGACACAGAAATTGCGTCCAGATTGTTTACAATAAGCTCCATGACGTCTTGTTCCACGAAGGTTTGCGTGGCGATGGTCACAGTAGAAAACTCTTACTGGCAGTCAGTTATTTGTTTTCGATGCTCACCAACACGTTTCTTCTGTCCCTAACACTGTCACATCGACGATGCAACTTAGGAATTGCGTCGAGATTGATTACAATAGGCTCCATGACGTCTTGTGACTCGAAGGCTTGCGTGGCGATGGTCCCAGTAGAAGACACCAGCTGGCAGCTCAATTATTTGTTTCCGATGCCCACCAACACATTTTTCTATCCGTGGCACTGTCACATCGTGATTCAAGACACAGAAATTGCGTCCAGATTGTTTACAATAAGCTCCATGACGCCTTGTGTCTCGAAGGTTTGCGTGGCGATGGTCACAGTAGAAAACTCTTACTGGCAGTCAGTTATTTGTTTCCGATACTCACCAACACATTTTTTCTGTCCCTAACACTGTCACATCGACGATGCAACATAGGAATTGCGTCGAGATTGATTACAATAGGCTCCATGACGTCTTGTGTCTCGAGGGCTTGCGTGGCGATGGTCACAGTAGAAAACTCTTACTGGCAGTCAGTTATTTGTTTTCGATGCTCACCAACACATTTTTTCTGTCCCTGACACTGTCACATCGACGATGCAACATAGGAATTGCGTCGAAATTGATTACAATAGGCTCCATGGCGTCTTGTGTCTCGAAGGCTTGCGTGGCGATGGTCACAGCAGAAAACTCTAGCTGGCAGCTCCGTTATTTGTTTCCGATGTTCACCGGAACATTTTCTCTATCCCTGGCACTGTCACATCGACGATGCAGCACAGAAATTGCATCGCGACTGACTACAATAGGCTGCATGGCGTCTTGGGTCTTGAAGGCAAGCGTGGCGATGGTCACAGTAGAAAACTCCTACTGGCAGCACAGTTATTTGTTTCCGATGCTCATCAACACATTTTCTCTATCCCTGGATCCGTCACATCGACGATGCAACACAGAAATTGCATCGAGACTGATTACAAAAAGCTGCATGACGTCTTGGGTCTCGAAGGTTTGCGTGCCGATGGTCACAGTAGAAAACGCCTGCTGGCAGCTCAGTAATTTGTTTCCGAAGCTCACCAACACATTTTCTCTATCCCTGGCACTGTCACATCGACGATGCAACACAGAAATTCCATCGAGATAGATTACAATAGGCTCCATGTCGTCTTGTGTCTCGAAGGCTCGCGTGGCGATGGTCACAGTAGAAAACTCTTGCTGGTAGGTCAGTTATTTGTATCCGAAGCTCACCAACACATTTTCTCTATCCCCGGCACTGTCAACCGACGATGCAACAGAGAAACTGCGTCCAGATTGGTACAATAGGCTCCATGACGTCTTTGGGCTCGACGGCTTGCGCGGCGATGGTCAGAGTAGAAAACTCTTTCTGGTAGGTCAGTTATTTGTTTCCGATGCTCACCAACAGATTTTTACTATCCCTGGGACTGACACATCGACGATGCAACACAGATATTGCGTCCAGATTGTTTACAATATTCTTCATGATGTCATGTGTCTCGAAGGCTTGCGTGGCGATGGTCACAGTAGAAAACTCTTGCTGGCAGCTGAGTTATTTGTTTCCGATGCTCACCAACACATTTTTTCTATCCCTAACACTGTCACATCGACGATGCAACATAGGAATTAAGTCGAGATTGATTACAATAGGCTGCATGACGTCTTGTGTCTCTAAGCTTGCGTGGGGATGTCACAGTAGATAACTCTTGCTGGCAGCTCAGTTATTTGTTTCCGATGCCCACCAACACAATTTCTCTATCCCTGGCACTGTCACATCGACGATGCAACACAGAAATTACGTCGAGATTGATTAAAATAGGCTTGATGACGTCCTACATCTGGAAGGCTTGCGTGGCGATGGTCACAGTAGAAAACTCTTTCTGGTAGGTCAGTTATTTGTTTCCGATGCTCACCAACAGATTCTTACTATCCCTGGGACTGACACATCGACGATGCAACACAGATATTAGTTGTGATTGAATGCAATAGTCTCCATGACGTCTTGTGTCTCTAAGCTTGCGTGGGGATGTCACAGTAGATAACTCTTGCTGGCATCTTAGTTGTTTGTTTCCGATGCTCACCAACACATTTCCTCTATCCATGGCACTGTCACATCGACGATGCAACACAGATGTTGCGTCCAGATTGTTTACAATAGGCTCCATGACGTCTTGTGTCTCGAAGGCTTGCGTTGGGATGGTCACAGTAGAAAACTCCTGCTGGCAGCCCTGTTATTTGTTTCCGATGCTCACCAACAGATTTTTACTATCCCTGGGACTGTCACATCGACGATGCAACATAGGAATTGCGTCGAGATTGATTACAATAGGCTGCATGACGTCTTGTGTCTCTAAGCTTGCGTGGGGATGTCACAGTAGATAACACTTGCTGGCATCTTAGTTGTTTGTTTCCGATGCTCACCAACACATTTCCTCTATCCATGGCACTGTCACATCGACGATGCAACACAGAAATCGCGTCCAGATTGTTTACAATAGGCTCCATGTCGTCTTGTGTCTCGAAGGCTTGCGTGGCGATGGTCACAGTGGAAAACTCTTGCTGGCAGCTCAGTTATTTGTTTCCGATGCCCACCAACACAATTTCTCTATCCCTGGCACTGTCACATCGACGATGCAACACAGAAATTACGTCGAGATTGATTAAAATAGGCTTCATGACGTCCTACATCTGGAAGGCTTGCGTGGCGATGGTCACAGTAGAAAACTCTTACTGGTAGGTCAGTTATTTGTTTCCGATGCTCACCAACAGATTTTTACTATCCCTGGGACTGACACATCGACGATGCAACACAGATATTAGTTGTGATTGAATGCAATAGTCTCCATGACGTCTTGTGTCTCTAAGCTTGCGTGGGGATGTCACAGTAGATAACTCTTGCTGGCATCTTAGTTGTTTGTTTCCGATGCTCACCAACACATTTCCTCTATCCATGGCACTGTCACATCGACGATGCAACACAGATGTTGCGTCCAGATTGTTTACAATAGGCTCCATGACGTCTTGTGTCTCGAAGGCTTGCGTTGGGATGGTCACAGTAGAAAACTCCTGTTGGCAGCCCTGTTATTTGTTTCCGATGCTCACCAACAGATTTTTACTATCCCTGGGACTGTCACATCGACGATACAACACAGAAAATGCGTCGATATTGATTACAATAGGCTCCATAACATCTTGTGTCTCGAGGGCTTGCGTGGCGATGGTCACAGTTGAAGACTCTTGCTGGTAGGTCAGTTATTTGTTTCCGAAGCTCACCAACACATTTTCTCTATCCCTGGCACTCTCACATCGACGACGCAACACAGAAATTGCGTCGTGATTGATTACAATAGGCTCGATGACGTCTTGTGTCTCTAAGGCTTTAGTGGCGACGGTCATAGTAGAAAACTCTTTTTGGCATCTCAGTTATTTGTTTCCGAAGCTCACCAACTCATTTTCTCTATCCCTGGCACTGACACATTGACGATGCAACAGAGAAAATGCATCCAGGATGTTTACAATAGGCTTCATGGCGTCTTGTGTCTCGAAGGCTTGCGTGGCGATGTTCACAGTAGAAAACTCTTGCTGGCAGCTCAGTTATTGGTTTCCGATGCTCACCAGCAAATTTTCTCTGTCCGTGGCACAGTCACATTGACGATGCAACACATAAATGGCGTTGTGATTGAATGCAATAGGCTCCATGACGTCTTGTGTCTCAGAGGGTTGCGTGGCGATGGTCACAGTAGAAAACTCCTGCTGGCAGCTCAGTTAATTGTTTCCCATGCTCACCAACACGTTATCTCTATCCCTGGCACGGTCACATCGACGATACAACACAGAAAATGCGTCGATATTGATTACAATAGGCTCCATAACATCTTGTGTCTCGAGGGCTTGCGTGGCGATGGTCACAGTAGAAAACTCTTGCTGCCAGATCAGTTATTTGTCCCGACGCACACCAACTAATTTTGTCTATTCCTGGCACCGTCACAGCGACGATGCAACAGAGAAATTGCGGCGAGATTGATTACAATAGGAACCATGACGTCTTGTGTCTCGAAGGCTTGCGTGGCGATGTTAACAGTAGAAAACTCTTGCTGGCAGCTCAGTTATTTGTTTCCGTTGCTAACCATCACATTTTCTCTATCCCTGGCACTGTCACATCGACGATGCAAATCAGAAATTGCGGCGAGATTGATTACAATAGGCTTCATGACGCCTTGTGTCTCGAAGGCTTGCGTGGCGATGTTCACAGTAGAAAACTCTTGCTGACAGTTCACTTATTTGTTTCCGATGCTCACCATCACATTTTCTCTATCCCTGGCACTGTCACATCGACGATGCAACACAGAAATTGCGTCGAGATTGATTACAATAGGCTCCTTGACGTCTTGTGTCTCGAAGGCTTGCGTGGCGATGGTCACAATAGAAAACTGTTGCTGGCAGCTCAGTTATTTGTTTCGGTTGCTCACCAACACATTTTCTCTATCCCTGGCACTGTCACATCGACGATGCATCACATAAATTGCGTCGAGATTGATTACAATAGCCTTCATGACGCCCTGTGTCTCGAAGGCTTGGGTGGCGATGGTCACAGTAGAAAACTCCTGCTGGCAGCTCAATTATTTGTTTCCGATGCTCAGCAACGCATTTTCTCTATCCCTGACACTGACACATCGACGATGCAACACAGATATCGCGTTGTGATTGAATACAATAGGCTCCATGACGTCTTGTGTCTCGAAGGGTTGCGAGGCGATAGTCACAGTAGAAAACTCCTGCTGGCAGCTCAGTTATTTGTTTCTGACGCTCACCAAGGCATTTTCTCTATCCCTGGCACAGTCATATTGACGATGCAAAACAAAATTTGCCTTGTGACTGAATACAATAGGCTCCATGACATCTTGTGTCTCTAAGGCTTGCGTGGCGATGGTCACAGAAGAAAACTCTTGCTGGCTCCTGAGTTATTTGTTTCCGATGCGCACCATTACATTTTCTCTATCCCAGGAACTGTCACATCGACGATTCATACCCGAAATTACGTCTAGATTGATTACAATAGGCTCCATGACGTCTTGTGTCTCGAAGGTTTGCATGGCTATGGTCTCAGTAGTAAACTCTTGCTGGCAGCACAGTTATTTATTTCCGTTGCGCACCAACACATTTACTCTATCCCTGGCACTGTCACAGCGACGATGCAACACAGAAGTTGCGTCGCAGTTGATTACAATAGGCTCCAAGACGTATTGTGTCCCAAGCCTTGCGTGGCGATTGTCACAGTTGGAAACTCTTGCTGGTAGCTCAGTTATTTGTTTCCGATTCTCACCAAGACATTTTCTGTGTCCCTGGCACTGTTACATTGACGATGCAACACAGAAATTGCGTTGTGATTGAATACAATATGCTCCATGACGTCATGTGTCTCGAAGGCTTGCGTGGCGATGATCACAGTAGACGTCACCAGCTGGCAGCTCAGTTATTTGTTTCCGATGCCCACCAACACACTTTCTGTATCCCTGGCACTGTCACATCGACTATGCAACACATAAATTGCGTCGAGATTGATTACAATAGGCTCCATGACGTCTTGTGTCTCGACGGCTTGCGTGGTGATGGTCACAGTGGAAAACTGTTGCCGGCAGCTCAGTTATTTGTTTCCGATGCTCACCAACACATTTTCTCTATCCGTGGCACTGTCACATCCACGGCGCAACACAGAAATTGCGTCAGGTTGTTTACAATAGGCTCCATGACGTCTTGTGTCTCGATGGCTTGCGTGGCGATGGTCACAGTAGAAATCTCATGCTGGCAGCTCAGTTATTTGTTTCCTATGCTCAGCAACACATCTTCTCCATCCCTAGCACTGTCACATCGACGATGCAACACAGAAATTGCGTCGAGATTGATTACAATAGGCTCGATGACGTCTTGCGACTCTAAGGCTTGCGTGGCGACGGTCATAGTAGAAAACTCTTGTTGGCATCTAAGTTATTTGTTTCCGATGCGCACCAACGCATTTTCTCTATCCCCGGCATTGTTAACCGACGATACAACAGAGAAATTGCGTCCAGATTGATAACAATAGGCTCCATGACGTCTTGAGTCTCGAAGGCTTGCGTGGCGGTGCACACAGTGGAAAACTCTTGCTGGCAGCTCAGTTATTTTTTTTCCGATGCTCACCAACACATTTTCTCTATCCCTGGCACTGTCAAATCGACCATGCAACACAGATATTGCGTCGAGTTTGTTCACAATAGGCTCCATGACGTCTTGTGTCTCGAAGGATTGCGTGGCGATGGTCACAGTAGAAAACTCCTGCTGGCAGCTCAATTATTCGTTTGCGATGCTCACCAACACATTTTCTCTATCCCTGGCATTGTAACATCGACGATGCAACACAGATAATGCGTCGAGATTGATTACAAAAGGCTCCATGACGTCTCGTGTCTCGAAGGCTTGCGTGGCAATGGTCAAAATAGAAAACCCCTGCTATCAGATAAGTTATTTGTTTCCGATGCGCACCACCAGATTTTCCTTTTCCCTGGCACTGTCAACTCGACGTTGCAACACAGAAATTGCGTCGAGATTGATGACAATGGACTCCATGACGTCTTGTATCTCAAAGGCTTTCGTGGCGATGGTCACAGTACATAACTCTTGCTGGCAGCTCAGTTATTTGTTTCCGGTGCTCACCAACACATTTTCTCTATCCCTGGCACTGTCTCATCGACGATGCAACACAGTAATAGCGTCGAGTTTGATTACAATAGGCTCCATGACGTCTTGTGTCTCGAAGGCTGGCGTGGCGATGGTCACAGTGGATAACTCTTGCTGGCAGCTCAGTTACATGTTTCCGATTATCACCAACACATTTTCGCTGCCCCTGGCACTGTCACATCGACGATGCAACACAGAAATTGTGTCGAGATTGATTACAATAGGCTTCATGATGTCTTGTGTCTCTAAGGCTTGCGTGGCGATGGTCACAGTAGAAAACTCTTGCTGGCAGCTCAGTTATTTGTTTCCGATGATCACCAATACTTATTCTCTATCCCTGGCACAGTCACATCGACGATGCAACACAGAAATTGGGTTGTGATTGATACAATATGCTCCACGACGTCTTGTGTCTCGAAGGCTTGCGTAACGATGGGCAAGTTGAAGACTTCTGCTGGCAGCTCAGTTATTTGTTTCTGATGCGCATCAACTCATTTTCTCCATCCCTGGCACTGTCACATAAACGTTGCAAGAGAGAAGTTGCGTCGAGGTTAATTACATTAGGCTCCATGACGTCTTGTGTCTTGAAGGCTTGCGTAGAGATTGTCACAGTAGACAAATCTTGCTGGGAGCTCAGTTATTTGTTTCTGTTGCTCACCAACACATTTTCTCTATCCCTGGGACTGTCACATCGACGAAGCAACACAGAAGTTGCGTGGAGATTGACTACAATAGCCTCCATGACGTCTTGTGTCTCGAAGGTTTGCGTGGCGATGGTCACAGAGAAAACTCATGCTGGGAGCTCAGTGATTTGTTTCCAATGCTCACCATCACATTTTCTCTATCCCTGGCACTGTCACATCGACGATGCAACACAGAAATTGCGTCGAGATTGATAACAATAGGCTCCATGACATCTTGTGTTTATAAGGGTTGCGTGGCCATGGTCACAGTAGAAAACGCTTGCTGGCAAGTGCGTTAATTGTTTCCGATGCGCACCAACACAGTTTCTCTATCCCTGGCACAGTCACATCGACGATGCAACACAGATATTGCGTCGAGTTTGATTACAATAGGCTCCATGACGTCTTGTGTCTCTTAGGCTTGCGTGGCGATGATTACAGTAGGAAACACGTGCTGGCAGCTCAGTTATTTCTTTCCTATGCTCACCAATACATTTCTCTATCCCTGGCACTGTCACATCGACGATGCAACACAGAAATTGGGTTGTGATTGAAAACAATATGCTCCACGACGTCTTGTGTCTCGAAGGCTTGCGTGGCGATAGTTAAGTTGAAAACTCGTGCTGGCAGCTCAGTTGTTTGTTTCCGATGCGCATCAACATATTTTGACTATCCCTGGCACTGTCACATCGCCGACGCAACATAGAAATTGCGTCGAGATTGATTACAATAGGCTCCATGGCGTCTTGTGTCTCAAAGGCTTGCGTGGCGATTGTCACAGTTGAAAACTCTTGCTGGCAGCTCAGTTATTTGTTTCCGATTCTCACCAAGACATTATCTGTATCATTGGCACTGTTACATTGACGATGCAACACAGAAATTGCGTTGTGATTGAATTAAATAGGCTCCATGACGTCTTGTGTCTCGAAGGCTGGCGTGCCGATGGTGACAGTAGAAAACTCTTGCTGGTAGCACAGTTATTTGTTTCCGATGCTCACCATCACTTTATCTTTTTCCCTGGCACTATCACATCGACGATGCAACACAGAAATTGCGACGAGATTGATATCAATGGGCTGCATGACGTCTTGTGTCTCGAAGGCTTGCGTGGCGAAGGTCACAGTAGAAAACTCTTGCTGGTAGCTCAGTAATCTGTTTCTGATGCTCACCAACACATTTTCTCTATCCCTGGCACTGTCACACCGACGATGCAACACAGAAACTGCTTTGAGATTGGTTACAATAGGCTCCAGGACGACCTGTATCTTGAAGGCTTGCGTGGCGATGATCACAGTAAAAAACTCTTGCTGGCAGCTCATTTATTTGTTTCCGAAACTCGCCACCACACTTTCTCTATCTCTGGCACTGTCACATCGACGATGCAACACAGATATTGCGTCGAGATTTATTACAATAGTCTCCATGACGTCTTGAGTCTCAAACGCTTGCGTGGCATTGGTCGCAGTAGAAAACTCTTGCTGGCAGCTCAGTTATTTGTTTACGATGCTGACCAACACATTTTCTCTACCCCTGGCACAATCACATTGACGCTGCAACACAGAAATTGCGTTGTGTTTGATGCAATAGGCTCCATGACGTACTGTGTCTTGATGGCTTGCGTGGCGATGGTCACAGTAGAAAACTCTTGCTGGCAGCCCAGTTATTTGTATCCAATGTTCACCAACACGTTTTCTCTACCCCTGGCACTGTCACATCGACGATGCAACACAAAAATTGCGTTGTGATTGATTATAATGGGCTCCATGACATCTTGTGTCTCGAAGGCTTGCGTGGCGATGGTCACAGCAGAAAACATTTGCTGGCAACTCAGTTATCTGTTTCCGATGCTCACCATCACATTTTCTCTATCCCTGGCACTGTCACATCGACGATGCAACACAGAAACTGCGTCGAGATTGATTACAATAGGCTCCATGACGTCTTGTGTCTCTAAGGCTTGCGTGGCGATGGTCACAGTAGAAACCTCCTGCTGGCAGATCAGTTATTTGTTTCCGGTGCACACCAACACATTTTCTCTATTACTGGCATTTTATCATCGACGATGTAACACAGAAATTGCATCGAGAATGATTACAACAGGCTCCAAGACGTCTTGTGTCTCGAAGGCTTGCGTGGCGATCTTCACAGTAGAAAACTCTTGCTGGCAGCCCAGTTATTTGTATCCAATGTTCACCAACATATGTTCTCTATCCCTGGCACTGTCACATCGAAAATGCAACACAGAAATTGTTTAGAGATTGATTACAATAGGCTCCATGACGTCTTGTGTCTCTAAGGCTTATGTGGCGATGGTCGCAGAAGAAAACGCTTGCTGGCAGCTTAGTCATTTGTTTCCGATGCTCACCAACACATTTTGTTTATCCCTGGCACAATCACATTTTCGATGCACCGAAGAAATTGCGTTGTGATTGATACAATAGGCTCCACGACGTCTTGACATCTCGAAGGATCGCGTGGCGATTGTGACAGTAGATAACTCTTGCTGGCAGCTCAGTTATTTGTTTCCGATGCTCACCATAACATTTTCTCTATCCCTGGCACTGTCACATCGACGATGCAACACAGAAGATGCGTCGAGGTTAATTACATTAGGCTCCATGACAACTTGTGTCACGAAGGCTTGCGTGGCGACGGTCACAGTAGAAAACATGTGCTGGCAGCTCAGTTATTTGTTTCCGATGCTCACCATCATACTTTCTCAATCCCTGGCACTGTCACATCGACGATGCAACACAGATATTCCGCCCAAAATGGTTACAATAGGCTCCATGACGTCTTGTGTCTCGAAAGCTTCCGTGGCGATGGTCACAGTAGAGAAATCTTGCTGGCTGGTTAGTTATTTGTTTCCGATGCTCACCAAGACATTTTCTGTATCCCTGGCACTGTTACATTGACCATGCAACACAGAAATTGCGTTGTGATTGAATACAATAGGCTCCATGACGTCTTGTGTCTCGAAGGCTTGCGTGGCGATGGTCACAGTAGAAAACTCTTGATGGAAGCTCACCTATTTGTTTCCGATGCTCACCAATACATTTTCTCTGTCCCTGGCACAGTCACATCGACGATGCAACACAGAAATTGGGTAGTGATGGAATACAATATGCTCCACGACGTCTTGTGTCTCGAAGGCTTCGGTGGCCATGGGCAAGTTGAAAACTCTTGCTGGCAGCTCCGTTATTTGTTTACGATGCTCACCAACACATTTTCTCTATCCTTGGCACTGTCACATCGACGATGCATTACAGAAATTGTGTTGTGATTGAATACAATAGGCTACATGACGTCTTGTGTCTCGTAGGCTTGCGTGGCGATGGTCACAGTAGAAAACTCCTGCTGGCAGCTCAGTTACTTATTTCCGTTGCGCACCAACTCATTTACTCTATCCCTGGCACTGTCAAAGCGACGATGCAACGCAGAAGTTGCGTCGCGGTAGATTACAATTGGCTCCAAGACGTTTTGTGTATCGAAGGATTGCGTGGCTATTGTCGCAGTTTAAAACTTTTGCTGTCAGCTCAGTTATTTCATTCCGATTCTCACCAAGATATTTTCTGTATCCCTGGCACTGTTACATTGACGATGCAACACAGAAATTGCGTTGTGATTGAATACAATAGGCTCCATGACGTCTTGTGTCTCGAAGGCTTGCGTGGCGATGGTCACAGTAGAAAACTCTTGCTGGTAGCTCAGTTATTTGTTTCCGATGCTCACCATCACTTTATCTCTTTCCCTGGCACTATCACATCGACGATGCAACACAGAAATTGCGACGAGATTGATAACAATGGGCTGCATGACGTCTTGTGTCTCGCAAGCTTGCGTGGCGAAGGTCACAGAAGAAAACTCTTGCTGGCAGCTCAGTAATTTGTATCTGATGCTCACCAACACATTTTCTCTATCCCTGGCACTGGCAAATCGACGATGCAACACAGAAATTGCGGCGACATTGGTTACAAAAGGCTCCATGACGTCCTGTATCTCGAAGGCTTGCGTGGCGATGGTCACAGTAGAAAACTCTTGCTGGCAGCTCAGATATTTGTTTCCGAGACTCGCCACCACATTTTCTCTATCTCTGGCACTGTCACATCGACGATGCAACACAGAAATTGCGTCGAGATTGATTACAATAGTCTCCATGACGTCTTGTGTGTCGAAAGCTTGCGTGGCGAAGGTCACAGAAGAAATCTCTTGCTGGCAGCTCAGTAATTTGTTTCTGATGCTCACCAACACATTTCCTCTATCCCTGGCGCTGTAACATCGTCGATACAACACAGAAATTGCGTCGAGTTTGACTACTATAGGCGCCATGACGTCTTGTGTCTCGAAGGTCTGCGTGGCGATGGTCACAGTAGAAAACTCCTGCTGGCAGCTCAGTTATCTGATTCCGATGGTCACCAACACATTTTCTCTACCCATGGCACTGTCACATTGACGATGCAACACAGAAATTGCGTCCAGATTGATAACAATAGGTTGTATGATGTTTGTGTCTCGAAGGTTTGGGTGGCGATTGCCACAGTAGCGAACTCATGCTGGCAGCTCAGTTATTTGTTTCCGATGCTCACCAACGCACTTTCAGTTTCCCTGGCCCTGTCACATCGACGATGCAACACAGAAATTGCGTCGAGACTGATTACAACAGGAACCATGACGTCTTGTTTCTCGAAGGCTTGCCTGGCGATGGTCACAGTGGAAAACTCCTGCTGGCAGCTCAGTTATTTGTTTATGATGCGCACCAACCCATTTTCTCTATCTCTGCCACTGTTACATCGACGTTGCAACAAAGAAATTGCGTCCAGATGGATGACAATAGGATCCCTGACGTCTCGTGTCTCGAAGGCTTGCGTGGCGATGGTCACAGTAGAAAACTCTTGATGGCAGCTCAGTTGTTTGTTTCCGAAGCTCACCAACACATTTTCTCTATCCCTGGCACTGTCACAGCGACGATGCAACACTAAAATTGCGTCGAGTTTGATTACAATAGGCACCATGACGTCTTGTGTCTCGAAAGCTTGCGTGGCGATGGTCACAGTAGAAAACTCTTGCTGGCAGCTCAGTTACTTGTTTCCAATGCTCACCAACACATCTTCTCTATCCCTGGCACTGTCAAGTCGACGATGCTACACAGAAATTGCGTCGAGATTGATTAAATTAGGGTCCATGACATCTTGTGCTTCGAAGGCTGGCGTGCGATGGTCACAGTGGAAAATTCTTGCTGGCAGCTCATTTATTTGTTTCCGATGCCCAACAACAAATTCTGTCTATTCCAGTACTGTCAAATCGACAATACATCACCGAAATTGCGTCCAGATTGATTACAATAGGCTCCATGACGTCTTCTGTCTCGAAGGCTTGCGTGGTGTTGGTCACAGTAAAAAACTGTTTCTGGTTGCTCAGTTATTTATTTCTGATGCTCACCAACACATTTTCTCTATCCCTGGCACTGTCACATCGACGATGCAACACAGAAACTTCGTCCGGATTGATTACAATAGACTCAATGACGTCTTGTGTCTCAAAGGCTTGCGTGGCGATGGTCACTGTAGAAAACTCTTGCTGGCAGCTCAATTACTCGTTGTTGATGTTCACCAACACATTTTCTCTATCCCTGGCACTGTCAAATCGACAATGCATCACCGAAATTGCGTCCAGATTGATTACAATAGCGTCCATGACGTCTCTTGTCTCGAAGGCTTGCGTGGCGATGTAACAGTAAAAAACTTTTCCTGGCAGCTCAGTTATTTATTTCTGATGCTCACCAACACATTTTCTCTATCCCTGGCACTGTCACATCAACGATGCAACACAGAAACTGCGTCCAGAATGATTACAATAGGCTCCATGACGTCTTGTGTCTCGAAGGCTTGCGTGGCGATGGTCAAAGTAGAAAACTCTTGCTGGCAGCTCAGTTATTTGTTTCCGATGCTCGCCAACACTTTTTCTCTATCCCTGGCACTATAACATCGACGATGCAACACAGAAATTGCGTCGAGATTTATTACAATAGGCTCCGTGAGGTCTCGTGTCTGGAAGGATTGGGTGGCGATGGTCACAGTAGAAAACTCTTGCTGGCAGATGAGTTATTTGTTTCCGATGCTCGCCATCAAAAAATCTCTATCCCTGGCACTGTCGCATCGACGATGCAACACAGAAATTGCGTCGAGATCGATTACAATAGGCTCCATGACGTCTTGTGTCTCGAAGGCTTGCGTGGCGATGGTCAAAGTAGAAAACTCTTGCTGGCAGTTTAGTTATTGGTTTCCGATGCTCACCAACACATTTTCTTTATCCCTGGCACTGTCCCGTCGACGATGCTACACTGAAATTGCGACGAAATTGATTAAAATAGGGTCCATGACGTCTTGTGCTTCGAAGGCTGGCGTGCGATTGTCACAGTGGAAAACTCTTGCTGGCAGCTCATTTATTTGTTTCCGATGCCCAACAACAAATTCTGTCTATCCCTGGTACTGTCAAATCGACAATACATCATCGAAATTGCGTCCAGATTGATTACAATAGGCTTCATGACGTCTTGTGTCTCGAAGGCTTGCGTGGCGATGGTCACAGTACAAAACTCTTGCTGGAAGATCAGTTATTAGTTTCCGATGCTCGCCATCACATTGTCTCTATCCCTGGCACTGTCACATCGACGATGCAACACAGAAATTGCGTCGAGATTGATCACAATAGGCTCCATGACGTCTTGTGTGTCGAAGGCTTGCGTGGCGATGGTCACAGTAGAAAACTCTTGCTGGCAGCTCATTTATTTGCTTCCGATGCCCAACAACAAATACTGTCTATCCCTGGTACTGTCAAATCGACAATACATCTCCGAAATTGCGTCCTGATTGATTGCAATAGGCTCCATGACGTCTTGTGTCTGGAAGGCTTGGGGGGTGTTGGTCACAGTAAAAAACTGTTTCTGCCTGCTCAGTTATTTGTTTCCGGTGCTCAATGTCACATTTTCTTTATCCCTGGCAATTTCACATCGACGTTGCAACACAGATATTGCGTCGATATTGGTTACAATAGGCTCCATGACGTCTTGTGTCTCTAAGGCTTGCGTGGCGATGGTCACAGTAGAAAACTCTTGCTGGCGGCTCAGTTATTTTTTTCCTATGCCCACCAACACATTTTCTCTATCCCTGGCACTGTGAAATCGACCATGCAACACAGAAATTGCGTCGCGATTGATTACAATATACTCCAAGGCGTCTTATGTCCCTAAGGCTTGCGTGGCGATGGTCACAGTAGAAAACTCTTGCTGGCAGCTACGTTATTTGTTTCGGATGCTCACCAACACATTTTCTCTATCCCTGGCACTGTCACATCGAGGATGCAACACAGAATGTGCGTCGAGATTGATTACAATAGGCTCCATAACATCATGTGTCTCGAGGGCTTGCGTGGCGATGGTCACAGTACAAAACTCTTGCTCGTAGATCGGTTATTTGTTTCTGATGCACACCAATACATTTTCTCTATTCCTGGCACTATCATATCGACGATGCTACACAGAATTTGTGTCGAGATTGATTACAATAGGCTTCATGGCGTCTTGTGTCTCGAAGGCTTGCGTGGCGATGTGCACAGTAGCAAATTCGCGCTGGCAGCTCAGTTATTTGTTTACGATGCTCACCATCACATTTTCTCTATCCCTGGCACAGTCACATCGACGATGCAACACAGAAGTTGCGTCGAGATTGATTACAAAAGGCTCCATGTCGTCTTGTGTCTCGAAGGCTTGCGTGGCGATGGTCACAGTAGAAAACTACTACTGGCAGCTCAGTTATTTGTTTCCGATGCTCATCAACACATTTTCTCTATCCCTGGATCCGTCACATCGACGATGCAATACATAAATTGCGTCGAGATTGATTACAATAGGCTCCATGACGTCTTGTGTCTCGAAGGCTCGCGTGGCGATGGTCACAGTAGAAAACTCTTGCTGGTAGGTCAGTTATTTGTATCCGAAGCTCACCAACACATTTGCTCTATCCCCGGGACTGTCAACCGACGATGCAACACAGAAATTGCGTCCAGATTGATTACAATAGGCTCCATGACGTCTTGTGTTTCGATGGCTTGCGTGGCGGTGGTCACAGTAGAAAACTTTAGCTGGCAGCTCAGTTATTTTTTTGCGATGCTCACCAACACATTTTCTCTATCCCTGGAACTGTCATATCGACCATGCAACACAGAAATCGCGTCGAGATTGATTACAATAGGCTCCAAGGCGGCTTGTGTCCCGAAGGCTTGCGTGGCGATGGTCACAGTAGAAAACTCTTGCTGGCAGCTCAGTTATTTGTTTCCGATGGTCACCAACACACTTTCTCTCTCCGTGGCACAGTCACATTGACGATTCAACACAGAAATGGCGTTGTGATTGAATACAACAGACTCCATGACGTCCTTTGTCTCGAAGGCTTGCGTGGCGATGGTTGCAGTAGCAAACTCCTGCTAGCAGCTCAGTTATTTGTTTACCATGCTCACCAACACATTTTCTCTATCCCTTGCACGGTCCTTGGACGATGCAACACAGCAGTTGCGTCGAGGTTGATTACAATTGGCTCCATGACTTCTTGTGTCTCGAAGGCTTGCGTGGCAATGCTCACAGAAGAAAACTCTTGCTGGCTGCTGAGTTATTTGTTTCCGATGCGCACCAACACAATTACTCTATCCCTGGCACTGTCACAGCGACGATGCAACACAGAAGTTGCGTCGCAGTTGATTACAATAGGCTCCAAGACGTTTTGTGTCTCGAACGTTTGCGTGGCGACTGTCACAGTTGGATACTCTTGCTGGTAGCTTAGTTATTTGTTTCCGATTCTCACCAAGACATTTTCTGTATCCCTGGCACTGTTACATTGACGATGCAACACAGAAATTGCGTTGTGATTTAATACAATAGGCTCCATGACGTCATGTGTCTCGAAGGCTTGCGTGGCGATGGTGATAGTAGAAGTCACCAGCTGGCAGCTCAGTTATTTGTTTCCGATGCCCACCAACACATTTTCTCTATCACTGCCACTGTCACATCGACGATGCAACACATAAATTGCGTCGAGATTGATGACAATAGGCTCCATGACGTCTTGTGTCTCGAAGGCTTGCGTGGCGATGGTCACAGTAGATAACTCATGCTGGCAGCTCAGTTATTTGTTTCCGATGCTCACCAACACATTTTCTATATCCGTGGCACTGTCACATATACGATGCAACACAGAAATTGCGTCGAGATTGATTACAATAGTCTCCATGACGTCTTGTGTCTCGAAGGCTTGCGTGGCGATGGCCACAGTAGAAAACTCTTGTTGGCAGCTCAGTTATTTGTTTCCGATGCCCACCAACACATTTTCTCTATCCCTGGCACTATCACATCGACGATGCAACACATAAATTGCGTCGAGATTGATTACAATAGGCTCCATGACGTCTTGTGTCTCGAAGGCTTGCGTGGCGATGGTCACAGTGGAAAATTCCTGCCGGCTGCACAGTTATTTGTTTCCGATGCTCACCAACACATTTTCTCTATCCGTGGCACTGCCACATCGACGACGCAACACAGAAATTGCGTCAGATTGTTTACAATAGGCTCCATGGCGCCTTGTGTCTCGAAGGCATGCGTGGCGATGGTCACAGTAGAAAACACCTGCTGGCAGCCCAGTTATTTGTTTCCTGTGCTCAGCAACACATCTTCTCCACAACTGGCACTGTCACATCGACGATGCAACGTAGAAATTGCAACGAGATAGATTACAATGGGCTCCATGTCGTCTTGTGTCTCGAAGGCTTGCGTGGCGATGGTCACAGTAGAAAACTCTTTCTGGTAGGTCATTTATTTGTTTCCGAAGCGCACCAACACATTTTCTCTATCCGTGGCACTGTCACATCGACGATGCAACGCAGATACTGCGTCCAGATTGTTTACAATAGGCTCCATGACGTCTTGTGTCTTGAAGGCTTGCATGGCGATGGTCACAGTAGAAAACTCCTGCTGACAGCTCAGTTATTTATTTCCGTTGTGCACCAACACATTTACTCTATCCCTGGCACTGTCACAGCGGCGATGCAACACAGAAGTTGCGTCGCGGTTGATTACAATAGGCTCCAAGACGTTTTGTGGCCCAAAGCCTTGCGTGGCGATTGTCACAGTTGGAAACTCTTGCTGGTAGCTCAGTTATTAGTTTCCGATTCTCACCAAGACATTTTCTGTGTCCCTGGCACTGTTACATTGACGATGCAACACAGAAATTGCGTTGTGATTGAATACAATAGGCTCCATGACGTCATGTGTCTCGAAGGCTTGCGTGGCGATGGTCACAGTAGAAGTCACCAGCTGGCAGCTCAGTTATTTGTTTCTGATGCCCACCAACACATTTTCTCTATCACTGGCACTGTCACATCGACGATGCAACACAGAAATCGCGTCGAGATTGATTACAATAGGCTGCATGACGTCTTGGGTCCCGAAGGCTTGTGTGATAATGGTCACATTAGAAAACTCCTACTGGCAGCTCAGTTATTTGTTTCCGTTGCTCTTCAACACATTTTCTCTATCCCTGGAACCGTCACATCGACGATGCAACACAGAAATTGCATCGAGAGTGATTACAATAGGCTCCATGACGTCTTGTGTCTCGAAGGCTTGCGTGGCGATGGTCACCGTAGAAAACTCTTGTTGGCAGCTCAGTTATTTGTTTCCGATGCCCACCAACACACTTTTTCTATCCCTGGCACTGTCACATCGACTATGCAACACATAAATTGCGTCGAGATTGATTACAATAGGCTCCATGACGTCTTGTGTCTCGAAGGCTTGCGTGGCGATGGTCACAGTGGAAAACTGTTGCCGGCAGCTCAGTTATTTGTTTCCGATGCTCACCAACACATTTTCTCTATCCGTGGCACTGTCACATCCACGGCGCAACACAGAAATTGCGTCAGATTGTTTACAATAGGCTCCATGACGTCTTGTGTCTCGATGGCTTGCGTGGCGATGGTCACAGTAGAAATCTCATGCTGGCAGCTCAGTTATTTGTTTCCTATGCTCAGCAACACATCTTCTCCATCCCTACCACTGTCACATCGACGATGCAACACAGAAATTGCAACGAGATAGACTACAATAGGCTCCATGTCGTCTTGTGGCTCGAAGGCTTGCGTGACGATGGTCTCAGTAGAAAACTCTTGCTGGCAGCTGAGTTATTTGTTTCCGATGCTCACCAACACATTTTTTCTATCCCTAACACTGTCACATCGACGATGCAACATAGGAATTACGTCGATATTGATTACAATAGGCTCCATGACGTCTTGTGTCTCGAAGGCTTGCGTGGCGATGGTCACAGTAGAAGACACCTGCGGGGAGCTCAGTTATTTGTTTCCGATGCTCACCAACTCATTTTCTCTATCCCTGGCACTATCACATTGAAGAAGCAACACAGAAATTACGTCGAGAATGATGCAAAAGGCTCCATGACGTCTTGTGTCTCGAAGGTGTGCATGGCGATGGTCACAGTAGAAAACTCTTGCTGGTAAGTCAGTTATTTGTTTCCAAAAATCACCAACACATTTTCTCTATCCCTGGCACTGTCACATTGACGACGCAACACAGAAATTGAGTCGTGATTGATTACAATAGGCTCGATGACGTCTTGTGACTCTAAGGCTTGCGTGGCGACGGTCATAGTGGAAAACTCTTGTTGGAATCTAAGTTATTTGTTTCCGATGCGCACCAACGCATTTCCTCTATCCCTGGCACTGTCAACCGACGATACAACAGAGAAATTGCGTCCAGATTGATTACAATAGGCTCCATGACGTCTTGAGTCTCGAAGGCTTGCGTGGCGGTGCACACAGTGGAAAACTCTTGCTGGCAGCTCAATTATTCGTTTGCGATGCTCACCAACACATTTTCTCTATCCCTGGCATTGTAACATCGACGATGCAACGCAGATAATGCGTCGAGATTGATTACAAAAGGCTCCATGACGTCTCGTGTCTCGAAGGCTTGCGTGGCAATGGTCAAAATAGAAAACCCCTGCTATCAGATCAGTTATTTGTTTCCGATGCGCACCACCAGATTTTTCTTTTCCCTGGCACTGTCAACTCGACGATGCAACACAGAAATTGCGTCGAGATTGATGACAATGGACTCCATGACGTCTTGTATCTCAAAGGCTTTCGTGGCGATGGTCACAGTACATAACTCTTGCTGGCAGCTCAGTTATTTGTTTCCGGTGCTCACCAACACATTTTCTCTATCCCTGGCACTGTCTCATCGACGATGCAACACAGTAATAGCGTCGAGTTTGATTACAATAGGCTCCATGACGTCTTGTGTCTCGAAGGCTGGTGTGGCGATGGTCACAGTGGATAACTCTTGCTGGCAGCTCAGTTACATGTTTCCGATTATCACCAACACATTTTCGCTACCCCTGGCACTGTCACATCGACGATGCAACACAGAAATGGTGTCGAGATTGATTACAATAGGCTTCATGATGTCTTGTGTCTCTAAGGCTTGCGTGGCGAAGGTCACAGTAGAAAACTCTTGCTGGCAGCTCAGTTATTTGTTTCCGATGGTCACCAACACATTTTCTCTATCCCTGGCACTGTCAAATCGACCATGCAACACAGATATTGCGTCGAGTTTGTTTACAGTAGGCTCCATGACGTCTTGTGTCTCGAAGGCTTGCGTGGCGATGGTCACAGTAGAAAACTCCTGCTGGCAGCTCAATTATTCGTTTGCGATGCTCACCAACACATTTTCTCTATCCCTGGCATTGTAACATCGACGATGCAACACAGATAATGCGTCGAGATTGATTACAAAAGGCTCCATGACGTCTCGTGTCTCGAAGGCTTGCGTGGCAATGGTCAAAATAGAAAACCCCTGCTATCAGATCAGTTATTTGTTTCCGATGCGCACCACCAGATTTTCCTTTTCCCTGGCACTGTCAACTCGACGATGCAACACAGAAATTGCTTCGAGATTGATGACAACGGACTCCATGACGTCTTGTATCTCAAAGGCTTTCGTGGCGATGGTCACAGTACATAACTCTTGCTGGCAGCTCAGTTATTTGTTTCCGGTGCTCACCAACACATTTTCTCTATCCCTGGCACTGTCTCATCGACGATGCAACACAGTAATAGCGTCGAGTTTGATTACAATAGGCTCCATGACGTCTTGTGTCTCGAAGGCTGGCGTGGCGATGGTCACAGTGGATAACTCTTGCTGGCAGCTCAGTTACATGTTTCCGATTATCACCAACACATTTTCGCTACCCCTGGCACTGTCACATCGACGATGCAACACAGAAATTGTGTCGAGATTGATTACAATAGGCTTCATGATGTCTTGTGTCTCTAAGGCTTGCGTGGCGAAGGTCACAGTAGAAAACTCTTGCTGGCAGCTCAGTTATTTGTTTCCGATGGTCACCAATACTTATTCTCTATCCCTGGCACAGTCACATCGACGATGCAACACAGAAATTGGGTTGTGATTGTTACAATATTCTCCACGACGTCTTGTGTCTCGATGGCTTGCGTAACGATGGGCAAGTTGAAGACTCCTGCTGGCAGCTCAGTTATTCGTTTCTGATGCGCATCAACTCATTTTCTCCATCCCTGGCACTGTCACATAAACGATGCAAGAGAGAAGTTGCGTCGAGGTTAATTACATTATGCTCCATGACGTCTTGTGTCTTGAAGGCTTGCGTAGCGATTGTCACAGTAGACAAATCTTGCTGGGAGCTCAGTTATTTGTTTCCGTTGCTCACCAACACATTTTCTCTATCCCTGGGACTGTCACATCGACGATGCAACACAGAAGTTGCGTGGAGATTGACTACAATAGCCTCCATGACGTCTTGTGTCTCTAATGTTTGCGTGGCCATGGTCACTTTAGAAAACGCTTGCTGGCATCGGCGTTATTTGTTTCCGAGGTTCACCAACACATTTGCTCTATCCCTGGCACTGTCACATCGACGATGACACACAGAAATTGCGACAAGATTGATTACAGTTGGCTCCATGGCGTCTTGTGTCTCGAAGGCCTGCGTGACGATGGTCACAGTAGATAACTCATGCTGGCAGCTCAGTTATTTATTTCCGATGCTCACCAATACATTTTATCTATCCGTGGCACAGTCACATCGACGATGCAACACAGAAATTGGGATGTGATTGAATACAATATGCTCCACGACGTCCTGTGTTTCGAAGGCTTTCGTGGCGATGGTCAAGTTGAAAACTCTTGTTGGCAGCTCAGATATTTGTTTCCGAGACTCGCCACCACATTTTCTCTATCCCTGGCACTGTCACATCGACGATGCATTACAGAAATTGGGTTGTAATTGAATACAATTGGCTCCATGACGTCTTGTGTCTCGAAGGCTTGCGTGCCGATTGTCACAGTAGAAAACTCCTGCTGGCAACTCAGTTATTTGTTTCCGATGCTCACCACCACGATTTCTCTATCCCTGGTACTGTCACATCGACGATGCAACACAGAAGTGGCGTCGAGATTGATTACAATAGGCTCCATGACGTCTTGTGTCTCGAAGGCTTGCGTGGCGATGGTCGCAGTAGAAAACTCCTGCTGGCAGCTCAGTTATTTATTTGTGTTTCGCACCAACACATTTACTCTATCCCTGGCACTGTCACAACGACGAAGCAACACAGACGTTGCGTCGCGGTTGATTACAGTAGGCTCCAAGACGCTTTGTGTCTCAAAGGCTTGCGTGGCGATTGTCACAGTTGAAAACTCTTGCTGGCAGCTCAGTTATTTGTTTCCGATTCTCACCAAGACATTTTCTGTATCATTGGCACTGTTACATTGACGATGCAACACAGAAATTGCGTTGTGATTGAATTAAATAGGCTCCATGACGTCTTGTGTCTCGAAGGCTGGCGTGCCGATGGTCACAGTAGAAAACTCTTGCTGGTAGCACAGTTATTTGTTTCCGATGCTCACCATCACTTTATCTTTTTCCCTGGCACTATCACATCGACGACGCAACACAGAAATTGCGACGAGATTGATAACAATGGGCTGCATGACGTCTTGTGTCTCGAAGGCTTGCGTGGCGAAGGTCACAGTAGAAAACTCTTGCTGGTAGCTCAGTAATTTGTTTCTGATGCTCACCAACACATTTTCTCTATCCCTGGCACTGTCACACCGACGATGCAACACAGAAAATGCTTTGAGATTGGTTACAATTGGCTCCATGACGACCTGTATCTTGAAGGCTTGCGTGGCGATGATCACAGTAAAAAACTCTTGCTGGCAGCTCAGTTATTTGTTTCCGAAACTCGCCACCACACTTTCTCTATCTCTGGCACTGTCACATCGACGATGCAACACAGATATTGCGTCGAGATTTATTACAATAGTCTACATGACGTCTTGAGTCTCAAACGCTTGCGTGGCAATGGTCGCAGTAGAAAACTCTTGCTGGCATCTCAGTTATTTGTTTACGATGCTGACCAAGACATTTTCTCTACCCCTGGCACAATCACATTGACGCTGCAACACAGAAATTGCGTTGTGTTTGATGCAATAGGCTCCATGACGTACTGTGTCTTGATGGCTTGCGTGGCGATGGTCACAGTAGAAAACTCTTGCTGGCAGCCCAGTTATTTGTATCCAATGTTCACCAACACATTATCTCTACCCCTGGCACAATCACATTGACGCTGCAACACAGAAATTGCGTTGTGTTTGATGCAATAGGCTCCATGACGTCTTGTGTCTTGAAGGCTTGCGTGGCGATGGTCAAGTTGAAAACTCCTGCTGGCAGCTCAGTTATTTGCTTCCGATGCGCATCAACACATTTTCTCTATCCCTGGCACTGTCACATCGACGATGCAACTCAGAAGATGCGTCGAGGTTAATTACATTAGGCTCCATGACAACTTGTGTCACGAAGGCCTGCGTGGCGACGGTCACAGTAGAAAACATGTGCTGGCAGCTCAGTTATTTGTTTCCGATGCTCACCATCATACTTTCTCAATCCCTGGCACTGTCACATCGACGATGCAACACAGATATTCCGCCCAGAATGGTTACAATAGGCTCCATGACGTCTTGTGTCTCGAAGGCTTCCGTGGCGATGGTCACAGTAGAAAAATCTTGCTGGCTGGTTAGTTATTTGTTTCCGATTCTCACCAAGACATTTTCTGTATCCCTGGCACTGTTACATTGACGATGCAACACAGAAATTGCGTTGTGATTGAATACAATAGGCTCCATGACGTCTTGTGTCTCGAAGGCTTGCGTGGCGATGGTCACAGTAGAAAACTCTTGATGGAAGCTCACCTATTTGTTTCCGACGCTCACCAATACATTTTCTCTGTCCCTGGCACAGTCACATTGACGATGCAACTCAGATATTGGGTAGTGATGGAATACAATATGCTCCACGACGTCTTGTGTCTCGAAGGCTTCGGTGGCGATGGGCAAGTTGAAAACTCTTGCTGGCAGCTCCGTTATTTGTTTACGATGCTCACCAACACATTTTCTCTATCCTTGGCACTGTCACATCGACGATGCATTACAGAGATTGGGTTGTGATTGAATACAATTGGCTCCATGACGTCTTGTGTCTCGAAGGCTTGCGTGGCGATGGTCACAGTAGAAAACTCCTGCTGGCAGCTCAGTTACTTATTTCCGTTGCGCACCAACTCGTTTACTCTATCCCTGGCACTGTCAAAGCGACGATGCAACGCAGAAGTTGCGTCGCGGTAGATTACAATTGGCTCCAAGACGTTTTGTGTATCGAAGGCTTGCGTGGCGATGGTCACAGTAGAAAACTCTTGCTGGTAGCTCAGTTATTTGTTTCCGATGCTCACCATCACTTTATCTCTTTCCCTGGCACTATCACATCGACGATGCAACACAGAAATTGCGACGAGATTGATAACAATGGGCTGCATGACGTCTTGTGTCTCGAAAGCTTGCGTGGCGAAGGTCACAGAAGAAAACTCTTGCTGGCAGCTCAGTAATTTGTTTCTGATGCTCACCAACACATTTTATCTATCCCTGGCACTGGCAAATCGACGATGCAACACATAAATTGTGGCGACATTGGTTACAATAGGCTCCATGACGTCCTGTATCTCGAAGGCTTGCGTGGCGATGGTCACAGTAGAAAACTCTTGCTGGCAGCTCAGATATTTGTTTCCGAGACTCGCCACCACATTTTCTCTATCTCTGGCACTGTCACATCGACGATGCAACACAGATTTTTGCGTCGAGATTGATTACAATAGTCTCCATGACGTCTTGTGTGTCGAAAGCTTGCGTGGCGAAGGTCACAGAAGAAATCTCTTGCTGGCAGCTCACTAATGTGTTTCTGATGCTCACCAACACATTTTCTCTATCCCTGGCGCTGTCACATCGTCGATACAACACAGAAATTGCGTCGAGTTTGACTACTATAGGCGCCATGACGTCTTGTGTCTCGAAGGTCTGCGTGGCGATGGTCACAGTGGAAAACTCTTGCTGGCACCTCAGTTATCTGATTCCGATGGTCACCAACACATTTTCTCTACCCCTGGCACTGTCACATCGACGATGCTACACAAAAATTGCGTTGTGATTGAATATAATGCGCTCCATGACGTCTTGTGTCTCGAAGGCTTGTGTGGCGATGGTCACTGAAGAAAACTCTTGCTGGTAGCATAGTCATTTGCTTCCGATGCTCACCAACACTTTTTCTTTATCCCTGGCGCAATCACATTTACGGTGCAACAAAGAAATTGCGTTGTGATTGATACAATAGGCTCCATGACGTCATGTGTCTCGGAGGCTCACTTGGCGATGGTCACAGTAGAAAACTCTTGCTGGCAGCTCAGTTATTTGTTTGCGATGCTCACCAACACATTTTCTCTATCCCTGGCACTGTCACAATGACGATGCAACACAGAAATTGCGTCCAGATTGATAACAATAGGTTGTATGATGTTTGTGTCTCGAAGGTTTTGGTGGCGATTGCCACAGTAGAGAACTCATGCTGGCAGCTCAGTTATTTGTTTCCGATGCTCACCAACGCATTTTCAGTTTCCCTGGCACTGTCACATCGAATATGTAACATAGAAATTGCGTCGAAGATGATTACAATAAACACCATGACGTCTTGTGTCTCGAAGGCTTGCGTGGCGATGGTCACAGTAGAAAACTCTTGCTATCAGCTGAGTTATTTGTTTCCGATGCTGACCAACAGATTTTCTCCATCCCTGGCACTGTCACATCGACGATGCAACACAGAAATTGCGTCGAGACTGATTACAATAGGAACCACGACGTCTTGTGTCTCGAAGGCTTGCCTGGCGATGGTCACAGTGGAAAACTCCTGCTGGCAGCTCAGTTATTTGTTTATGATGCGCACCAACCCATTTTCTCTATCTCTGCCATTGTTACATCGACGTTGCAACAAAGAAATTGCGTCCAGATGGATCACAATAGGCACATTGACGTCTTGTGTCTCGAAAGCTTGCGTGGCGATGGTCACAGTAGAAAACTCTTGGTTTCAGCTCAGTTACTTGTTTCCGATGCTCACCAACACATTTTCTCTATCCCTGGCACTGTCAAGTCGACGATGCTACACAGAAATTGCGTCGAGATTGATTAAAATAGGGTCCATGACATCTTGTGCTTCGAGGGCCACCGTGCGATGGTCACAGTGGAAAACTCTTGCTGGCAGCTCATTTATTTGTTTCCGATGCCCAACAACAAATTCTATCTATTCCAGTACCGTCAAATGGACAATACAGCACCGAAATTGCGTCCAGATTGATTACAATAGGCTCCATGACGTCTTGTGTCTCGAAGGCTTGCGTGGTGTTGGTCACAGTAAAAAACTGTTTCTGGTTGCTCAGTTATTTATTTCTGATGCTCACCAACACATTTTCTCTATCCCTGGCACTGTCACATCGACGATGCAACACAGAAACTTCGTCCGGTTTGATTACAATAGACTCAATGACGTCTTCTGTCTCAAAGGCTTGCGTGGCGATGGTCACAGTAGAAAACTCTTGCTGGCAGCTCAGTTACTCGTTGTTGATGTTCACCAACACATTTTCTCTATCCCTGGCACTGTCACATCGACGATGCAACACAGAAATTGCGTCGAGATTTATTACAATAGGCTCCGTGATGTCCTGTGTCTCGAAGGCTTGGGTGGCGATGGTCACAGTAGAAAACTCTTGCTGGCAGATGAGTTATTTGTTTCTGATGCTCGCCATCAAATTGTCTCTATCCCTGGCACTGTCGCATCGACGATGTAACACAGAAATTGCGTCGAGATTGATTACCATAGGCTCCATGTCGTCTTGTGTGTCGAAGGCTTGCGTGGCGATGGTCAAAGTAGAAAACTCTTGTTGGCAGCTCAGTTGTTTGTTTGCGATGCTCACCAACACATTCTCTCTATACCTGGCACTGTCACATCGACGATGCAAACAGAATTTGCGTCCAAATTGATTACTATAGAATCCATGACGTCTTGTGTATAGAAGGCATGGGTGGCGATGGTCACATTAGAAAACTCTTGCTGGGAGTTGAGTTATTGGTTTCCGATGCTCACCAACACATTTTCTCTATCCCTGGCACTGTCACGTCGACGATGCTACACTGAAATTGCGACGAAATTGATTAAAATAGGGTCCATGACGTCTTGTGCTTCGAAGGCTGGCGTGCGATGGTCACAGTGGAAAACTCTTGCTGGCAGCTCATTTATTTGTTTCCGATGCCCAGCAACAATATCTGTCTATTCCTGGTACTGTCAAATCGACAATACATCACCGAAATTGCGTCCAGATTGATTACAATAGGCTCCACGACGTATTGTGTCTCGAAGGCTTGCATGGCGATGGTCACAGTACAAATCTCTTACTGGCAGCTCAGTTATTTGTTTCCAATGCTAACCAACAAATTTTCTCTATCCCTGGCACTGTCACATCGACGATGCAACACAGAAATTGCGTCGAGATTGATTACAACAGGCTCCACGACGTATTGTGTCTCGTATGCTTGCATGGCGATGGTCACAGTACAAAACTCCTGCTGGCTGCTCCGATATTTGTTTCCGATGCTAACCATCACATTTTCTATATCCCTAGCACTGTCAAATCGACGATGCAACACAGAAATTGCGTGGAGATTTGTTACAATATGCTCCGTGACGTCTTGTGTCTCGAAGGCTTGCGTGCCGATTGTCACAGTAGAAAACTCTTGCTGGCAACTCAGTTATTTGTTTCCAATGCTCACCATCACAATTTCTCTATCCCTGGCACTGTCACATCGACGATGCAACACAGAAGTGGCGTCGTGATTGATTACAATAGGCTACATGACGTCTTGTGTCTCGTAGGCTTGCGTGGCGATGGTCACAGTGGAAAACTCCTGCTGGCAGCACAGTTATTTATTTCCGTTGCGCACCAACTCATTTACTCTATCCCTGGCACTGTCAAAGCGACGATGCAACGCAGAAGTTGCGTCGCGGTAGATTACAATTGGCTCCAAGACGTTTTGTGTATCGAAGGATTGCGTGGCTATTGTCACAGTTCAAAACTCTTTCTGGCAGCTCAGTTATTTGTTTCCGATTCTCACCAAGAAATTTTCTGTATCCCTGGCACTGTTACATTGACGATGCAACACAGAAATTGGGTTGTGATTGAATTAAATAGGCTCCATGACGTCTTGTGTCTCGAAGGCTTGCGTGGCGATGGTCACAGTAGAAAACTCTTGCTGGTAGCTCAGTTATTTGTTTCCGATGCTCACCATCACTTTATCTCTTTCCCTGGCACTATCACATCGACGATGCAACACATAAATTGCGACGAGATTGATAACAATGGGCTGCATGACGTCTTGTGTCTCGAAAGCTTGCGTGGCGAAGGTCACAGAAGAAAACTCTTGCTGGCAGCTCAGTAATTTGTTTCTGATGCTCACCAACACATTTTCTCTATCCCTGGCACTGGCAAATCGACGATGCAACACAGAAATTGCGGCGACATTGGTTACAATAGGCTCCACGACGTCCTGTATCACGAAGGCTTGCGTGGCGATGGTCACAGTAGAAAACCCTTGCTGCAAGCTCAGATATTTGTTTCCGAGACTCGCCACCACATTTTCTCTATCTCTGGCACTGTCACATCGACGATGCAACACAGAAATTGCGTCGAGATTGATTACAATAGGGTACATGACGTCTTGTGCTTCGAAGGCTGGCGTGCGATGGTCACAGTGGAAAACTCTTGCTGGCAGCTCATCTATATGTTTTCGATGTCCAACAACACATTCTCTCTATCCCTGGCACTGTCAAATCGACAATGCATCACCGAAATTGCGTCCAGATTGATTACAATAGCGTCCATGACGTCTCTTGTCTCGAAGGCTTGCGTGGCGATGTAACAGTAAAAAACTTTTCCTGGCAGCTTAGTTTTTTTTTTCTGATGCTCACCAACACATTTTCTCTATCCCTGGCACTGTCACATCGACGATGCAACACAGAAAATGCGTCCAGATTGATTACAATAGGCTCCATGACGTCTTGTGTTTCGAAGGCTTGCGTGGCGATGGTCAAAGTAGAAAACTCTTGCTGGCAGCTCAGTTATTTGTTTCCGATGCTCGCCAACACTTTTTCTCTATCCCTGGCACTATAACTTCGACGATGCAACACAGAAATTGCGTCGAGATTTATTACAATAGGCTCCGTGAGGTCTCGTGTCTGGAAGGATTGGGTGGCGATGGTCACAGTAGAAAACTCTTGCTGGCAGATGAGTTATTTGTTTCCGATGCTCGCCATCATAAATTCTCTATCCCTGGCACTGTCGCATCGACGATGCAACACAGAAATTTGCGTCGAGATCGATTACAATAGGCTCCATGACGTCTTGTGTCTCGAAGGCTTGCGTGGCGATGATCACAGTAGAAAACTCTTGCTGGCAGCTCATTTATTTGTTTCCGATGTCCAACAACACATTCTCTCTATCCCTGGCACTGTCACATCGACGATGCAACATAGAAATTGCGTCCAGTATGATTACAATAGGCTCCTTGACGTCTTGTGTCTCGAAGGCATGCTTGGCGATGGTCACAGTAGATAACTCTTGCTGGCAGCTCAGTTATTTGTTTCCAATGCTCGCCAACACATTTTCTCTATCCCTGGCACTATAACATCAACGATGCAACACAGAAATTGCGTCGAGATTTATTACAATAGGCTCCGTGATGTCTTGTGTCTCGAAGGCTTGGGTGGCGATGGTCACAGTAGAAAACTCTTGGTGGCAGATGAGTTATTTGTTTCTGATGCTCGCCATCAAATTGTCTCTATCCCTGGCACTGTCGCATCGACGATGTAACACAGAAATTGCGTCGAGATTGATTACAATAGGCTCCATGTCGTCTTGTGTGTCGAAGGCTTGCGTGGCGATGGTCAAAGTAGAAAACTCTTGTTGGCAGCTCAGTTGTTTGTTTGCGATGCTCACCAACACATTCTCTCTATACCTAGCACTGTCACATCGACGATGCAACACAGAAATTGCGTCCAAATTGATTACTATAGACTCCATGACGTCTTGTGTATAGAAGGCATGGGTGGCGATGGTCACATTAGAAAACTCTTGCTGGCAGTTTAGTTATTGGTTTCCGATGCTCACCAACACATTTTCTCTATCCCTGGCACTGTCACGTCGACGATGCTACACTGAATTTGCGACGAAATTGATTAAAATAGGGTCCATGACGTCTTGTGCTTCGAAGGCTGGTGTGCGATGGTCACAGTGGAAAACTCTTGCTGGCAGCTCATTTATTTGTTTCCGATGCCCAACAACAAATTCTGTCTATCCCTGGTACTGTCAAATCGACAATACATCACCGAAATTGCGTCCAGATTGATTACAATAGGCTCCATGGCGTCTTGTGTCTCGAAGGCTTGCGTGGCGATGGTCACAGTAGAAAACTCTTGCTGGAAGATCAGTTATTAGTTTCCGATGCTCGCCATCACATTGTCTCTATCCCTGGCACTGTCACATCGACGATGCAACACAGAAATTGCGTCGAGATTGATCACAATAGGCTCCATGACGTCTTGTGTGCCGAAGGCTTGCGTGGCGATGGTCACAGTAGAAAACTCTTGCTGGCAGCTCATTTATTTGCTTCCGATGCCCAACAACAAATACTGTCTATCCCTGGTACTGAAAAATGGACAATACATCACCGAAATTGCGTCCAGATTGATTACAATAGGCTCCATGAAGTCTTGTGTCTGGAAGGCTTGCGGGGCGTTGGTCACAGTAAAAAAGTGTTTCTGCCTGCTCAGTTATTTGTTTCCGGTGCTCAATATCACATTTTCTTTATCCCTGGCACTGTCACATCGACGATGCAACACAGATATTGCGTCGATATTGGTTACAATAGGCTCCGTGACGTCTTGTGTCTCGAAGGCTTGCGTGGCGATGGTCACAGTAGAAAACTCTTACTGGCAGCTCATTTATTTGTTTCCGATGCTCACCAACACATTTTCTCTATCGCTAGCACAATCACATTTACGATGCAACAAAGAAATTGCGTTTTTACTGATACAATAGGCTCCATGACGTCTTGTGTCTCGAAGGCTTGCGTGGCAATTGTGACAGTAGGAAAACTCTTGCTGCAGCTCAGTTATTTGTCTCCGATGCTCACCAACACATTTTTTCCATTCCTGGCACTGTCACATCGACGATGCAACACGGAAATGGCGTCGATATTGGTTACAATAGGTTCCATGACGTCTTGTGTCTCGAAAGCTTGCCTGACAATGGTCACAGTACAAAACTCTTGCTGGCAGCTCAGTTATATGTTTCCGATGCAAACCAACACATTTTCTCTATCCCTGCCACTGTCACATCGACGATGCAACACAGATATTGCGTCGAGATTGATGACAATAGGCTCCACGACGTATTGTGTCTCGTATGCTTGCATGGCGATGGTCACAGAACAAAACTCCTGCTGGCAGCTCCGTTATTTGTTTCCGATGCTAACCATCACATTTTCTCTATCCCTAGCACTGTCAAATCGACGATGCAACACAGGAATTGCGTCGAGATTGATTACAATAGGCTCCATGACGTCTTGTGTCTCGAAGGCTTGCGTGGCGATGGTCACAGTACAAAACACTTGCTGGCAGCTTAGTTATTTGTTTCCGTTGCTAACCATCACATTTTATCTATGCCTGGCACTGTCACATCGACGATGCTACACAGAATTTGCATCGAGATTGGTTACAATAGGCTCCATGAAAGCTTGTGTCTCGAAGGCTTGCGTGGCGATGGCCACAGAGAAAACTCTTGCTGGCAGCTCAGTTACTTGTTTCCGATGCTCACCATCACATTTTCTCTATCAATGGCACTGTCACATCAATGATGCTACAGAGAATTTGCGTCGAGATTGGTTACAGTAGGCTCCATGACGTCTTGTGTCTCGAATGCTTGCGTGGCGACGGTACAGTAGAAAACTCTTGCTGGCAGCTCAGTTACTTGTTTCCGATGCTCACCATCACATTTTCTCTATCCCTGGCACTGTCACTTCGACGATGCAACACAGAAATTGCGTTGCGGTGAATACAATAGACTCCATGACGTCTTGTGTCTCGAAGGTTTGCGTGGCGATGGTCACAGAGAAAACTCTTGCTGGCAGCTCAGTTATTTGTTTCCGATGCTCACCCTCACATTTTCTCTTTCCCTGGCAATGTCACATCGACGATGCTACACAGAATTTGCGTCGAGATTGGTTACAATAGGCTCCATGACGTCTTGTGTCACGAAGGTTTGCGCGACGAAGGTCACAGTAGAATACTCTTGCTGGCAGCTCAGTTATTTGTTTCCAATGCTCACCATCAAATTTTCTATATCCCTGGCACGGTCACATCGACGATGCAACACAGAAATTGCGTCGAGATTGATTACGATAGACTCCATGACGTCTTGTGTCTCGAAGGTTTGCGTGGCGATGGTCACAGCAGAAAACTCTTGCTGGCAGCTCAGTTACTCGTTTCCGATGCTCACCATCACATTTTCTATATCCCTGGCACTGTCACATCGACGATGCAACACAGAAATTGCGTCGAGATTGATTACGATAGGCTCCATGACTTCTTGTGTCTCGAAGGATTGCGTGGCGATGGTCACAGTAGAAAACTCTTGCTGGCAGCTCAGTTATTATTTTCTGATGCTCACCATCACATTTTCTCTATCCCTGGCACTGTCACATCGACGATGCTACAAAGAATTTGTGTCGAGATTGACGTTTTGTAACTCGAAGGCTTGCGTGGCGATGGTCGCATAGAAAACTTCTGCTGCCAGCTCAGTTATTTGTTTCCGATGCTCTCCATCACATTTTCTCTATCCCTGACACTGTCACATCGACGATGCTACACAGAATTTGCGTCTAGATTGATTAGGATAGGCTCCATGACGTCTTGTGTCTCGCAGGCATGCGTGGCGATGGTCACAGAGAAAACACTTGCTGGCAGCGCAGTTATTTGTTTCCGATGCTTACCATCACATTTTCTCTATCCCTGGCACTGACACAACGACGATGCTACACAGAATTTGCGTCGAGATTGGTTACAATTGGCTCCATTACGTCTTGTGTCTCGAAGGCTTGCGTGGCGATGGTAACAGTAGAAAACTCTTGCTGGCAGCTCAGTTATTTCTTTCCGATGCTCACCATCACATTTTCTCTATCCCTGGCACTGGCACAACGACGATGCTACACAGAATTTGCGTCGAGTTTGATTACGATAGGCTCCATGACGTCTTGTGGATCGAAGGCTTGCGTGGCGATGGTCACAGTAGAATACTCTTGCTGCCAGCTCAGTTATATGTTTCCGATGCTCACCATCACATTTTGTCAAACAATGGCACTGTCACATCGACGATGCTACACAGAATTTGCGTTAGATTGATTAGGATAGGCTCCATGACGTCTTGTGTCTCGAAGGCTTGCGTGGCGATGGTCACAGAGAGAACTCTTGCTGGCAGCTCAGTTATTTGTTTCCGATGCTCACCATCACATTTTCTCTATCCCTGGCACTGTCACATCGACGATGCAACACAGAAATTACGTCGAGGTTGATTACGATAGGCTCCATGACGTCTTGTGTCTCGAAGGTTTGCGTGGCGATGGTCACAGTAGAAAACTCTTGCTGCCAGCTCAGTTATTTGTTTCTGATGCTCACCATCACATTTTCTCTATCCCTGGCGCAGTCACATCGACGATGCTACCTAGAATTTGCGTCGATATTGGATGCAATAGGCCCCATGACGTCTTGTGTCTCGAAGGCTTGCGTTGCGATGGTCACAGCAGAAAACTCTTGCTGGCAGCTCAGTTACTTGTTTCCGATGCTCACCATCACATTTTCTCTATCCCTGGCACTGTCACATCGACGATGCAACACAGAAATTGCGTTGAGGTTGATTACGATAGGCTCCATGACGTTTTGTGTCTCGTAGGCTTGCATGGCGATGGTCACAGTAGAAAACTCTTGCTGGCAGCTCAATTATTTCTTACCGATGCTCACCATAACATTTTCTCTATCCCTGGCACTGTCACAACGACAATGCTACACAGAATTTGCGTCGAGATTGGTTACAATTGGCTCCATGACGTCTTGTGTCTCGAAGGCTTGCGTGGCGATGGTCACAGTAGAATACTCATGCTGGCAGATCAGTTATTAGTTTCCTATGCTCACCATCACATTTTCTCTATCCCTGGCACTGTCACATCGATGATGCAACTCAGAAATTGCGTTCTGATTGAATACAATAGACTCCATGACGTCTTAGGTCTCGACGGTTTGCGTGGCGATGGTCACAGTAGAATACTCTTGCTGGCAGCTCAGTTATTTGTTTCCGATGCTCACCGTCACATTTTCTCTATACCTGGCACTGACACATCGACGATGCAACACAGAAATTGCGTTGAGGTTGATTACGATAGGCTCCATGACGTTTTGTGTCTCGAAGGCTTGCGTGGCGATGGTCATATTAGATAACTGTTGCTGGCAGCTCAGTTATTTGTTTCCGATGCTCACCATCACATTTTCTCTATCCCTGGCACTGACACAACGACGATGCTACACAGAATTTGCGTCGAGATTGATTAGGATAGGCTCCATGACGTCTTGTGTCTCGTAGGCTTGCATGGCGATGGTCACAGTAGAAAACTCTTGCTGGCAGCTCAATTATTTCTTACCGATGCTCACCATAACATTTTCTCTATCCCTGGCACTGGCACAACGACGATGCTACACAGAATTTGCGTCGAGATTGATTAGTATAGGCTCCATGACGTCTTGTGTCTCGTAGGCTTGCATGGCGATGGTCACAGTAGAAAACTCTTGCTGGCTGCTCAGTTATAATTTTGTGATGCTCACCATCACATTTTCTCTATCCCTGGCACTGTCCCTTCGACGATACTACACAGAATTTGTGTCGAGATTGATTACTATAGGCTCCATGACGTTTTGTATCTCGAAGGCTTGCGTGGCGATGGTGACATAGAAAACTTCTGCTGGCAGCTCAGTTATTTGTTTCCGATGCTCTCCATCACATTTTCTCTATCCCTGGTACTGGCACATCGACGATGCTACACAGAACTTGCGTCGAGATTGATTACGATAGGCTCCATTACGTCTTGTGTATCGAAGGCTTACGTGGCGATGGTCACAGTTGAAAAGTCTTGCTGGCAGCTCAGTTATTTGTTTGCGATGGTCACCATCACATTTTCTCTATCCCTCGCACTGTCACAACGACGATGCTACACAGAATTTGCGTCGAGATTGATTACGATAGGCTCCATGACGTCTTGTGTCTCGAAGGCTTGCGTGGCGATGGACACAGTTGAAAAGTCTTGCTGGCAGCTCAGTTATTTGTTTGCGATGCTCACCATTACATTTCCTCTATCCCTCGCACTGTCACAACGACGATGCTACACAGACTTTGCGTCGAGATTGATTACGATAGGCTCCATGACGTCTTGTGTCTCGAAGGCTCGCGTGGCGATGGTCACATTGAAAACTTCTGCTAGCAGCTCAGTTATTTGTTTCCGATGCTCACCATCACATTTTCTCTATCCCTGGCACTGTCACATCGACGATGCAACACAGAAGTTGCGTCGAGATTGACTACGATTGGCTCCATGACGTCTTGTGACTCGAAGGTTTGCGTGGCGATGGTCACAGTAGAAAACTCTTGCTGGCAGCTCAGTTATTAGTTTCCGATGCTCACCATCACATTTTCTCTATCCCTGGCACTGTCTCATCGGCGATACAGCACAGAAATCGCGTCGAGATTTATTACGATAGGCTCCATGAGGTCTTGTGTGTCGAAAGTTAGCATGGCGATGGTCACAGTAGAAAACTCTTGCTGGTAGCTCAGTTATTTGCTTCCGATGCTCACCATCACATTTTCTCTATCCCTGGCGCTGTCACATCGACGATGCTACACTGAATTTGCGTCGATATTGGATACAATAGGCCCCATGACGCCTTGTGTCTTGAAGGCTTGCGTGGCGATGGTCACAGTAGATAACTCTTGCTGGCAGCTCAGTTATTTGTTTCCAATGCTCACCATCAAATTTTCTCTATCCCTGGCACGGTCACATCGACGATGCAATACAGAAATTGCGTCGAGATTGATTACGATAGACTCCATGACGTCTTGTGTCTCGAAGGTTTGCGTGGCGATGGTCACAGTAGAAAACTCTTGCTGGCAGCTCAGTTATTTGTTTCCGATGCTCACCATCACATTTTCTCTATACCTGGCACAGTCACATCGACGATGCTACACTGAATTTGCGTCGATATTGGATACAATAGGCCCCATGACGTCTTGTGTCTCGAAGGCTAGCGTGGCGATGCTCACAGCAGAAAACACTTGCTGGCAGCTCAGTTACTTGTTTCCGATGCTCACCATCACATTTTCTCTATCCCTGGCACTGACACAACGACGATGCTACACAGAATTTGCGTTGAGATTTGTTACAATTGGCTCTATTACGTCTTGTGTCTCAAAGGCTTGCGTGGCGATGGTCACAGTAGAAAACTCTTGCTGGCAGCTCAGTTATTTCTTTCCGATGCTCACCATCACATTTTCTCTATCCCTGGCACTGGCACAACGACGATGCTACACAGAATTTGCGTCGAGTTTGAATACGATAGGCTCCATGACGTCTTGTGGATCGAAGGCTTGCGTGGCGATGGTCACAGTAGAATACTCTTGCTGGCAGCTCAGTTATATGTTTCCGATGCTCACCATCACATTTTCTCTATCAATGGCACTGTCACATCGACGATGCTACACAGAATTTGCGTCGAGATTGATTACGATAGGCTCCATGACGTCTTGTGTCTCGAAGGCTTGCGTGGCGATGGTCACATTGAAAACTTCTGCTAGCAGCTCAGTTATTTGTTTCCGATGCTCACCACCACATTTTCTCTATCCCTGGCACTGTCACATCGGCGATACAGCACAGAAATCGCGTCGAGATTTATTACGATAGGCTCCATGACGTCTTGTGTCTCGAAAGTTTGCGTGGCGATGGTCACATAGAAAACTTTTGCTGGCAGCTAAGTTATTTGTTTCTGATGCAATCCATCACATTTTCTCTATCCCTGGCACTGTCACATCGACGATGCTACACAGAATTTGCATCGAGATTGGTTACAATTTTCTCCATGACGTCTTGTGTCTCGAAGGCTTGCGTGGCGATGCTCACAGCAGAAAACACTTGCTGGCAGCTCAGTTATTTGTTTCCGATGCTCACCATCACATTTTCTCTATCCCTGAAACTGTCACATCGACGATGCTACACAGAATTTGCATCGAGATGCATTACGATAGGCTCCATGACGTCTTGTGTCTCGAAGGTTTGCGTGGCGATGGTCACATAGAAAACTTCTGCTGGCAGCTCAGTTATTTGTTTCCGATGCTCACCATCACATTTTCTCTATCCCTGGCACTGTCACATCGACGATGCAACACAGAAATGACGTCGAGATTGATTACGATAGGCTCCATGACGTCTTGTGTCTCGAAGGTTTGCGTGGCGATGGTCACAGTAGAAAACTCTTGCTGGCAGCTCAGTTATTTGTTTCCGATGCTCACCATCACATTTTCTCTATCCCTGGCACAGTCATATCGACGTTGCTACACAGAATTTGCGTCGATATCGGATGCAATAGGCCCCATGACGTCTTGTGTCTCGAAGGCTTGCGTTGCGATGGTCACAGCAGAAAACTCTTGCTGGCAGCTCAGTTACTTGTTTCCGATGGTCACCATCACATTTTCTCTATTTCTGGCACTGGCACATCAACGATGCTACACAGAATTTGCGTCGAGATTGGTTACAATTGGCACCATGACGTCTTGTGTCTCGAATGCTTGCGTGGCGATGGTCACAGTAGAATACTCATGCTGGCAGCTCAGTTATTTGTTTCTGATGCTCACCATCACATTTTCTATATCCCTGGCACTGTCACATCGACGATGCAACACAGAAATTGCGTCGAGACTGATTTCGATAGGCTCCATGACGTCTTGTGTCTCGTAGGCTTGCGTGGCGATGGTCACATTGGAAAACTCTTGCTGGCAGCTCAGTTATTATTTTCTGATGCTCACCATCACATTTTCTCTATCCCTGGCACTGTCACATCGACGATGCTACACAGAATTTGTGTCGAGATTGATTACGATAGGCTTCATGAGGCTTTGTATCTCGAAGGCTTGCGTGGCGATGGTGACATAGATAACTTCTGCTGCCAGCTCAGTTATTTGTTTCCGATGCTCTCCATCACAATTTCTCTATCCCTGACACTGTCACATCGACGATGCTACACAGAATTTGCGTCGAGATTGGTTACAATAGGCTCCATGACGTCTTGTGTTCTTGAAGGCTTGCGTGGCGATGGTCACAGTAGAAAACTCTTGCTGGCAGCTCAGTTATTTGTTTCCGATGCTCACCATCACATTTTCTCTATCCCTGGCACTGTCACATCGATGATGCAACTCAGAATTTGCGTTGTGATTGAATACAATAGACTCGATGACGTCTTAGGTCTCGACGGTTTGCGTGGCGATGGTCACAGTAGAATACTCTTGCTGGCAGCTCAGTTATTTGCTTCCGATGCTCACCATCACATTTTCTCTATACCTGGCACTGACACATCGACGATGCAACACAGAAATTGCGTTGAGGTTGATTACGATAGGCTCCATGACGTTTTGTGTCTCGAAGGCTTGCGTGGCGATGGTCACAGTAGAAAACTCTTGCTGGCAGCTCAGTTATTTCTTTCCGACGCTCACCATCACATTTTCTCTATCCCTGGCACTGGCACAACGACGATGCTACACAGAATTTGCGTCGAGATTGATTACGATAGGCTCCATGACGTCTTGTGTATCGAAGGCTTGCGTGGCGATGGTCACAGTAGAAAACTCTTGCTGGCAGCTCAGTTATTTGTTTCAGATGCTCACCATCACATTTTCTGTATCCCTGGCACTGTCACATCGACGATGCTACACAGAATTTGTGTCGAGAATAATTACGATAGGCTCCATGACGTTTTGTATCTCGAAGGCTTGCGTCCGATGGTGACATAGGAAACTTCTGCTGGCAGCTCAGTTATTTGTTTCCGATGCTCTCCATCACATTTTCTCTATCCCTGACACTGTCACATCGACGATGCTACACAGAATTTGCCTCAAGATTGATTGGATAGGCTCCATGACGTCTTGTGTCTCGAAGGCTTGCGTGGCGATGGTCGCAGAGAAAATACTTGCTGGCAGCTCAGTTAATTGTTTCCGATGCTCACCATCACATTTTCTCTATCCCTGGCAATGTCACAACGGCAATGCTACACATAATTTGCGTCGAGATTGGTTACAATAGGCTCCATGACGTCTCGTGTCTCGAAAGCTTGCGTGGCGATGGTCACATTGAAAACTTCTGCTAGCAGCTCAGTTATTTGTTTCCGATGCTCACCATCACATTTTCTCTATCCCTGAAACTGTCACATCGACGATGCTACACAGAATTTGCATCGAGATGCATTACGATAGGCTCCATGACGTTTTCTGTCTCGAAGGTTTGCGTGGCGATGGTCACATAGAAAACATTTGCTGGCAGCTCAGTTATTTGTTTCCGATGCTCACCATCACATTTTCTCTATCCCTGGCACTGTCACATCGACGATGCAACACAGAAATGACGTCGAGATTGATTACGATAGGCTCCATGACGTCTTGTGTCTCGAAGGTTTGCGTGGCGATGGTCACAGTAGAAAACTGTTGCTGGCAGCTCAGTTATTTGTTTCCGATGCTCACCATCACATTTTCTCTATTCCTGGCACAGTCATATCGACGTTGCTACACAGAATTTGCGTCGATATTGGATGCAATAGGCCCCATGACGTCTTGTGTCTCGAAGGCTTGCGTTGCGATGGTCACAGCAGAAAACTCTTACTGGCAGCTCAGTTACTTGTTTCCGATGCTCACCATCACATTTTCTCTATTTCTGGCACTGGCACATCGACGATGCTACACAGAATTTGCGTCGAGATTGGTTACAATTGGCTCCATGACGTCTTGTGTCTCGAAGGTTTGCGTGGCGATGGTCACAGTAGAATACTCATGCTGGCAGCTCAGTTATTTGTTTCTGATGCTCACCATCACATTTTCTATATCCCTGGCACTGTCACATCGACGATGCAACACAGAAATTGCGTCGAGCCTGATTTCGATAGGCTCCATGACGTCTTGTGTCTCGTAGGCTTGCGTGGCGATGGTCACATTGGAAAACTCTTGCTGGCAGCTCAGTTATTATTTTCTGATGCTCACCATCACATTTTCTCTATCCCTGGCACTGTCACATCGACGATGCTACACAGAATTTGTGTCGAGTTTGATTACGATAGGCTTCATGAGGTTTTGTATCTCGAAGGCTTGCGTGGCGATGGTGACATAGAAAACTTCTGCTGGCAGCTCAGTTATTTGTTTCCGATGCTCTCCATCACAATTTCTCTATCCCTGACACTGTCACATCGACGATGCTACACAGAATTTGCGTCGAGATTGGTTACAATAGGCTCCATGACGTCTTGTGTCTCGAAGGCTTGCCTGGCGATGGTCACAGTAGAAAACTCTTGCTGGCAGCTCAGTTATTTGTTTCCGATGCTCACCATCACATTTTCTCTATCCCTGGCACAGTCATATCGACGTTGCTACACAGAATTTGCGTCGATATTGGATGCAATAGGCCCCATGACGTCTTGTGTCTCGAAGGCTTGCGTTGCGATGGTCACAGCAGAAAACTCTTGCTGGCAGCTCAGTTACTTGTTTCCGATGCTCACCATCACATTTTCTCTATTTCTGGCACTGTCACATCGACGATGCTACACAGAATTTGCGTCGAGATTGGTTACAATTGGCTCCATGACGTCTTGTGTCTCGAAGGCTTGCGTGGCGATGGTCACAGTAGAATACTCATGCTGGCAGCTCAGTTATTTGTTTCTGATGCTCACCATCACATTTTCTATATCCCTGGCACTGTCACATCGACGATGCAACACAGAAATTGGGTCGAGACTGATTTCGATAGGCTCCATGACGTCTTGTGTCTCGTAGGCTTGCGTGGCGATGGTCACATTGGAAAACTCTTGCTGGCAGCTCAGTTATTATTTTCTGATGCTCACCATCACATTTTCTCTATCCCTGGCACTGTCACATCGACGATGCTACACAGAATTTGTGACGAGATTGATTACGATAGGCTCCATGAGGTTTTGTATCTCGAAGGCTTGCGTGGCGATGGTGACATAGAAAACTTCTGCTGGCAGCTCAGTTATTTGTTTCCGAAGCTCTCCATCACAATTTCTCTATCCCTGACACTGTCACATCGACGATGCTACACAGAATTTGCGTCGAGATTGGTTACAATAGGCTCCATGACGTCTTGTGTCTCGAAGGCTTGCGTGGCGATGGTCACAGTAGAAAACTCTTGCTGGCGGCTCAGTTATTTGTTTCCGATGCTCACCATCACATTTTCTCTATCCCTGGCACTGTCACATCGATGATGCAACTCAGAATTTGCGTTGTGATTGAATACAATAGACTCCATGACGTCTTAGGTCTCGACGGTTTGCGTGGCGATGGTCACAGTAGAATACTCTTTCTGGCAGCTCAGTTATTGGTTTCCGATGCTCACCATCACATTTTCTCTATACCTGGCACTGACACATCGACGATGCAACACAGAAATTGCGTTGAGGTTGATTACGATATGCTCCATGACGTTTGTGTATCGAAGGCTTGCTTGGCGATGGTCACAGTAGAAAACTCTTGCTGGCAGCTCAGTTATTTGTTTCCGATGCTCACCATCACATTTCCTCTATCCCTGGCACTGTCACATCGACGATGCTACACAGAATTTGCGTCGAGATTGATTACGATAGGCTCCATGACGTCTTGTGTCTCGAAGGCGTGCGTGGCGATGGTCACATAGAAAACGTCTGCTGGCAGCTCAGTTATTTTTTTCCGATGCTCACCATCACATTTTCTCTATCCCTGGCACTGTCACATCGACGATGCTACACAGAATTTGCATTGAGGTTGATTATGAAAGGCTCCATGACGTCTTGTGGATCGAAGGCTTGCGTGGCGATGGTCACAGTAGAATACTCTTGCTGGCAGCTCAGTTATATGTTTCCGATGCTCACCATCACATTTTTCTATCCCTGGCACTGTCACATCGACGATGCTACACAGAATTTGCGTCGAGATTGATTAGGATAGGCTCCATGACGTCTTGTGTCTCGAAGGCTTGCGTGGCGATGGTCACATAGAAAACTTCTGCTGGCAGCTCAGTTATTTGATTCCGATGCTCACCATCACATTTTCTCTATCCCTGGCACTGTCACATCGGCGATGCTACACTGAATTTGCGTCCAGATTGATTACGATAGGCTCCATGACGTCTTGTGATTCGGAGGATTGCGTGGCGGTGGTCACAGTAGAAAACTCTTGCTGGCAGCTCAGTTATTTGTTTCCGATGCACACCATCATATTTTCTCTATCCCTGGCACTGTCACGTCGAAGATGCTATATAGAATTTGCGTCGAGATTGGTTACAATTGGCTCCATTACGTCTTGTGTCTTGAAGGCTTGCGTGGCGATGGTCACAGTAGAAAACTCTTGCTGGCAGCTCAGTTATTTCTTTCCGATGCTCACCATCACATTTTCTGTATCCCTGGCACTGTCACATCGACGATGCTACACAGAATTTGTGTCGAGAATAATTACGATAGGCTCCATGACGTTTTGTATCTCGAAGGCTTGCGTCCGATGGTGACATAGGAAACTTTTGCTGGCAGCTCAGTTATTTGTTTCCGATGCCCTCCATCACATTTTCTCTATCCCTGACACTGTCACATCGACGATGCTACACAGAATTTGCCTCAAGATTGATTAGGATAGGCTCCATGACGTCTTGTGTCTCGAAGGCTTGCGTGGCGATGGTCGCAGAGAAAACACTTGCTGGCAGCTCAGTTATTTATTTCCGATGCTCACCATCACATTTCCTCTATCCCTGGCACTGTCACAACGACGATGCTACACAGAATTTGTGTCGAGAATAATTACGATAGGCTCCATGACGTTTTGTATCTCGAAGGCTTGCGTCCGATGGTGACATAGGAAACTTTTGCTGGCAGCTCAGTTATTTGTTTCCGATGCTCTCCATCACATTTTCTCTATCCCTGACACTGTCACATCGACGATGCTACACAGAATTTGCCTCAAGATTGATTAGGATAGGCTCCATGACGTCTTGTGTCTCGAAGGCTTGCGTGGCGATGGTCGCAGAGAAAACACTTGCTGGCAGCTCAGTTATTTATTTCCGATGCTCACCATCACATTTCCTCTATCCCTGGCACTGTCACAACGACGATGCTACACAGAATTTGCGTCGAGATTGGTTACAATAGGCTCCATGACGTCTTGTGTCTCGAAGGCTTGCGTGGCTATGGTCCCAGTAGAAAACTCTTGCTGGCAGCTCAGTTATTTGTTTCCGATGCTCACCATCACATTTTCTCTATCCCTGGCACTGCCACATCGACGATGCTACACAGAATTTGCGTCGAGATTGATTACGATAGGCTCCATGACGTCTTGTGTCTCGAAGGCTTGCGTGGCGATGGTGACATTGAAAACTTCTGCTAGCAGCTCAGTTATTTGTTTCCGATGCTCACCATCACATTTTCCCTATCCCTCGCACTGTCACAACGACGATGCTACACAGAATTTGCGTCGAGATTGACTACGATAAGCTCCATGACGTCTTGTGATTCGGAGGATTGCGTGGCGGTGGTCACAGTAGAAAACTCTTGCTGGTAGCTCAGTTATTTGTTTCCGATGCACACCATCATATTTTCTCTATCCCTGGCACTGTCACGTCGACGATGCTACATAGAATTTGCGTCGAGATTGGTTACAATTGGCTCCATTACGTCTTGTGTCTTGAAGGCTTGCGTGGCGATGGTCACAGTAGAAAACTCTTGCTGGCAGCTCAGTTATTTCTTTCCGATGCTCACCATCACATTTTCTCTATCCCTGGCACTGGCACAACGACGATGCTACACAGAACTTGCGTCGAGATTGATTACGATAGGCTCCATTACGTCTTGTGTATCGAATTCTTGCGTGGCGGTGGTCACAGTTGAAAAGTCTTGCTGGCAGCTCAGTTATTTGTTTGCGATGCTCACCATCACATTTCCTCTATCCCTCGCACTGTGACAACGACGATGCTGTACAGAATTTGCGTCGAGATTGATTACGATAGGCTCCATGACGTCTTGTGTCTCGAAGGCTTGCGTGGCGATGGTCACATTGAAAACTTTTGCTAGCAGCTCAGTTATTTGTTTCCGATGCTCACCATCACATTTTCTCTATCCCTGGCACTGTCACATCGACGATGCAACTCAGAATTTGCGTTGTGATTGAATACAATAGACTCCATGACGTCTTAGGTCTCGAAGGTTTGCGTGGCGATGGTCACAGTAGAATACTCTTGCTGTCAGCTCAGTTATTTCTTTCCGATGCTCACCATCACATTTTCTCTATCCCTGGCACTGGCACAACGACGATGCTACACAGAACTTGCGTCGAGATTGATTACGATAGGCTCCATTACGTCTTGTGTATCGAAGGCTTGCGTGCCGATGGTCACAGTTGAAAAGTCTTGCTGGCAGCTCAGTTATTTCTTTCCGATGCTCACCATCACATTTTCTCTATCCCTGGCACTGTCACATCGACGATGCTACACAGCATTTGCGTCCAGATTGATTACGATAGGCTCCATGACGTCTTGTGTTTCGAAGGCTTGCGTGGCGATGGTCACATAGAAAACTTCTGTTGGCAGCTCAGTTATTTGTTGCCGATGCTCACCATCACATTTTCTCTATTTCTGGCACTGTCACATCGACGATGCTACACAGAATTTGCATCGAGATGCATTACGATAGGGTCCATGACGTCCTGTGTCTCGAAGTCTTGCGTGGCGATGGTCACATAGAAAACTTCTGCTGGCAGCTCAGTTATTTGTTTCCGATGCTCACCATCACATTTTCTCTATCCCTGGCACTGTCACACCGACGATGCTACACAGAATTAGCGTAGAGATTGATTACGATAGGCTCCATGACGCCTTGTGTCTCGAAGGCTTGCGTGGCGATGGTTACAGTAGAAAACTCTTGCTAGCAGCTCAGTTATTTGGTACCGAAGCGCACCATCACATTTCCTCTATCCCTGGCACTGTCACATCGACGCTGCTAGACAGAAATTGCGTCGAGATTGATTACGATAGGCTCCATGAGGTCTTGTATCCCGAAGGCTTGCGTGGCGATGGTCACAGAGAAATCTCTTGCTGGCAGCTCAGTTATTTGTTTCTGATGCTCACCAACACATTTTCTCTATCCCTGGAACTGTCACATCGACGATGCTACACAGAATTTGCGTCGAGATTGGTTACAATCGGCTGTATGACGTCTTCTGTCTCAAAGGCTTGCGTGGCGGTGGTCACAGTAGAATACTCTTGCTGGCAGCTCAGTTATTTGTTTCCGATGCTCACCATCACATTTTCGCTATCACTGGCACTGTCACATCGACGATGCTACACAGAATTTGCGTCGAGATTGATTACGATAGGCTCCATGACGTCTTGTGTCTCGAAGGCTTGCGTGGCGATGGTCACAGAGAAAACACTTGCTGGCAGTTCAGTTATTTGTTTCCGATGCTCACCATCACTTTTTCTCTATCCCTGGCACTGTCACATCGACGATGCTACACAGAATATGCGTCGAGATCGATTACGATAGACTCCATGACGTCTTGTGTCTCGAAGGCTTGCGTGGCGATGGTCACAGAGAAAACACTTGCTGGCAGCTCAGTTATTTCTTTCCGAGGCTCACCATCACATTTTCTCTATCCCTGGCACTGTCACAACGACGATGCTACACAGAATTTGCGTCGAGATTCATTACGATAGGCTCCATGACGTATTGTGTATCGAAGGCTTGCGTGGCGATGGTCACATAGAAAACTTCTGCTGGCAGCGCAGTTATATAATTTACATGCTCACCATCACATTTTCTCTATCCCTGGCACTGTCACATCGACGATGCCAAACAGAATTTGCGTCGAGATTGATTACGATAGGCTCCATGACGTCTTGTGTCTCGAAGGCTTGCGTGGCGATGGTCACATAGAAAACTTCTGCTGGCGGCTAAGTTATTTGTTTCCGATGCTCACCAACTAATTTTCTCTATCCCTGGCACTGTCACATCGGCGATGCTACACTGAATTTGCGTCCAGATTGACTACGATAGGCTCCATGACGTCCTGTGTCTAGAAGGCTTGCGTGGCGTTGGTCACATAGAAAACTTCTGCTGGCAGCTAAGTTCTTTGTTTCAGATGCTCACCATCACATTTTCTCTATCCCTGACACTGTCACATCGACGATGCTACACAGAATTTGCATCGAGATGCATTACGATAGGCTCCATGACGTCTTCTGTCTCGAAGGTTTGCGTGGCGATGGTCACAGAGAAAACACTTGCTGGCAGCTCAGTTATTTGTTTCCGATGCTCACCATCACTTTTTCTCTATCCCTCGCACTGTCACAACGACGATGCTACACAGAATTTGCGTCGAGATTGATTACGATAGGCTCCATGACGTGTTGTGTCTCGAAGGCTTGCGTGGCGATGGTCACAGTAGAATACTCTTGCTGGCAGCTCAGTTATTTGTTTCCGATGCTCACCATCACATTCTCTCAATCTCTGGCACTGTCACATCGACGATGCAACACAGAAATTGCGTCGAGATTGATTACGATAGGCTCCATGACGTTTTGTGTCTCGAAGGCTTGCGTGGCGATAGTCACAGTAGAAAACTTCTGCTGGCAGCTCAGTTATTTGATTCCAATGCTCATCATCACATTTTCTCTATACCTGGTACTGTCACATCGACGATGCCAAACAGAATTTGCATCGAGATTGATTACGATAGGCTCCATGACGTCTTGTGTCTCGAAGGCTTGTGTGGCGATGGTCACATAGAAAACTTCTGCTGGCAGCTAAGTTATTCGTTTCCGATGCTCACCAACACATTTTCTCTATCCCTGGCACTGTCACATCGGCGATGCTACACTGAATTTGCGTCCAGATTGATTACGATAGGCTCCATGACGTCCTGTGTCTAGAAGGCTTGCGTGGCGTTGGTCACATAGAAAACTTCTGCTGGCAGCTAAGTTATTTGTTTCAGATGCTCACCATCACATTTTCTCTATCCCTGACACTGTCACATCGACGATGCTACACAGAATTTGCATCGAGATGCATTACGATAGGCTCCATGACGTCTTGTGTCTCGAAGGCTTGCGTGGCGATGGTCACAGAGAAAACACTTGCTGGCAGCTCAGTTATTTGTTTCCGATGCTCACCATCACTTTTTCTCTATCCCTCGCACTGTCACAACGACGGTGCTACACAGAATTTGCGTCGAGATTGGTTACAATAGGCTCCATGACGTCTTGTGTCTCGAAGGCTTGCGTGGCGATGGTCACAGTAGAAAACTCTTGCTGGCAGCTCAGTTATTTGTTTCCGATGCTCACCATCACTTTTTCTCTATCCCTCGCACTGTCACAACGACGATGCTACACAGAATTTGCGTCGAGATTGATTACGATAGGCTCCATGACGTTTTGTGTCTCGGATGCATGCGTGGCGATGGTCACAGTAGATAACTGTTGCTGGCAGCTCAGTTATTTGTTTCCGATGCTCACCATCACATTTCCTCTATCCCTGGCACTGTCACATCGACGATGCAACACAGAATTTGCGTCGAGATTGAACACGATAGGCTCTATGACGTCTTGTGTCTCGAAGGCTTGCGTGGCGATGGTCACATAGAAAACCTCTGCTGGTAGCTCAGTTATTTGTTTCCGATGCTCACCATCACATTTTCTCTATCCCTGGCAAGATCACATCGGCGATGCTACACTGAATTTGCGTCGAGATTGATTACGATAGGCTCCATGACGTCTTGTGTCTCGAAGGCTTGCGTGGCGATGGTCACGTAGAAAACTTCTGCTGTCAGCTCAGTTATTTGCTTCAGATGCGCACCATCACATTTTCTCTATCCCTGACACTGTCACATCGACGATGCTACACAAAATTTGCGTCGAGATGCATTACGATAGGCTCCATGGCGTCTTGTGTCACGAAGTCTTGCGTGGCGATGGTCACATAGTTAACTTCTGCTGGCAGCTCAGTTATTTGTTTCCGATGCTCACCATCACATTTTCTCTATCCCTGGCACTGTCACATCGACGCTGCTACACAGAATTTGTGTGGAGATTGATTACGATAGGCTCCATGACGTCTTGTGTCTCGAAGGGTTGCGTGGCGATGGTCACAGTAGAAAACTCTTGCTAGCAGCTCAGTTATTTGGTACCGAAGCTCACCATCACATTTTCTCTATCCCTGGAACTGCCGCATCTACGATGCTATACAGAATTTGCGTCAAGATTGGTTACAATAGGCTGTATGACGTCTTCTGTCTCAAAGGCTTGCGTGGCGATGGTCACAGTAGAAAACTCTTGCTGGCAGCTCAGTTATTTGTTTCCGATGCTCACCATCACATTTTCTCTATTACTGGCACTGTCACATTGACGATGCTAAACAGAATTTGCGTCGAGATTGATTACGATAGGCTCCATGACGTCTTGCGTCTCGAAGGCTTGCGTGGCGATGGTCATAGTAGAAAACTCTTGCTGGCAGCTCAGTTATTTGTTTCCGATGCTCACCATCACATTTTCTCTATCCCTGGCACTGTCACATCGACGATGCTACACAGAAATTGCGTCGAGATTGATTACGATAGGCTCCATGACGTCTTGTGTCTCGAAGGCTAGCGTGGCGATGGTCACAGTAGAAAACTCTTGCTGGCAGCTCAGTTATTTGTTTCCGATGCTCACCATCAGATTTTCTCTATCCCCGGTACTGTCACATCGGCGATGCTACACAGAATTTGCGTCGAGATTTATTACGATAGGCTCCATGACGCCTTGTGTCTCGATGGCTTGCGTGGCGATTGTCACAACGAAAACTTCTGCTGGCTGCTCAGTTATTTGTTTCCGATGCTCACCATCACATTTTCTCTATCCCTGGCACTGTCAAATTCGACGATGCAACACAGAAATTGCGTCGAGATTGGTTACGATAGGCTCCATGACGTCTTGTGCCTCGATGGCTTGCGTGGCGATGGTCATAGTAGAAAACTCTTGCTGGCAGCTCAGTTATTTGTTTCCGATGCTCACCATCACATTTTCTCTATCCCTGGCACTGTCACATCGACGATTCTACACAGAAATTGCGTCGAGATTATATACGATAGGCTCCATGACGTCTTGTGTCTCGAAGGCTAGCGTGGCGATGGTCACAGTAGAAAACTCTTGCTGGCAGCTCAGTGATTTGTTTCCGATGCTCACCATCAGATTTTCTCTATCCCTGGCACTGTCACATCGACGATGCAGCACAGATATTGCGTCGAGATTGGTTACAATAGGCTCCATGACGTCTTGTAACTCGATGGCTTGCATGCCGATGGTCCCATAGAAAACTGTTGCTGGCAGCTCAGGTATTTGTTTCCGATGCTCACCATCACATTTTCTCTGTCCCTGGCACTGTCACAACGACGATGCAACACAGAAATTGCGTCGAGATTGATTACGATAGGCTCCATGACGTCTTGGGTCTCAATAGCTTGCGTGGCGATGGTCACAGTAGAAAACTCTTGCTGGCAGCTCAGTTATTTGTTTCCGATGCTCACCATCACAATTTCTCTATCCCTGGCACTGACACATCGACGATGCTACACAGAATTTGCGTCGAGATTGATTACGATAGGCTCCATGACGTCTTGGGTCTCAATAGCTTGCGTGGCGATGGTCACAGTAGAAAACTCTTGCTGGCAGCTCAGTTATTTGTTTCCGATGCTCACCATCACAATTTCTCTATCCCTGGCACTGTCACAACGACGATGCATCACAGAAATTGCGTCGAGATTGATAACGATAGCCTCCATGACGTCTTGTCGCTCGAAGGCTTGCGTGGCGATGGTCACAGTAGAATACTCTTGTTGGAAGCTCAGTTATTTGTTTCCGATGCTCACCATCACATTTTCTCTATCCCTGGCACTGACACATCGACGATGCTACACAGAATTTGCGTCGAGATTGATTACGATAGGCTCCATGACGTCTAGTGTCTCGAAGGCTTGCGTGGCGATGGTCACATGGAAAACTTCTGCTGGCAGCTCAGTTATTTGTTTCTGATGCTCACCATCACATTTTCTCTATCCCTGGCAGTGTCACATCGGCGATGCTACACAGAATTTGCGTCGAGATTTATTACGATAGGCTCCATGACTTCTTGTGTCTCGAAGGCTTGCGTGGCGATTGTCACATAGAAAACTTCTGCTGGCTGCTCAGTTATTTGCTTCCGATGCTCTCCATCACATTTTCTCTATCCCTTAAACTGTCACATCGACGATTCCACACAGAAATTACGTCGAGATGAGTTACAATAGGCTCCATGACGTCTTGTGGCTCGATGGCTTGTGTGGCGATGGTCACAGAGAAAACTCTTGCTGGCAGCTCAGATATTTGTTTCCGATGCTCACCATCACATTTTCTCTATCCCTGGCACTGTCACATTCGACGATGCAACGCAGAAATTGCGTCGAGATTGGTTACGATAGGCTCCATGACGTCTTGTGCCTCGATGGCTTGCGTGGCGGTGGTCATACTAGAAAACTCTTGCTGGCAGCTCAGCTATTTGTTTCCCATGCTCACCATCACATTTTCTCTATCCCTGGCACTGTCACATCGACGCTGCTACACAGAAATTGCGTCGAGATTGATTACGATAGGCTCCATGATGTCTTGTGTCTCGAAGGCTTGCGTGGCGATGGTCACAGTAGAAAACTCTAGCTGGCAGCTCAGTTATTTGTTTTCGATGCTCACCATCAGATTATCTCTGTCCCTGGCACTGTCACATCGACGATGCAGCACAGAAATTTTGTCGAGATTGGTTACAATAGGCTCCATGACGTCTTGTGTCTCGATGGCTTGCATGGCGATGGTCACAGAGAAAACTGTTGCTGGCAGCTCAGTTATTTGTTTCCGATGCCCACCATCACTTTTTCTCTATCCTTGGTACTGTCACATCGACGATGCTACACAGAATTTGCGTCGAGATTGGTTACAATCGGTTCCACGACGTCTTGTGTCTCGAAGTCTTGCGTGGCGATCGTCACAGTGAAAAACTCTTGCTGGCAGCTCAGTTATTTGTTTCCGATGCTCACCATCACATTTTCGCTATCCCTGGCACTGTCACATCGACGATGCTACACAGAATTTGCGTCAAGGTTGGTTACAATGGGCTCCATGGCGTCTTGTGTGTCGATGGCTTGCGTGGCGATGGTCACAGTAGAAAACTCTTGCTGGCAGCTCAGTTATTTGTTTCCGATGCTCACAATCACATTTTCTCTATCCCTGTCACTGTCACATCGACGATGCTACACAGAAGTTGCGTCGAGATTGATTATGATAGGCTCCATGACGTCTTGTGTCTCGAAGGCTTGCGTGGCGATGGTCACATAGAAAGCTTCTGCTGGCAGCTCGGTTATTTGTTTCCGATGCTCACCATCACATTTTCTCTGTCCCTGGCACTGTCACATCGACGATGCTACACAGAATTTGCGTCGAGATTTATTACGATAGGCTCCATGACGTCTTGTGTCTCGAAGGCTTGCGTGGCGATGGTCACAGAGAAAACTCTTGCTGGCAGCTAAATTATTTGTTTCCGATGCTCACCAACACATATTTTCCATCCCTGGCACAGTCACATTGACGATGCAACTCAGAAATTGCGTTGTGATTGAATACAATAGCCTCCATGACGTCTTGTGTCTCGAAGGCTTTGCGTGGCGATGGGCACAGTAGAAAACTCTTGCTGGCAGCTCAGTTACTTGTTTCCGATGCTCACCATACATTTTCTCCATTCCTGGCACTGTCACATCGACGATGCTTCACAGACTTTGCGTCGAGATTGGTTACAATAGGCTGTATGACGTCTTGTGTCTCGAAGGCTTGCGTGGCGATGGTCACAGTAGAAAACTCTTGCTGGCAGCTCAGTTATTTGTTTCCGATGCTCACCATCACTTTTTCTCTGTCCCTGGCACTGTCACATCGACGATGCTACACAGAATTTGCGTCGAGATTTATTACGATAGGCTCCATGACGTCTTGTGTCTCGAAGGCTTGCGTGGCGATGGTCACAGAGAAAACTCTTGCTGGCAGCTAAATTATTTGTTTCCGATGCTCACCAACACATCTTTCCATCCCCCCCACATTCACATTGACGATGCAACACAGAAATTGCGTTGTTATTGAATACAATAGACACCATGAAGACTTGTGTCTCGACGGTGTGCGTGGCAATGGTCACAGTAGAAAACTCTTGCTGGCAGCTCAGGTTTTTGTTTCCGATGCTCACCATCACATTTTCTCTATCCCTGGCACTGTCACAACGACGATGCAACACAGAAATTGCGTCGAGATTGATTACGATAGGCTCCATGACGTCTTGGGTCTCAATAGCTTGCGTGGCGATGGTCACAGTAGAAAACTCTTGCTGGCAGCTCAGTTATTTGTTTCCGATGCTCACCATCACAGTTTCTCTATCCCAGGCACTGTCACAACGACGATGCATCACAGAAATTGCGTCGAGATTGATAACGATAGCCTCCATGACGTCTAGTGTCTCGAAGGCTTGCGTGGCGATGGTCACATGGAAAACTTCTGCTGGCAGCTCAGTTATTTGTTTCTGATGCTCACCATCACATTTTCTCTATCCCTGGAAGTGTCACATCGGCGATGCTACACAGAATTTGCGTCGAGATTTATTACGATAGGCTCCATGACTTCTTGTGTCTCGAAGGCTTTCGTGGCGATTGTCACATAGAAAACTTCTGCTGGCTGCTCAGTTATTTGCTTCCGATGCTCTCCATCACATTTTCTCTATCCCTTAAACTGTCACATCGACGATTCCACACAGAAATTACGTCGAGATGAGTTACAATAGGCTCCATGACGTCTTGTGGCTCGATGGCTTGTGTGGCGATGGTCACAGAGAAAACTCTTGCTGGCAGCTCAGATATTTGTTTCCGATGCTCACCATCACATTTTCTCTATCCCTGGCACTGTCACATTCGACGATGCAACGCAGAAATTGCGTCGAGATTGGTTACGATAGGCTCCATGACGTCTTGTGCCTCGATGGCTTGCGTGGCGATGGTCATAGTAGAAAACTCTTGCTGGCAGCTCAGCTATTTGTTTCCCATGCTCACCATCACATTTTCTCTATCCCTGGCACTGTCACATCGACGCTGCTACACAGAAATTGCGTCGAGATTGATTACGATAGGCTCCATGATGTCTTGTGTCTCGAAGGCTTGCGTGGCGATGGTCACAGTAGAAAACTCTAGCTGGCAGCTCAGTTATTTGTTTTCGATGCTCACCATCAGATTATCTCTGTCCCTGGCACTGTCACATCGACGATGCAGCACAGAAATTTTGTCGAGATTGGTTACAATAGGCTCCATGACGTCTTGTGTCTCGATGGCTTGCATGGCGATGGTCACAGAGAAAACTGTTGCTGGCAGCTCAGTTATTTGTTTCCGATGCCCACCATCACTTTTTCTCTATCCTTCGTACTGTCACATCGACGATGCTACACAGAATTTGCGTCGAGATTGGTTACAATCGGTTCCACGACGTCTTGTGTCTCGAAGTCTTGCGTGGCGATCGTCACAGTGAAAAACTCTTGCTGGCAGCTCAGTTATTTGTTTCCGATGCTCACCATCACATTTTCGCTATCCCTGGCACTGTCACATCGACGATGCTACACAGAATTTGCGTCAAGGTTGGTTACAATGGGCTCCATGGCGTCTTGTGTGTCGAAGGCTTGCGTGGCGATGGTCACAGTAGAAAACTCTTGCTGGCAGCTCAGTTATTTGTTTCCGATGCTCACAATCACATTTTCTCTATCCCTGTCACTGTCACATCGACGATGCTACACAGAATTTGCGTCGAGATTTATTACGATAGGCTCCATGACGTCTTGTGTCTCGAAGGCTTGCGTGGCGATGGTCACAGAGAAAACTCTTGCTGGCAGCTAAATTATTTGTTTCCGATGCTCACCAACACATATTTTCCATCCCTGGCACAGTCACATTGACGATGCAACTCAGAAATTGCGTTGTGATTGAATACAATAGCCTCCATGACGTCTTGTGTCTCGAAGGCTTTGCGTGGCGATGGGCACAGTAGAAAACTCTTGCTGGCAGCTCAGTTATTTGTTTCCGATGCTCACCATACATTTTCTCCATTCCTGGCACTGTCACACCGACGATGCTTCACAGACTTTGCGTCGAGATTGGTTACAATAGGCTGTATGACGTCTTGTGTCTCGAAGGCTTGCGTGGCGATGGTCACAGAGAAAACTCTTGCTGGCAGCTAAATTATTTGTTTCCGATGCTCACCAACACATCTTTCCATCCCCCCCACATTCACATTGACGATGCAACACAGAAATTGCGTTGTTATTGAATACAATAGACACCATGAAGACTTGTGTCTCGACGGTTTGCGTGGCAATGGTCACAGTAGAAAACTCTTGCTGGCAGCTCAGGTTTTTGTTTCCGATGCTCACCATCACATTTTCTCTATCCCTGGCACTGTCACATCGACGATGCAACAAAGAAATTGCGTCGAGATTGATTACGATAGGCTCCTTGACGTCTTGTGTCTCGTAGGCTTGCGTGGCGATGGTCACAGAGAAAACTCTTGCTGGCAGCTAAATTATTTGTTTCCGATGCTCACCAACACATCTTTCCATCCCCCACACATTCACATTGACGATGCAACACAGAAATTGCGTTGTTATTGAATACAATAGACACCATGAAGACTTGTGCCTCGACGGTTTGCGTGGCAATGGTCACAGTAGAAAACTCTTGCTGGCAGCTCAGGTTTTTGTTTCCGATGCTCACCATCACATTTTCTCTATCCCTGGCACTGTCACATCGACGATGCAACACAGATATTGCGTCGAGATTGATTACGATAGGCTCCTTGACGTCTTGTGTCTCGTAGGCTTGCGTGGCGATGGTCCCAGTAGAAAACTCTTGCTGGCAGCTCATTTATTGGTTTCCGATGCTCACCATCACATTTTCCCTATCCCTGGCACTGTCACATCGACGATGCAACGCAGAAATTGTGTCGAAATTGATTACGATAGGCTCCATGACGTCTTGTGTCTCGAAGGATTGCGTGGCGTTTGTCACAGTAGAAAACTCTTGCTGTCAGCTCAGTTGTTTGCCTCCGATGCTCACCAACACATTTTCGCTATCCCTGGCACTGTCACATCGACGATGCAACACAGAAATTGCGTCCAGATTGATTGCAATAGGCTCCATGACGTCTTGTGTCTCGAAGGCTTTCGTGACGATGGTCACAGTACAAAACTCTTGCTGGCAGCTCAGTTACTTGTTTCCGATGCTCACCAACACATTTTTTCGATCCCTGGCACTGTCACATCGACGATGCAACACAGAAATTGCGTCGAGATTGATTACAATAGGCACCATGACGTCTTGTGTCTCGAAGGCTTGCGTGGCGATGGTCACAGTAGAAAACTCTTACTGGCAGCTCAGTTATTTGTTTCCGATGCACACCAACACGTTTTTTCTATCCCTGGCACAGTCACATCGACGATGCAACACAGAAATTGCGTCCAGATTGTTTGCAATAGGCTCCATGACGTCTTGTGTCTCGAAGGCTCGCGTGGCGATGGTCGCAGTAGAGAACTCTTTCAGCCAGCTCAGTGATTTGTTTCCGATGCTCACCAACACATTTTCTCTATCCCTGGCACTGTCACATCGACGATGCTACACAGAAATTGCATCCAGATTGATTACAATAGGCTCCATGACATCTTGTGTCTCGAAGGCTTTCGTGGCGATGTTTACAGTAGAAAACTCTTGCTGGGAGCTCAGTTATTTGTTTCCGATGCCCATAAACACATTTTCTCTAACCCTGGCACTGTTACATCGACGATGCAACACAGAAATGGAGACCAGATTGATTACAATAGGTTCCTTGACGTTTTGTGTCTCGAAGGCTTGCGTAGGGATGGTCACAGTAGAAAACTCTTGCTGGCAGCTCAGTTATTGGTTTCCGATGCTCACCAACACATTTTCTCTATCCCTGGCACTGTCACATCGACGATGCAACACAGAAATGGCGTCTACATTTATTACTATCGGCTTCGTGACGTCTTGTGTCTCGAAGGCTTGCGTGGCGATGGTCACAGTAGAAAACTCTTCCTGTTACCTCAGTTATTTGCTTCCGATACTCACCAACACATTTTCTCTATCCCTGGCACTGTCACATCGACGATGCAACACAGAAATGGCGTCTACATTTATTACTATCGGCTTCGTGACGTCTTGTGTCTCGAAGGCTTGCGTGGCGATGGTCACAGTAGAAAACTCTTCCTGTTACCTCAGTTATTTGCTTCCGATACTCACCAACACATTTTCTCTATCGCTGACACACTCACATTTACGATGCAACAAAGAAATAGCGTTTTGATTGATACAATAGGCTCCATGACGTCTTGTGTCTCGAAGGCTTGCGTGGCGATTGTGACAGTAGAGAACCCTTGCTGCCAGCTAAGTTATTTGTTTTAGATGCTCACCAACACATTTTCTCTATCCCTGGTACTGTCACATCGACGATGCAACACAGAAATTGCGTCCATATTGGTTACAATAGGCTCCATGACGTCTTGTGTCTCGAAGGCTTGGGTGGCGATGGTCACAGTAGAAAACTCTTGCTGTCAGCTCAGCTATTTGTTTCTGATGCTCACCATCACATTTTCTCTATCCATGGCAATGTCACATCGACGATGCAACACAGAAATTGCGTCGATATTGGTTACAATAGCCTCCATGACGTCTTGTGTCTCGAATTCTTGCGTGGCGATGGTCACAGTACAAAACTGTAGCTGGCAGCTCAGTTATTTTTATCCGATGCTCATCAACACGTTTTGTCTATCCCTGGCACTGTCACATCGACGATGCAACACAGAAATTGCGTCGAGATATATTACAATAGGCTCCATGTCGTCTTGTGTCTCAAAGGCTTGCGTGGCGATGGTCACAGTTAAAAACTCTTGCTGGCAGCTCAGTTATGTGTCTACGATGCCCACCAACACATTTTGTCTATTCCTGGCACTGCCGCATCGATGATGCAACACAGAGTTTGCGTCGAGATTGATTACAATAGGCTCCATGACGCCTTGTGTGTCGAAGGCTTGCGTGGCGATGGTCACAGTAGAAAACTCTTGCTGGCAGCTCAGTTGTGTGTTTCCGATGCTCACCAACACATTCTCTCTATCCCTGGCACTGACAAATCGACGATGCAACTAAGAAATTGCGTCCAGATTGACTACAATAGGCTCCATGACGTCTTGTGTCTCAAAGGCTCGCGTGGCGATGGTCACAGTAGAAAACTCTTGCTGGCAGCTCAGTTACTTGTTGCTGATGCTCACCAACACATTTTCTCTATCCCTGGCACTGTCACATCGACGATGCAAAACAGAACTTGCGTCCAAATTGATTACAATAGGCTCCATGACGTCTTGTGTATAGAAGGCTTGGGTGGCGATGGTCACAGTAAAAAAATTTCCTGGCAGCTTAGTTATTGGTTTCCGATGCTAACCAACACATTTTCTCTATCCCTATCACTGTCACGTCGACTATGCTTCACAGAAATCGCGTTGATATTGGTTACAATAGGCTCCATGACGTCTTGGGTGTCGAAGGCGTGCGTGGCGATGGTCACAGAGAAAACTCTTGCTGGCAGCTCAGTTACTTGCTTCTGATGCTCACCAACACATTTTTTCTTTCCCTGGCACTGTCACATTGACGATGCTACCCAGATATTGCGTTGTGATTGAATACAATAGACTCCATGACGTCTTGTGTCTCGAAGGTTTGCGTGGCGATGGTCACAGTAGAAAACTCTTGCTGGCGGCTAAGTTATTTGTTTCCGATGCTCAACATCACATTTTCTCTATCCCTGGCACTGTCACATCGACGATGCTACACAGAAATTGCGTCGAGATTGATTATGGTAGGCTCCATGACGTCTTGTGTCTCGAAGGCTTGCGTGGCGATGGTCACAAGGAAAACTGTTGCTGGCAGCTCAATTATTTGTTTCCGATGCCTACCAACACATATTTTCTATCCCTGGCACAGTCACATTGACGATGCAACCCAGATATTGCGTTGTGATTGAATACAATAGACTCCATGACGTCTTGTGTCTCGAAGGTTTGCGTGGCGATGGTCGCAGTAGAAAACTCTTGCTGGCAGCTCAGTTATTTGTTTCCGATGCTCACCGTCACATTTTCTCTATCCCTGGCACTGTCACATCGACGATGCAGCACAGATATTGCGTCGAGATTGGTTACAATAGGCTCCATGACGTCTTGTAACTCGATGGCTTGCATGCCGATGGTCCCATAGAAAACTGTTGCTAACAGCTCAGGTATTTGTTTCCGATGCTCACCATCACATTATCTCTGTCCCTGGCACTGTCACAACGACGATGCAACACAGAAATTGCGTCGAGATTGATTACGATAGGCTCCATGACGTCTTGGGTCTCAATAGCTTGCGTGGCGATGGTCACAGTAGAAAACTCTTGCTGGCAGCTCAGTTATTTGTTTCCGATGTTCACCATCACAATTTCTCTATCCCAGGCACTGTCACAACGACGATGCATCACAGAAATTGCGTCGAGATTGATTACGATAGCCTCCATGACGTCTTGTCGCTCGAAGGCTTGCGTGGCGATGGTCACAGTAGAATACTCTTGTTGGAAGCTCAGTTATTTGTTTCCGATGCTCACCATCACATTTTCTCTATCCCTGGCACTGACACATCGACGATGCTACACAGAATTTGCGTCGAGATTGATTACGATAGGCTCCATGACGTCTAGTGTCTCGAAGGCTTGCGTGGCGATGGTCACATGGAAAACTTCTGCTGGCAGCTCAGTTATTTGTTTCTGATGCTCACCATCACATTTTCTCTATCCCTGGCAGTGTCACATCGGCGATGCTACACAGAATTTGCGTCGAGATTTATTACGATAGGCTCCATGATTTCTTGTGTCTCGAAGGCTTGCGTGGCGATTGTCACATAGAAAACTACTGCTGGCTGCTCAGATATTTGCTTCCGATGCTCTCCATCACATTTTCTCTATCCCTTAAACTGTCACATCGACGATTCCACACAGAAATTACGTCGAGATGAGTTACAATAGGCTCCATGACGTCTTGTGGCTCGATGGCTTGCGTGGCGATGGTCACAGAGAAAACTCTTGCTGGCAGCACAGATATTTGTTTCCGATGCTCACCATCACATTTTCTCTATCCCTGGCACTGTCACATTCGACGATGCAACGCAGAAATTGCATCGAGATTGTTTACGATAGGCTCCATGACGTCTTGTGCCTCGATGGCTTGCATGGCGATGGTCATAGTAGAAAACTCTTGCTGGCAGCTCAGTTATTTGTTTCCCATGCTCACCATCACATTTTCTCTATCTCTGGCACTGTCACATCGACGCTGCTACACAGAAATTGCGTCGAGATTGATTACGATAGGCTCCATGATGTCTTGTGTCTCGAAGGCTTGCGTGGCGATGGTCACAGTAGAAAACTCTAGCTGGCAGCTCAGTTATTTGTTTTCGATGCTCACCATCAGATTATCTCTGTCCCTGGCACTGTCACATCGACGATGCAGCACAGAAATTTTGTCGAGATTGGTTACAATAGGCTCCATGACGTCTTGTGTCTCGAAGTCTTGCGTGGCGATCGTCACAGTGAAAAACTCTTGCTGGCAGCTAAGTTATTTGTTTCCGATGCTCACCATCACATTTTCGCTATCCCTGGCACTGTCACATCGACGATGCTACACAGAATTTGCGTCAAGGTTGGTTACAATGGGCTCCATGGCATCTTGTGTGTCGAAGGCTTGCGTGGCGATGGTCACAGTAGAAAACTCTTGCTGGCAGCTCAGTTATTTGTTTCCGATACTCACAATCACATTTTCTCTCTCCCTGGCACTGTCACATCGACGATGCTACACAGAAGTTGCGTCGAGATTGATTACGATAGGCTCCATGACGTCTTGCGTCTCGAAGGCTTGCGTGGCGATGGTCACATAGAAAGCTTCTGCTGGCAGCTCGGTTATTTGTTTCCGATGCTCACCATCACATTTTCTCTGTCCCTGGCACTGTCACATCGACGATGCTACACAGAATTTGCGTCGAGATTTATTACGATAGGCTCCATGACGTCTTGTGTCTCGAAGGCTTGCGTGGCGATGGTCACAGAGAAAACTCTCGCTGGCAGCTAAATTATTTGTTTCCGATGCTCACCAACACATATTTTCCATCCCTGGCACAGTCACATTGACGATGCAACTCAGAAATTGCGTTGTGATTGAATACAATAGCCTCCATGACGTCTTGTGTCTCGAAGGTTTTGCGTGGCGATGGGCACAGTAGAAAACTCTTGCTGGCAGCTCAGTTATTTGTTTCCGATGCTCACCATACATTTTCTCCATTCCTGGCACTGTCACATCGACGATGCTTCACAGACTTTGCGTCGAGATTGGTTACAATAGGCTGTATGACGTCTTGTGTCTCGAAGGCTTGCGTGGCGATGGTCACAGTAGAAAACTCTTGCTGGCAGCTCAGTTATTTGTTTCCGATGCTCACCATCACTTTTTCTCTGTCCCTGGCACTGTCACATCGACGATGCTACACAGAATTTGCGTCGAGATTTATTACGATGGGCTCCATGACGTCTTTTGTCTCGAAGGCTTGCGTGGCGATGGTCACAGAGAAAACTCTTGCTTTCAGCTAAATTACTTGTTTCCGATGCTCACCAACACATTTTTCCATCCCCCCCACATTCACATTGACGATGCAACACAGAAATTGCGTTGTTATTGAATACAATAGACACCATGAAGACTTGTGTCTCGACGGTTTGCGTGGCAATGGTCACAGTAGAAAACTCTTGCTGGCAGCTCAGGTTTTTGTTTCCGATGCTCACCATCACATTTTCTCTATCCCTGGCACTGTTACATCGACGATGCAACACAGAAATTGCGTCGAGATTGATTACGATAGGCTCCATGACGTCTTGTGTCTCGAAGGATTGCGTGGCGTTTGTCACAGTAGAAAACTCTTGCTGTCAGCTCAGTTGTTTGCCTCCGATGCTCACCAACACATTTTCGCTATCCCTGGCACTGTCACATCGACGATGCAACACAGAAATTGCGTCCAGATTGATTGCAATAGGCTCCATGACGTCTCGTGTCTCGAAGGCTTTCGTGACGATGGTCACAGTATAAAACCCTTGCTGGCAGCACAGTTACTTGTTTCCGAGGCTCACCAAGAATTTTTTCGATCCCTGGCACTGTCACATCGACGATGCAACACAGAAATTGCGTCGAGATTGATTACAATAGGCACCATGACGTCTTGTGTCTCGAAGGCTTGCGTGGCGATGGTCACAGAAAAAACTCTTACTGGCAGCTCAGTTATTTGTTTCCGATGCACACCAACACGTTTTTTCTATCCCTGGCACAGTCACATCGACGATGCAACACAGAAATTGCGTCCAGATTGTTTGCAATAGGCTCCATGACGTCTTGTGTCTCGAAGGCTCGCGTGGCGATGGTCGCAGTAGAGAACTCTTTCAGCCAGCTCAGTGATTTGTTTCCGATGCTCACCAACACATTTTCTCTATCCCTGGCACTGTCACATCGACGATGCTACACAGAAATTGCATCCAGATTGATTACAATAGGCTCCATGACATCTTGTGTCTCGAAGGCTTTCGTAGCGATGTTTACAGTAGAAAACTCTTGCTGGGAGCTCAGTTATTTGTTTCCGATGCCCATAAACACATTTTCTCTAACCCTGGCACTGTTACATCGACGATGCAATACAGAAATGGAGACCAGATTGATTACAATAGGTTCCTTGACGTTTTGTGTCTCGAAGGCTTGCGTAGCGATGGTCACAGTAGAAATCTCTTGCTGGCAGCTCAGTTATTGGTTTCCGATGCTCACCAACACATTTTCTCTATCCCTGGCACTGTCACATCGACGATGCAACACAGAAATGGCGTCTACATTTATCACTATCGGCTTCGTGACGTCTTGTGTCTCGAAGGCTTGCGTGGCGATGGTCACAGTAGAAAACTCTTCCTGTTACCTCAGTTATTTGCTTCCGATACTCACCAACACATTTTCTCTATCGCTGACACACTCACATTTACGATGCAACATAGAAATAGCGTTTTGATTGATACAATAGGCTCCATGACGTCTTGTGTCTCGAAGGCTTGCGTGGCGATTGTGACAGTAGAGAACCCTTGCTGCCAGCTAAGTTATTTGTTTTAGATGCTCACCAACACATTTTCTCTATCCCTGGTACTGTCACATCGACGATGCAACACAGAAATTGCGTCCATATTGGTTACAATAGGCTCCATGACGTCTTGTGTCTCGAAGGCTTGCGTGGCGATGGTCACAGTAGAAAACTCTTGCTGTCAGCTCAGCTATTTGTTTCTGATGCTCACCATCACATTTTCTCTATCCATGGCAATGTCACATCGACGATGCAACACAGAAATTGCGTCGATATTGGTTACAATAGCCTCCATGACTTCTTGTGTCTCGAATTCTTGCGTGGCGATGGTCACAGTAGAAAACTCTTGCTGGCAGCTCAGTTGTGTGTTTCCGATGCTCACCAACACATTCTCTCTATCCCTGGCACTGTCAAATCGACGATGCAACTAAGAAATTGCGTCCAGATTGACTACAATAGGCTCCATGACGTCTTGTATCTCAAAGGCTCGCGTGGCGATGGTCACAGTAGAAAACTCTTGCTGGCAGCTCAGTTATTTGTTTCCGATGCTCACCGTCACATTTTCTCTATCCCTGGCACTGTCACATCGAGGATGCTACACAGAAATTGCGTCGAGATTGATTATGGTAGGCTCCATGACGTCTTGTGTCTCGAAAGCTTGCGTGGCGATGGTCACAAGGAAAACTGTTGCTGGCAGCTCAGTTATTTGTTTCCGATGCCTACCAACACATATTTTCTATCCCTGTCACAGTCACATTGACGATGCAACCCAGATATTGCGTTGTGATTGAATACAATAGACTCCATGACGTCTTGTGTCTCGAAGGTTTGCGTGGCGATGGTCACAGTAGAAAACTCTTGCTGGCAGCTCAGTTATTTGTTTCCGATGCTCACCGTCACATTTTCTCTATCCCTGGCACTGTCACATCGAGGATGCTACACAGAATTTGCGTCGAGATTGGTTACAATAGGCTCCATGACGTCTTGTGTCTCGAAGGTTTGCGTGGCGATGGTCACAGAGAAAACTCTTGCTGGCTGCTCAGTTATTAGGTTCCGATGCTCACCATCACATTTTCTCAATCCCTGGCACTATCACATCGACGATGCAACACAGAGTTTGCGACGAGATTGATTACAATAGGCTCCATGACGTCTTGTGTCTCGAATTCTTGCGTGGCGATGGTCACAGAGAAAACTCTTGCTGGCAGCTCAGTTACTTGCTTCTCATGATCACCAACAAATTTTTTCTTTCCCTGGCACTGTCACATTGACGATGCTACACAGAAATTGCGTCGAGATTGATTATGGTAGGCTCCATGACGTCTTGTGTCTCGAAGGCTAGCGTGGCGATGGTCACAAAGAAAACTGTTGCTGGCAGCTCAGTTATTTGTTTCCGATGCTTACCAACACATATTTTCTATCCCTGGCACAGTCACATTGACGATGCAACCCAGATATTGCGTTGTGATTGAATACAAAAGACTCCATGACGTCTTGTGTCCCGAAGGTTAGCGTGGCGATGGTCACAGTAGAAAACTCTTGCTGGCAGCACAGTTATTTGTTTCCGATGCTCACCATCACATTTTCTCTATCCCTGGGACTGTCACATCGACGATGCTACACAGAATTTGCGTCGAGATTGGTTACAATAGGGTCCATGACGTCTTGTGTCTCGAAGGCTTGCGTGGCGATGGTCACAGTAGAAAGCTTTTGCTGGCGGCTCAGTTGTTTGTTTCCGAAGCTCAACATCACATTTTCTCTATCCCTGGCACTGTCACATCGACGATGCTACACAGAAATTGCGTCGAGATTGATTATGGTAGGCTCCATGACGTCTTGTGTCTCGAAGGTTTGCGTGGCGATGGTCACAATAGAAAACTATTGCTGGCAGCTCAGTTATTTGTTTCCGATGCTCACCATCACATTTTCTCTATCCCTGGGACTGTCACATCGAGGATGCTACACAGAATTTGCGTCGAGATTTGTTACAATAGGCTCCATGACGTCTTGTGTCTCGAAGGTTTGCGTGGCGATGGTCACAGAGAAAACTCTTGCTGGCAGCTCAGTTATTAGTTTCCGATGCTCACCATCACATTTTCTCAATATCTGGCACTGTCACATCGACGATGCAACACAGAAATTGCGTTGTGATTGAATACAATAGACTCCATGACGTCTTGTGTCTCCCAGGTTTGCGTGGCGATGGTCACAGAGAAAACTCTTGCTGGCAGCTCAGTTATTTCTTTCCGATGCTCACTATCACATTTTTCTCTATCCCTGGCACTGTCACATCGACGATGCTACACAGAATTTGCGTCGAGATTGGTTACAATAGGCTCCATGACGTCTTGTGTCTCGAATTCTTGCGTGGCGATGGTCACATAGAAAACTCTTGCTGGCAGCTCAGTCGTTTGTTTCCGATGCTCACCATCACATTTTCTCTATCCCTGGCACTGTCACATCGACGATGCTAAACAGAATTTGCGTCAAGATTGGTTACAATAGGCTCCATGACGGCTTGTGTCTCGAAGTCTTGCGTGGCGATGGTCACAGTAGAAAACGCTTGCTGGCAGCTCAGTTATTTGTTTCCGATGCTCACCATCACATTGTCTCCATCCTTGGCACTGCCACATCGACGATGCGACACAGAATTTGCGTCGAGATTGATTACGATAGGCTCCATGACGTCTTGCGTCTCGAAGGCTTGCGTGGCGATGGTCACAGTAGAAAACTCTTGCTGGCAGCTCAGTTATTTGTTTCCGATGATCACCATCACATTTTCTCTATCCCTGGCACTGTCACATCGACGATGCTACACAGAGTTTGCGTCGAGATTGGTTACAATAGGCTCCATGACGTCTTGTGTCTCGAAGGCTAGCGTGGCGATGGTCACAGTAGAAAACTCTTGCTGGCAGCTCATTTACTTGTTTCCGATGCTCACCATCACATTTTCTCTATCCCTGGCACTGTCACATCGACGATGCTACACAGAGTTTGCGTCGATATTGGTTACAATAGGATCCACGACGTCTTGTGTCTCTAAGGCTTGCGTGGCGATGGTCACAGTAGAAAACTCTTGCTGGCAGCTCAATTATTTGTTTCCGATGATCACCATCACATTTTCTCTATCCCTGGCACTGTCACATCGACGATGCTACACAGAGTTTGCGTCGATATTGGTTACAATAGGATCCACGACGTCTTGTGTCTCGAAGGCTTGCGTGGCGATGGTCACAGTAGAAAACTCATGTTGGCAGCTCAGTTATTTGGTTCCGATGCTCACCATCACATGGTCTCTATCCCTGGCACTGTCACATCGATGATGCTACACAGAATTTGCGTCGAGATTGAATACGATATGCTCCATGACGTCTTGTGTATCGAAGGCTTGCGTGTCGATGGCCACAGTAGAAAACTCTAGCAGGCAGCTCAGTTATTTGTTTCCGATGCTCACCATCTCATTTTCTCTATCCCTGGGACTGTCACATCGACGATGCTACACAGAATTTGCGTCGAGATTGGTTACAATAGGCTCCATGACGTCTTGTGTCTCGAAGGCTTGCGTTGCGGAGGTCACAGAGATATCTCTTGCTGGCAGCTCAGTTATTTGTATCCGATGCTCACCAGCATATTCTTTTCTATCCCTGGCACAGTCACATTGACGATACAACACCGAAATTGCGTTGTGATTGAATACAATAGACTCCATGACGTCTTGTGTCTCGAAGGTTTTCGTGGCGATGGTCACAGTAGAAAACTCTTGCTGTCAGCTCAGCTATTTGTTTCCGATGCTTACCATCACATTTTCTCTATCCCTGGCACTGTCCTATCGACGATCCAACAAAGAAATTGCGTCGAAATTTATTACGATAGGCTCCATGACGTCTTGTGTCTCGAAGGTTTGCGTAGCGATGGTCACAGTAGAAAACTCTTGCTGGCAGCTCAGTTATTTGTTTCCGATGCCCACAATCACGTTTTCTCTATCTCTGGCACAGTCACATCGACGATGCTACACAGAATTTGCTTCGATATTGGATACAATAGGCTCCATGACGTCTTGTGTCTCGAAGGCTTGCGTGGCGATGGTCACAGTAGAAAACTCTTGCTGGCAGCTCAGTTGTTTGTTTCCGATGCTCACCATCACATTTTCTCTATCCCTGGCACTGTCACATAGACGATGCAACACAGAAATTGCGTTGAGATTGATTACGATAGGCTCCATGACGTCTTGTGTCTCGAAGGTTTGCGTAGCGATGGTCACAGTAGAAAACTCTTGCTGGCAGCTCAGTTATTTGTTTCCGATGCTCACAATCACATTTTCTCTATCTCTGGCACAGTCACATCGACGATGCTACACAGAATTTACGACGATATTGGATACAATAGGCTCCATGTCGTCTTGTGCCTCGAAGGCTTGCGTGGCGATGGTCACAGTAGAAAACTCTTGCTGGCAGCTCAGTTACTTGTTTCCAATGCTCACCATCACATTTTCTCTATCCCTGGCACTGTCACATCGACGATGCTACACAGAATTTACCTCGAGATTGATTACGATAGGCTCCATGACGTCCTTTGTGTCGAAGGCTTGCGTGGCGATGGTCACAGTAGAAAACTCTTGCTGGCAGCTCAGTTATTTGTTTCCGATGCTCACCATCACATTTTCTCTATCCCTGGCACTGTCACAACGAGGATGCTACACAGAATTTGCGTCGAGATTGATTACGATAGGCTCCATGACGTCTTGTGTCTCGAAGGCTTGCGTGGCGATGGTCACAGTAGAAAACTCTTGCTGGCAGCTCAGTTATTTGTTTCCGATGCTCACCATCACATTCTCTCAATCCCTGGCACTATCACATCGACGATGCAACTCAGAATTTGCGTTGTGATTGAATAAAATAGAGTCCATGACGTCTTAGGTCTCGAAGGTTTGCGTAGCGATGGTCACAGTAAAATACTCTTGCTGGCAGCTCAGTTATTTGTTTCCGATGCTCACCATCACATTTTCTCCATCCCTGGCACTGTCGCATCGACGACGCAACACAGAAATTGCGTCGAGATTGATTACGATAAGCTCCATGACGTTTTGTGTCTCGAAGGCTTGCGTGGCGATGGTCACAGTAGATAGCTTTTCTTGGCAGCTCAGTTACTTGTTTCCGATGCTCACCATCACATTTTCTCTATCCCTGGCACTGACACAACGACGATGCTACACAGAATTTGCGTCAAGATTGGTTACAATAGGCACCATGACGTCTTGTGTCTCGAAGGCTTGCGTGGCGATGGTCACTGTAGAAAACTTTTGCTGGCAGCTCAGTTATTTGTTTCTGATGCTATCCATCACATTTTCTCTATCCCTGGCACTGTCACAACGACGATGCTACACAGAATTTGCGTCGAGATTGATTACGATAGGCTCCATGACGTCCTTTGTGTCGAAGGCTTGCGTGGCGATGGTCACATAGAAAACTTCTGCTAGCAGCTCAGTTATTTGTTTCCGATGCTCACTATCACATTTTCTCTATCCCTGGCACTGTCACATCGACGATGCTACACAGAATTTGCGTCGAGATTGATTACGATCGGCTCCATGACGTTTTGTGTCTAGAAGGCTTGCGTGGTGATGGTCACAGGAGAAAACTCTTGCTGGCAGCTCAGTTATTTGTTTCCGATGCTCACCATCACATTTTCTCTATCCCTGGCACTGTCACATTTACGATGCAACTTAGAATTTGCGTTGTGATTGAATACAATAGACTCCATGACGTCTTAGGTCTCGAACGTTTGCGTAGCGATGGTCACAGTAGAATACTCTTGCTGGCAGCTCAGTTATTTGATTCCGATGCTCACCATCACATTTTCTCTATCCCTGGCACTGTCACATCGACGATGCTACACAGAAATTGCGTCGAGATTGATTATGGTAGGCTCCATGACGTCTTGTGTCTCGAAGGCTTGCGTGGCGATGGTCACAAGGAAGACTGTTGCTGGCAGCTCAGTTATTTGTTTCCGATGCCTAATAACACATATTTTCTATATCTGGCACAGTCACATTGACGATGCAACCCAGATATTGCGTTGTGATTGAATACAATAGACTCCATGACGTCTTGTGTCTCGAAGGTTTGCGTGGCGATGGTCACAGTAGAAAACTCTTGCTGGCAGCTCAGTTATTTGTTTCCGATGCTCACCGTCACATTATCTCTATCCCTGGCACTGTCACATCGAGGATGCTACACAGAATTTGCGTCGAGATTGGTTACAATAGGCTCCATGACGTCTTGTGTCTCGAAGGTTTGCGTGGCGATGGTCACAGAGAAAACTCTTGCTGTCAGCTCAGTTATTAGTTTCCGATGCTCACCATCACATTTTCTCAATCCCTGGCACTGTCACATCGACGATGCAACACAAAGTTTGCGACGAGATTGATTACAATAGGCTCCATGACGTCTTGTGTCTCGAATTCTTGCGTGGCGATGGTCACAGAGAAAACTCTTGCTGGCAGCTCAGTTACTTGCTTCTGATGATCACCAACAAATTTTTTCTTTCCCTGGCACTGTCACATTGACGATGCTACACAGAAATTGCGTCGAGATTGATTATGGTAGGCTCCATGACGTCTTGTGTCTCGAAGGCTAGCGTGGCGATGGTCACAAAGAAAACTGTTGCTGGCAGCTCAGTTATTTGTTTCCGATGCTTACCAACACATATTTTCTATCCCTGGCACAGTCACATTGACGATGCAACCCAGATATTGCGTTGTGACTGAATACAAAAGACTCCATGACGTCTTGTGTCCCGAAGGTTTGCGTGGCGATGGTCACAGTAGAAAACTCTTGCTGGCAGCTCAGTTATTTGTTTCCGATGCTCACCATCACATTTTCTCTATCCCTGGGACTGTCACATCGACGAAGCTACACAGAATTTGCGTCGAGATTGGTTACAATAGGGTCCATGACGTCTTGTGTCTCGAAGGCTTGCGTGGCGATGGTCACAGTAGAAAGCTTTTGCTGGCGGCTCAGTTATTTGTTTCCGAAGCTCAACATCACATTTTCTCTATCCCTGGCACTGTCACATCGACGATGCTACACAGAAATTGTGTCGAGATTGATTATGGTAGGCTCCATGACGTCTTGTGTCTCGAAGGTTTTCGTGGCGATGGTCACAATAGAAAACTATTGCTGGCAGCTCAGTTATTTGTTTCCGATGCTCACCATCACATTTTCTCTATCCCTGGGACTGTCACATCGAGGATGCTACACAGAATTTGCGTCGAGATTAGTTACAATAGGCTCCATGACGTCTTGTGTCTCGAAGGTTTGCGTGGCGATGGTCACAGAGAAAACTCTTGCTGGCAGCTCAGTTATTAGTTTCCGATGCTCACCATCACATTTTCTCAATCCCTGGCACTGTCACATCGACGATGCAACACGGAAATTGCGTTGTGATTGAATACAATAGACTCCATGACGTCTTGTGTCTCCCAGGTTTGCGTGGCGATGGTCACAGAGAAAACTCTTGCTGGCAGCTCAGTTATTTCTTTCCGATGCTCACTATCACATTTTTCTCTATCCCTGCAACTGTCACATCGACGATGCTACACAGAATTTGCGTCGAGATTGGTTACAATAGGCTCCATGACGTCTTGTGTCTCGAATTCTTGCGTGGCGATGGTCACATAGAAAACTCTTGCTGGCAGCTCAGTCATTTGTTTCCGATGCTCACCATCACATTTTCTCTATCCCTGGCACTGTCACATCGACGATGCTAAACAGAATTTGCGTCAAGATTGGTTACAATAGGCTCCATGACGGCTTGTGTCTCGAAGTCTTGCGTGGCGATGGTCACAGAGAAAACTCTTGCTGGCAGCTCAGTTATTTGTTTCCGATGCTCACCATCACATTTTCTCTATCCCTGGCACTGTCACATCGACGATGCCACACAGAAATTGCGTTGTGATTGAATACAATGGACTCCATGACGTCTTGTGTCTCGATGGTTTGCGTGGCGATGGTCACAGAGAAAACTCTTGCTGGCAGCTCAGTTATTTGTTTCTGATGCTCACCATCACATTTTCTCTATCCCTGGCAATGTCATATCGACGATGCTACACAGAATTTGCGTCGAGATTGGTTACAATAGGCTCCATGACGTCTTGTGTCTCGAAGGCTTGCGTGGCGATGGTCACATAGAAAACTTTTGCTGGCAGCTCAGTTATTTGTTTCCGATGCTCACCATCACATTTTCTCTATCCCTGGAACTGTCACATCGACGATGCTACACAGAATTTGCGTCGAGATTGATTACGATAGGCTCCATGACGTCTTGTGTCTCGAAGGCTTGCGTGGCGATGGTCACAGTAGAAAACTCTTGCTGGCAGCTCAGTTATTTGATTCCGATGCTCACCATCACATTTTCTCTATCCCTGGCACTGTCACAACGAAGATGCTACGCAGAATTAGCGTCGAGATTGATTACGATATTCTCCATGACGCCTTGTGTCTCTAAGGCTTGCGTGGCAATGGTCACTGTTGAAAACCGTTGCTGGCAGCTCAGTTACTTGCTTCCGATGCTCACCATCACATTGTCTCTATCCCTGGCACTGTCACATCGACGATGCTACACAGAATTTGCGTCGAGATTGGTTACAATAGGCTCCATGACGCCTTGTGTCTCGAAGGCCTGCATGGCGATGGTAACAGTAGAAAACTCTTGCTGGCAGCTCAGATATTCGTTTCCGATGCTCACCATCACATTTTCTCTATCCCTGGCACTGTCACATCGACGATGCTACACAGAATTTGCGTCGAGACTGGTTACAATAGGCTCCATGACGTCTTGTGCCTCGAATTCTTGCGTGGCGATGGTCAAAGTAGAAAACGCTTGCTGGCAGCTCAGTTATTTGTTTCCGATGCTCACCATCACATTGTCTCCATCCTTGGCACTGCCACATCGACGATGCGACACAGAATTTGCGTCGAGATTGATTACGATAGGCTCCATGACGTCTTGCGTCTCGAAGGCTTGCGTGGCGATGGTCACAGTAGAAAACTCTTGCTGGCAGCTCAGTTATTTGTTTCCGATGAACACCATCACATTTTCTCTATTCCTGGCACTGTCACATCGACGATGCTACACAGAGTTTGCGTCGAGATTGGTTACAATAGGCTCCATGACGTCTTGTGTCTCGAAGGCTAGCGTGGCGATGGTCACAGTAGAAAACTCTTGCTGGCAGCTCATTTACTTGTTTCCGATGCTCACCATCACATTTTCTCTATCCCTGGCACTGTCACATCGACGATGCTACACAGAGTTTGCGTCGATATTGGTTACAATAGGATCCACGACGTCTTGTTTCTCTAAGGCTTGCGTGGCGATGGTCACAGTAGAAAACTCTTGCTGGCAGGTCAATTATTTGTTTCCGATGATCACCATCACATTTTCTCTATCCCTGGCACTGTCACATCGACGATGCTACACAGAGTTTGCGTCGATATTGGTTACAATAGGATCCACGACGTCTTGTGTCTCGAAGGCTTGCGTGTCGATGGTCACAGTAGAAAACTCTTGTTGGCAGCTCAGTTATTTGGTTCCGATGCTCACCATCACATGTTCTCTATCCTTGGCACTGTCACATCGATGATGCTACACAGAATTTGCGTCGAGATTGAATACGATATGCTCCATGACGTCTTGTGTATCGAAGGCTTGCGTGTCGATGGCCACAGTAGAAAACTCTAGCAGGCAGCTCAGTTATTTGTTTCCGATGCTCACCATCTCATTTTCTCTATCCCTGGGACTGTCACATCGACGATGCTACACAGAATTTGCGTCGAGATTGGTTACAATAGGCTCCATGACGTCTTGTGTCTCGAAGGCTTGCGTTGCGGAGGTCACAGAGATATCTCTTGCTGGCAGCTCAGTTATTTGTATCCGATGCTCACCAGCATATTCTTTTCTATCCCTGGCACAGTCACATTGACGATACAACACCGAAATTGCGTTGTGATTGAATACAATAGACTCCATGACGTCTTGTGTCTCGAAGGTTTTCGTGGCGATGGTCACAGTAGAAAACTCTTGCTGTCAGCTCAGCTATTTGTTTCCGATGCTTACCATCACATTTTCTCTATCCCTGGCACTGTCCTATCGACGATCCAACAAAGAAATTGCGTCGAAATTTATTACGATAGGCTACATGACGTCTTGTGTCTCGAAGGTTTGCGTAGCGATGGTCACAGTAGAAAACTCTTGCTGGCAGCTCAGTTATTTGTTTCCGATGCTCACAATCACATTTTCTCTATCTCTGGCACAGTCACATCGACGATGCTACACAGAATTTACGACGATATTGGATACAATAGGCTCCATGTCGTCTTGTGTCTCGAAGGCTTGCGTGGCGATGGTCACAGTAGAAAACTCTTGCTGGCAGCTCAGTTACTTGTTTCCAATGCTCACCATCACATTTTCTCTATCCCTGGCACTGTCACAACGAGGATGCTACACAGAATTTGCGTCGAGATTGATTACGATAGGCTCCATGACGTCTTGTGTCTCGAAGTCTTGCGTGGCGATGGTCACATAGAAAATTTCTGCTAGCAGCTCAGTTATTTGTTTCCGATGTTCACCATCACATTTTCTCTATCCCTGGCACTGTCACATCGACGATGCTACACAGAATTTGCGTCGAGATTGATTACGATTGGCTCCATGACGTCTTTTGTCTCGAAGGCTTGCATGGCGATGGTCACAGTAGAAAACTCTTCCTGGCAGCTCAGTTATTTGTTTCCGATGCTCACCATCACATTTTCTCTATCCCTGGCACTGACACAACGACGATGCTACACAGAATTTGCGTCGAGATGCATTACGATAGGCTCCATGACGTCTTGTGTCTCGAAGGCTTGCGTGGCATTGGTCACATAGAAAACTTCTGCTGGCAGCTCAGTTATTTGTTTCCGATGCTCACAATCACATTTTCTCTATCCCTGGCACTGTCACATCGACGATGCTACACAGAATTTGCGTCGAGATTGATTACGATAGGCTCCATGACGTCTTGTGACTCGAAGGCTTGCGTGGCGATGGTCACATAGGAAACTTCTGCTTGCACCTCAGTTATTTGTTTCCAATGGTCACCATCACATTTTCTCTATCCCTGGGACTGTCACATCGACGATGCTACACAGAATTTGCGTCGAGATTGGTTACGATAGGCTCCATGACGTCTTGTGTCTCGAAGGCTTGCGTGGCAATGGTCACATAGAAAACTTCTGCTAGCAGCTCAGTTATTTGTTTCCGATGCTCACCATCACATTTCCTCTAACCCTGGCACTGTCACATCGACCATGCTACACAGAATTTGCGTCGAGATTGATTACGATTGGCTCCATGACGTCTTGTGTCTCGAAGGCTTGCGTGGCGATGGTCACAGCAGAAAACTCTTGCTGGCAGCCCAGTTATTTGTTTCCGATGCTCACCATCACATTTTCTCTATCCCTGGCACTGACACAACGACGATGCTACACAGAATTTGCGTCGAGATTGGTTACAATAGGCTACATGACGTCTTGTGTCTCGAAGGCTTGCGTGGCATTGGTCACATAGAAAACTTCTGCTGGCAGCTCAGTTATTTTTTTCCGATGCTCATCATCACATTTCCTCTATCCCTGGCACTGTCACATCGACGATGCTACACAGAATTTGCGTCGAGATTGATTACGATAGGCTCCATGACGTTTTGTGTCTCGAAGGCTTACATGGCGATGGTCACAGTAGATAACTCTTGCTGGCAGCTCAGTTATTTGTTTCCGATGCTCACCATCACATTTTCTCTATCCCTGGCACTGTCACAACGACGATACTACACAGAATTTCCGTCGAGATTGATTACGATAGGCTCCATGACGTCTTGTGTCTCGAAGTCTTGCGTGGCGATGGTCACATAGAAAATTTCTGCTAGCAGCTCAGTTATTTGTTTCCGATGTTCACCATCACATTTTCTCTATCCCTGGCACTGTCACATCGACGATGCTACGCAGAATTTGCGTCGAGATTGATTACGATTGGCTCCATGACGTCTTTTGTCTCGAAGGCTTGCATGGCGATGGTCACAGTAGAAAACTCTTCCTGGCAGCTCAGTTATTTGTTTCCGATGCTCACCATCACATTTTCTCTATCCCTGGCACTGACACAACGACGATGCTACACAGAATTTGCGTCGAGATGCATTACGATAGGCTCCATGACGTCTTGTGTCTCGAAGGCTTGCGTGGCATTGGTCACATAGAAAACTTCTGCTGGCAGCTCAGTTATTTGTTTCCGATGCTCACCATCACATTTTCTCTATCCCTGGCACTGTCACATCGACGATGCTACACAGAATTTGCGTCGAGATTGATTACGATAGGCTCCATGACGTCTTGTGACTCGAAGGCTTGCGTGGCGATGGTCACATAGGAAACTTCTGCTTGCACCTCAGTTATTTGTTTCCAATGGTCACCATCACATTTTCTCTATCCCTGGGACTGTCACATCGACGATGCTACACAGAATTTGCGTCGAGATTGGTTACGATAGGCTCCATGACGTCTTGTGTCTCGAAGGCTTGCGTGGCAATGGTCACATAGAAAACTTCTGCTAGCAGCTCAGTTATTTGTTTCCGATGCTCACCATCACATTTCCTCTAACCCTGGCACTGTCACATCGACCATGCTACACAGAATTTGCGTCGAGATTGATTACGATTGGCTCCATGACGTCTTGTGTCTCGAAGGCTTGCGTGGCGATGGTCACAGCAGAAAACTCTTGCTGGCAGCTCAGTTATTTGTTTCCGATGCTCACCATCACATTTTCTCTATCCCTGGCACTGACACAACGACGATGCTACACAGAATTTGCGTCGAGATTGGTTACAATAGGCTACATGACGTCTTGTGTCTCGAAGGCTTGCGTGGCATTGGTCACATAGAAAACTTCTGCTGGCAGCTCAGTTATTTTTTTCCGATGCTCATCATCACATTTCCTCTATCCCTGGCACTGTCACATCGACGATGCTACACAGAATTTGCGTCGAGATTGATTACGATAGGCTCCATGACGTCTTGTGTCTCGAAGGCTTGCGTGGCGATGGTCACATAGAAAACTTCTGCTGGCAGCTCAGTTATTTGTTTCCAATGCTCACCATCACATTTTCTCTATCCCTGGCACTGTCACATCGACGATGCTACACAGAACTTGCGTTGAGATTGATTACGATAGGCTGCATGACGTCTTGTGTCTCGAAGGCTTGCGTGGCGATTGTCACATAGAAAACTTCTGCTGGCTCCTCAGTTATTTGTTTCCGATGCTCACCATCACATTTTCTCTATCCCTGGTACTGTCACATCGACGATGCTACACAGAATTTGCGTCGAGATTGATTACGATAGGCTCCATTACGTGTTGTGTCTCGAAGGCTTGCGTGGCGATGGTTACAGAGTAAACTCTTGTTGGCAGCTCAGTTATTTGTTTCCGATGCTCACCAACACATTTTTTCCATCCCTGGCACAGTCACATTGACGATGCAACACAGAATTTGCGTTGTGATTGAATACAATAGACTCCTTGACGTCTTGTGTCTCGAAGGTTTTGCGTGGCGATGGTCACAGTAGAGAACTATTGCTGGCAGTTCAGTTATTTGTTTCCGATGCTCTCCATCACATTTTCTCCATCCCTGGCACTGTCACATCGACGATGCTACACAGAATTTGCGTCGAGATTGGTTACAATAGGCTGTATGACGTGTCTCGAAGGCTTGCTTGGCGATGGTCACAGTAGAAAACTCTTGCTGGCAGCTCAGTTATTTGTTTCTGATGTCACCATCACATTTTGTCTATCCCTGGCACTGTCACATCGACGATGCTACACGGAATTTGCGTCGAGATTGGTTACAATAGGCTCCATGACGTCTTGTGTCTCGAAGGCTTGTGTGGCGATGGTCACAGTAGATAACTCTTGCTGGCAGCTCAGTTATTTGTTTCCGATGCTCACCATCACATTTTCTCTATCCCTGGCACTGTCACATCGACGATGCAACACAGAAATTGCGTCTAGACTGATTTCAATAGGCGCGATGGAGCCTTGTGTCTCGAAGGCTCGCGTAGCGATGGTCAAGTAGGAAACTCTTGCTGGCAGCTCAGTTAGTTCTTTCCGATGCTCCCCAACCCATATTTTCTATCGCTGGCACATTCAAATTTACGCTGCAACAAAGTAATAGCGTTTTGATTGATACAATGGGCTCCATGGCGTCTTGTGTCTCGAAGGCTTGTGTGGCGATGGGCACAGTAGGCAACTCTTGCTGGCAGCTCAGGTATTTGTTTCTGATGCTCACCTTCACATTTTTTCTATCCCTGGCACTGTCACATCGACGATGCAACACAGAAATTGCGTCGAGGTTGGTTACATTAGGCCCCATTACGTCTTGTGTCTCGAAGGCTTGCGTGGCGATAGTGACAGTAGAAAACTCTTACTGGCAGCTCAGTTATTTGTTTCCGATGCTCACCAACACATTTTCTCTATTCTTGGAACAATCAAATTGACGATGCAACCAAGAAATTGCGTTGTGATTGATACAATAGGCTCCATGACGTCTTGTGTCGCGAAGGTTTGCGAGGCGATGGCTACAGTAGAAAACTCTTGCTGGCAGCTCAGGTATTTGTTTCTGATGCTCACCTTCACATTTTTTCTATCCCTGGCACTGTCACATCGACGATGCAACACAAAAATTGCGTCGAGATTGATTACGATAGGCTACATGAGATCTTGTCTATGGCAAACTAGCGTGGCGATGGTCACAGTATGTAACTCCAGCTGGGATCTCAGATTCTTGTTTCCAATGCACACCAACACATTTTCTCTATCCTTCGCACTGTCATATCGACGATGCAACACAGAAATTGCGGTTTGATGGAATAGAGTGCGCTCCACGAGATCTTGTCTCTTCAAACTAGTATGGCGATGGTCACAATATAATAGTCCGGCTGGCAGCTTGTTTTTTGTTTCTGATTCACACCAACAGATTTCGTCTATGCCTGGCACGCATACGTTGACGAAGCTGCACAGAAATTGCGTCGTGATTGAATACAATACGCTCCGTGAGAAGTTGTCTCTGGCAAATGAGCGTGGCGATGCTCGCAGTGTATAACTCCTTCTGGGAGCTCAGTTTTTAGTTGCCAATGCACACCAACACTTTTTCTCTATCCCTCGCTCTGCCACATCGACGACGAAACAAAGAAATTGTGTTGCGATTGAATACAATAGACTGCATGACGTCATGTGTCCAGCAGGCTTGTGTGACGATGGTCACAGTGGAAAATTCCGCTGGGACCTCAGTTATTTGTTTCCGACGCACACCAACACATTTTCTCTTTCCCTCACACTGTCACATCGACGATACAACACCGAAATTGCGTCTTGATTAAATACTATACACTCCATGACATCTTGTCTCTGGAAAATTAGTGTGGCGATGGTCACAGTATATAACTCCTGCTGGCAGCTCAGCGTTTGTTTCAGATGCACACCAAAAATGTTCTCTATCCCTCGCACTATCACTTTGACAATGCAACAGAGAAATTGCGTCGTAATTGAATAAAATAGGCTCCATGACGTCTTATGTGTGGCAGCCTTCTGTGGCGATGGTCACAGTAGAAAACTCCTGCTGGCAGCTCTCTTATTTGTTTACAATGCACACCAACACATTTTCTCTATTTCTGGCACTGTCACATCGACGATGCAACACAGATATTGCGTCGAGATTGATTACAATACGCTCCATGACGTCTTGTGTCTCGGAGGCTTGGCTGGCAAGAGGCTCCATGACAGCTTGTGTCTGGCAGGCTAGCGTGGCGATGGTCACAGTATATAACTCCTGCTGGGTGCTCAGTTTTTTGTTTCCGATGCACAACAAAAAACTTTCTCTATCCCTCGCACTGTCACAACGACGATGCAACACAGAAATATCGTAGTGATCGAATACAATTGGCTCAGTTTCTTGTATCCGATGCACACCAACACATTTTCTCTATCCTTCGCACTGCAACATCGGCAGTTTAACACAGAAATTGCGTCGTGATTGATTACAATAGGCTCCATGACGTGATGTGTCTTCCAGGCTAGCGTGGCGATGGTCACAGTATATAACTCCTGCTGGGAGCTCTGTTTTTCGTTTTCGATGCACACCTACACATTTTCTCTATCCCTCGCACTGTCACAACGGCGATGTAACACAGAAATAGCGCCGTTATTGATACTATAGGTACCATGACGTCTTGTGTCTGGCAGGCAAGCGTGGCGATGGTCATAATATGAAACTCCTGCTGCCAGCTCAGTTTTTTCTTTCCGACGCACACCAACACATTTTATCTATCCCGCAGACTGTCACATCGACGATGCAACACATAAATTGCGTCGTGATGGAATACAAGAAGCTCCATGAGATTGAGTTCGTGTCTCTGTCAAAGTAGCGTGGCGGTGGTCACAGTATATAACTCCAGCTGGGAGCTCAGTTTTTTTATTTCTGATACACGCCAACACAATTTCTCTATCCCTGGCACAGTCACATTGCCGATGCAACGCAGAAATTGCGTCGTGATTGAATACAATAGGCTCCATGAGGTACTGTCTCTGGCAAATTAGCGTGGCGATGGTGATAGTATATAAGTCCTGCTTAGAACTCATGTTTTGTTTCCTATGCACTCCAACACATTTTTTCTATCCCTCGCACAGTCACATCGATGATGCAACAATGAAATTGCGTTGTGATTGATTACAATAGGCTCCGTGAGATCTTCTCTCTGGCAAACTTGCGTGGTGATGGTAACAGTATATAACTGCTGCTAAATGATCAGTTTTTTTTTCTGATGCACACCAACACACTTTCTCTATCCCTCGCACTGCCACATCGACGCTGCAACGCCGAAATTGCGTCATGATTGAATACAATAGGTTCCATTACGTCTTGTGGATGACAGGGTAGCGTGGCGATGGTCGAAGTATAATACTCCTGCTGGCAGCTCAGTTTCTTGTTTACGAAAACAAACCAACACAATTTGTTTATCCCTGGCCCAGTCATATTGACGATGCATCACAGAAATTGCGTCGAAATTGATTACAAGAGACTCCATGAGATCTTGTCTCTGGCAAACTAGCGTGGCGATGGTCAGAGGATATAACTGCTGCTGGCAGCTCAATTTTTTGTTTCCTATGCACACCAACACATTCTCTCTATCCCTGGAACAGTCACACTGACGATGCAACACAGAAATTGCGTCGTGACTGAATTCAGTAGGCTCCATGATATCATTTTTCTGGCTGAACAGCGTGGCGATGGTCACAGTATAAAACTCGTGCTGGCAGCTCAGTTTTTTGTTTCCGATGCACATTAACATATTTTCTCTATCCTTGGAACCGTCACATTGATGATGCATCACAGAAATTGCTTTGGGATTGAATACAATAGGCTCCATGACGTCTTGTGCCGGCCGGCTACTGAGAAGTCGGTCACAGTATAAAACTCCTGCTGGCAGCACAGTTTCTTGTTTGCGAAGCTCACCATCACATTTTCTCCATCCCTGGCTCAGAAATTGCGCCGCGACTGAATACAATAGACTCCATGAGATCATGTTTCTGGCAAAATGGCGTGGCGATGGTGACAGTGTAAAACTCGTGCTGGCAGCTCAGTTTCTTGTTTCCGATGCACACCAACACATTTTCTTTATCCCTCGCACTGTCACATCGACAAAACAACACAGAAATTGCGTCGTGATTGAAATCAACAAGCTCCTTGAATTCTTGTCTCTGGCAAACTAGCGTGGCGATGGTCACAGTATATAACCCTGCTGGTAGCGCAGTTCTTTGTTTCTGATGCAAACCAACACATTTTCTCTATCCCAGGCACTGTCACATCAACGATGCAACACAGAAACTTGGTCGTGATTGAATACAATATGCTCCATGAGATCTTGCCTCTGGCAGAATAGATTCGTGATGGTCACAGTATAAAACTCGTGCTGTCAGCTCAGTTTTTTGTTTCCGATGCACAGCAACACATTTTCTCTATCCCTGGCACAGTCACATTGATGTTGCAACACAGAAATTGCGTCATGACAGAATACAATACGCTCCATGAGATCTTTTTTCCTGGCAGAATAGCGTGGCGATCGTCACAGTATAAAACTAGTGCTAGCAGCTCAGTTATTTATTTCCGATGCACACCAACACATATTCTCTATCCCTCGCACTTCACATCGACGAAGGAACACAGAAATTGCGTTGTGATTAAATACAATAGGCTCCATGAAACCTTGTCTCTGGCAAAATAGCGTTGCGATGGTCACAGTATGTAACTCCTACTGGGGGCTCAGTTTTTTTGTTTCCCATGCACAGTAACAAATTTTCCCTATCCATGGCAGCATCACATCGACGATGCAACACAAAAAATGCGTCGTGGTTAAATACAGTAGGCTCCATGAGACCTTGTCTCTGGCAAACTAGCGAGACGATGGTCACAGTATATACCTTTGCTGGAAGCTCAGTTTTTTGTTCCGATGCACACCAACACATTTTCTCTATCCCTCTCACTGTCACATCGACGATGCAAGACAGATACTTCATTGTGATTGAATACAATAGGCTCCATGACGTCTTGTGTCTGGCAAGCTAGAGTGGCGCTGGTCACAGTATAAAACTCCTGCTGGCAGCACGGTTTTTTTTTCCTGTGCACACCAACACATTTTCTATTTCCCTGGCACAGTCACATTGACGATGCTACACAGAAATTGCATCGTGATTGAATACAATAGGCTCCATGAGATCTTGTTTCTGAAACTAGCGTGGCGATGGTCGATGTATATAACTCCTGCTGGCAGCTCAGTTGTTTGTTTCCGATGGACACCAACACATTATCTCAGTCCCTCGCACTGTCACATCGACCGAGCAACACCGAAATTGTGTCGTGGAATGAATACAATAGGCTCCATGCGATCTTGTCTCTGGGCGGCTAACGTGGTGGTGATCACAGTATAAAACTCCCGCTGGCAGCTCTCTTTTTGTTTCCGATGCACACCAACACATTTGCTCTATCTGTGGCACAGTCACATTGACGATGGAACACAGAAATTGCGTCGTGATTGAATAAAATAGGCTCCATGAGATCTTATCTTTGGCAAACTAGCGTGGCGATGATCACAATATATAACTACTGTTGGGAACTTGGTTTTATGTTTCCGATACACACCAACACATTTTCTCTATCCCTTGCACAGTCACATTCATGATGGATCAGAGAAATTGCGTCTTGATTGAATATAATAGGCTCCATGAGATCTTGTCTCTGGCAAACTAGCGTCGCATTGGTCACAGTATATGATTCCTCCTAGGAGCTACGTTTTTTGTTTCTGTTGCACAACAACACATTTTCTCTATCCCTCTTACTGTCACATCGACGATGTAACACATATACTTCATCGTGATTGAATACAATGGGCTCCATGACGTCTTGTGTCTGGCAGGCTACCGTGGCGATGGTCACAGTATAAAACTCCTGCTGGCAGCTCCGCTTTTTTGTTTCCGGTGAACACCAACACATTTTCTTTATCTCTGGCACAGTCACATTGACAATGCAATTCAGAAATTTCGTCCTGATTGAATACAATAGGCTCCATGAGATCTTGTCTCTTTCAGACTAGCGTGGCGATGGTCACAGTGCAAAACTCCTGCTGGCAGCTCAGTTTTTTTGTTTCCGATGCACATCAACACATTTCCTATATCTGTGGCACAGCCACAATGACAATGCAACACAGAAATTGCGTCGTGATTGAATACAATAGGCTCCATTATATCTTGTCTCTGGCAAACTAGCGCGGCGATAATCTCAATATATAACTTCTTCTGGGAACCAAGTGTTTTGTTTCAAATGCACACTTACACATTCTCACTCTCCCTCGCACCGTCTCATCGACGATGCAGCATAGAAATTGCGTCGTGTTTGAATACAATAAGCTCCATGAGATATTGCCTCTGGCAAAGTAGCGTGGCGATGGTCACAGTATATTACTCGTGGTGGCAGCTCAGTTTTTTGTTTCCGATGCCCACTAACACATTTACCCCATCCCTCGCACTGCCACATCGACGATGCAACACATAAATTGCGTCGTGATTGAAAACAATAGGTTCCATGACGTCTTGTGTCTGGCAGACTAGCGTTGCGATGGTCACAGTATAAAAATCCTGCTGGCAGCTCATTTTTTTGTTTCTGGTGCACACCAACAAATTTTCTCTATCCCTGGCACAGTCAGATTGACGATGCAACACATAAATTGCGTCGTGACTGAATACAAAGGCTCCATGAGATCCGGTTTCTGGCTGAATAGCGTGACAATGGTCACAGAATAAAACTCGTGCTGGCGGCTCAGTTTTTAGGTTTCCGATGCAAAGCAACACATTTTCTATATCCCTGCACAGTCTCATCGACGATGCAATACAGAAATTGCCTCATGATTCAATACGATAGGCTCCATGAGATCTTGACTCTGGCAAACCAGCGTGGAGATGTTCACAGTATAAGCTCCTGCTCGGAGCTCAGTTTTTTTTCTGATGCTCTGCATCACGTTTTTTCTATACCTAACACATTCACATTAACAATGCAACACAGAAATTGCTTCGTGACTGAATACAATAGGCTCCTTGGGATCTTGTCTCTGGCAGAATAGTGCAGTGATGGTCACAGAATAAAACTTGTGCTTGCAGCTGAGTTATTTGATTCCGATGCACACAAAAACATTTTCTCTATCCCCTCTCACTGCCACATCGATGATGCAACACAGAAATTGCGTCGTGATTAAATACAATAGGCTCCATGAGATCTTGTCTCTGGCAAACTAGCGTGGCGATAATCACAATATATACCTTCTACTGGGAACTCAGTCTTTTGTTTCAAATGCACACCAACACATTCTCACTCTCCCTCGTACTGTCTCATAGACGATGCAGCATAGAAATTGCGTCGTGATTGAATACAATATGCTCCATGAGATATTGTCTCTGTCAAAGTAGCGTGGCGATGGTCACAGTATATTACTCGTAGTGGCAGCTCAGTTTTTTGTTTCCTATGCACACCAACACATTTACCCCATCCATCGCACTGCCACATCGACGATGCAACACAGAAATTGCGTCGTGATTGAGTACAATAGGCTCCATGAGATCTTGTCTCTGGTAGCCTAGCTTGGCGATGGTCACAGTATAAAACTCCTGCTGGCAGCTCAGTTTTATGTTTCCCATGCACACCAACACATTTTCTCTATCCGTGGCACAGTCACATTGACGATGCAACACAGAAATTGCGTCATGATTGAATACTATTGGCTCCATGAGATCTTGTCTCTGGCTAACTAGCGTGGCGATAATCACAATATAGAACTTCTGCTGTGAACTAATTTTTGTTTGAGATGCACACCAACACATTCTCACTATCCCTCAAACTGTCGCATTGACGATGCAAAACAAAAATTGCGTCGTGATTGAATACAATAAGGTCCATGAGATTGAGATCTTGTTTCTGGCATTCTACCATGGCGATGGTCACAGTATAAAACTCCTGCTGCCAGCTCAGTTTTTTGTTTCGTATGCACGCCATCACATTTTCTCTATCTGTCACATTGTCACATGGACGATGCAACTCAGAAATTGCGCTGTGATTGAATACAATAAGGTCCTTGAGTTTGAGATCTTGTCTCTGGCAAACTCGTATGGCAATGGTCACGGTATATAATACCTGCTGCCAGCTCAGTTTTTTGTTTCCGATGCTCACCAACATATTTTCTCTATCCCTGGTACAGTCACATCGATGATGCAATATAGAAATTGCGTCGTGATTGAATACATTTGGCTCCATGAGATCTTGTCTCTGGCAGGCTAGCTTGGCGATGGTCACAGTATAAAACTCTTGCTGGCAGCTCAGTTTTTTGCTTCCGATGCACACCAACACACTTTCTCTATCCCTGGCACAGTGACTTCGACGATGCAACATAGAAATTGCGTCCTCATTGAATACAATAGGCTGCATGAGATCTTATCTCTGGCAAAGTAGCGCGGCGTTTGTCACAGTATATAACCCCTGCTGGGAGCTCAGTTACTTGTTTCCGATGCACCCAGCACAATTTCTCTATCCCTCGCACTGTCACATCGACGATGCAACACAGAAATTGCTTCATTACAGAATACAGTAGGCTCTATGAGATCCTGTTCCAGGTAGCCTAGCTTGGCTCATAGTATAAAACTCCTGCTGCCAACTCAGTTATTTGTTTCCGATGCACACCAACACATTTTCTATATACCTGGCACAGTCGCATTGACGATGCAACACTGAAATTGGGACGTGCTTTAATACAATAAGCTCCATGAGGTCCTGTGTTGCGCAGGCTAGCGTGGAGATGGTCACAGCATAAATATCTTGCTGTGAGCTCAGTATTTTCTGTCTGATGCACAGCAAGAAACTTTCTCTATCCCTGGCACAATCACATTGACGGTGCAATACAGAAAATTGCGTCGTGATTGAATACAACAGGCTAAATGAGGTCTTGACTCTGGCAGGCTGGAGTGGCGATGGTCACAGTATAAAACCCCTACTGGCAGCTCAGTATTTTGTTTAGGATGCACACCAACACATTTCCTCTAACCTCCCATAGTTACGTTGACGTCTTCTCTCCCGTAGGCTAGCGTGGAGATGGTCACAGTATAAAACCCCTACTGGGAGCTCAGTATTTAGTTTCCGATGCACAGCAACGCATTTTCAATGTCCCTCGCACAGTCACATTGACGATGCAACACAGAAATTGTGGTATTATTGAATACCACAGGCTACATGAGGTTTTGTCTCTGGCAGGTTAGCCTGGCGATGGTCACAGTATAAAACTACTGCTGAAAGTACAGTATTTTGTTTCCAATACACACCAACACATTTCACATTCACTCTATCGTATGCACAGTCACATTGACGGTGCAACACAGAAATTGCGTCGTGATTGAATACAACAGGCTCCATGACGTCTTGTCTCTGACAGGCTGGCGTGGCGATTGTCATACTATAAAACTCCTGCTGGGAGCTCAGTTTTTTGTTTCCAATGAACCCCAACACATTTTCTCTATCCCTGGCACAGTCACATTGATGATGCAACACAGAAATTGCGTCGTGATTGAATACTACAGGCTAGATGAGGTCGTTCTCTAGCAGGCTAGCGTGGCGATGGTCACAGTATAAAACTCTTCCTGGGAGCTTAGTGTTTTGTTACCGACGCACGCCATCACATTTTCTCTATCCCTTGCACAGTCATATTGACGATGCAACAGAGTAATTGCGTCGTGATTGAATACTACTGGCTCCATGAGGCCTTGTGTCTGGCAGTCTAGCCTTCTTATGGTCACAGTATAAAAATCCTGTTGGGAACTCAGAACTGTCTTTCTGATGCACACCGACTGATTTTCTCCATCCCTCACGCAGTCGCGTTGACTATGCAACAGATAATTTGCGTCGTGCTTGAATACAACAGGCTCAATGAAGTCATGTACCTGGCAGAACATCGAGGGGATTATCACAGTATATAACCAATGCATAACAAAACATTTTCTCTATCCCTCACACAGTCACATTGACGCTGGAACACAGAAAATGCGTCCTGATTGAATACAACAGGCTCCATGACGTCTTCTCTATCAAAGGGTATCCTAGGGATAATCACAGTATAAAACTTTGGCAGTACAATATTTTGTTTCTGATGCAAAACAATACATTTTCTCTATCCCTCGCACACTCACATTGAAGATGCAACAAAGATAATGCGTCGTGAATGAATACTACAGGCTACATGAGGTCTTACTCTGCCAGGCTACTGTGGCGAGGGTCACGGTATAAATCTCCTGCTTGGAGTTTAGTATTATGTGTCAAACGCACACTAAGACATTTTCTCTACCCCTTGCCCACTCATATTGGCGATGCTACAAAGAAATTGCGTCGTGATTGAATATAACAGGCTCCACGAGGTCTTGTCTCTGGCAGGCTATCGTAGCGATGGTCATAGTATAAAACCCCTGATGGGAACTCAGTATTTTGCTTCCAATGCACACCAACTAATTTTCTCTATCCCTCGCGTAGACACATTGACGCTACTACACAGAAATTACGTCGCGTTTGAATACGACGGGCTCCATGCGGCCTTATCTCTTGCAGGCTAGCGTGGCGAAGCTCACCATGCGAAACTACTGTTGAGACTACAATATTTTGATTCCGATGCACACTGACACATTTTCTCTATCCCTTACGCAGTCACATTGGCGATGCAACACAGAAGTTGCGACGTGATTGAATACAACAGGCTCCATGAGGTATGTCTCTTGGAAGCTAGCGTGCCGATGGTCACAGTATATAACTCCTGCTGGGAGCTCAGTATTTTGTTTCTGATCCACACCTACACATTTTCTCCATCCAATGCAGAATCACATTGATGATGCAAGAAAGAAATTGCGTCTTGATTGAATACTACACTTTCCATGAGATCTTGTCTCGTGCAGGCAGGCGTGGAGAAGGTCACAACGTAAAACTCCAGCTGGGAGCTCAGTATTTTGTTTCCGATGCACACCAACACATTTTCTATATCCCTTGAACAGTCACTTTGACGATGCTACACAGAAAATGCGTCGTGATTGAATATAACAGGCTCCATAATTTCTTGTTTATTGCAGGCAATGGTGGCGATGGACACAGAATAAAACTCATGTTGGGAGCTCAGTATTTTGTTTCTAAAGCACTTCAACACATTTTCAATATCGATGGCAGAGTCGCATTGACGATGAATTACAGAAATTGCGTCTTTATTGAAGACAACAGCCTCTATGAGGTCTTGTCTCTCGCAGGCTAGCGCGGCGATGGTCAAAGTATAAAACTTTTGCGCGGAACTCAGTATTTCGTTCCCAATGCATAATAACACAATTTCCCTATCCCTCGCACAGCCACATTGACGATGCAACACAGATATTGCGTCGTGATTGAATTCAACAGGCTCTATGAAATCTTGTTTTTGTCAGCTTGTCGTGGCGATGGTCACAAAATTGGGAGCTCAGTAATTTTTTTCCGGTGCATACTAACACATTTTTTCTTTCCCTCGCAATGGCACATTGACGATGCAACAAGTAATTGTGTCGTGATTGAATACTAGAGGCTCCATGAGGTCTTGTCTCTGGACAACTATCGTGGCGATGGTTACAGTATAAAACTCCTGCTGCGAGCTCAGTAATTTGTTTTCGATGTGTATTAACACATTGTTTCTATCCGTCATACAGTCACATAGACGATGCAGCACAGAAATTGCGTTGTATCTGAATACTACAGGCTCCATGCAGTCTTCTCTCTGGCAGTCTGTCGTCACGATGGTCACAGTATAAAATTCCTGCTGGGAGCTCAGTATTTTGTTTCCAATGCACACCAACACATTTTCTCTATATCTCGCACAGTCACATTGATGATGCAACACAGAAATCCGTCGTGATTGAATACAACAGGCTCCATGACGTCTTGTCTCTGGATGGCTATCGTGGTGTGGGTCACGGAATGTAACCTGTGCTGGGAGATCTGTTATTTGTTTCCGATGCACGCAAACACATTTTCTCTACACATCGCAAAGTCACATTGACGATGCAACACAGAAATTGCAACATGATTGAATCCAACAGGTTGCATTAGGTCATGTACCTGGATGGCTATCGTGGTGATGGTCACATAAAAAAAAACCTGTTGGGAACTCAATTATTTTTTTCCGCTACGCACCAACACATTTGCTCTTTAACTCGCACTGTCACATTGACGATGCAAGAAAGTAATTGCATCGTGATTGAATACTAAAGGCTCCACGAGATCTTGTCTATGGCAGGCTATCGTGGCTATTGTCACAGAATAAAACCCCTGCTGGGAGCTTACTAACACATTTTCTCTATCCCTGTTAGAGTCAAGTTGACGATGCACCAGCGAAAATATGCCGTGATTGAATACAGCAGGATGCACAAGTTCTTGTCTCTGGCAGTGTGTCATGACGATGGTCACAGAATAAGACTCCTGCTGGGAGCTCAGTAATTTGATTCCGATGTGCACCAGCACATTTTGTCTATCCCTCACACAGTCAATTTGACGATGCAACACATAAATTGCAACGTGATTGAATCCAAGAGGTTCCATTAGGACTTGCACCTGGACGGCTATGGTGGTGATGCTCACATTATAAAACCCCTGTTGGGAACTCAGTTATTTTTTTCCAATGCTTACAAACACATTTTCTCTATCTCTCTCAATGTCACATTGGCGATGCAAGACAGAAATTGCGTCGTGATTGAATACCACAGGCTCCATGAGGTCTTGTCACTGGCAGTCTATAGCCACAGTATAATCCTCCAGCTGGGAGCTCAGTATTTTGTTTCTAATGCACACCAACATATTTTCTCTATTTGTTGCACAGGCACATTGACGATGGAACACAGAAATTGCCTCGTGGTTGAATACTACAGGCTCCATAATTTGTTCTCTCTGGCAGGCTATCCTGGTAATGGTCACAGAATAAAACTCACACTGGGAGCTCAGTTACTTGTCTCTAATGCGCACCAACACATTTGCTGTTTAACTCGCACTGTCATATTGACAACCCAAGAAAGTAATTGCGTTGTGATTGAATACTACAGGCTCCATGACGTTTTGTCTATGGCAGGCTAACGTGGCTATTATCACAGAATAAAACCCCTGCTGGGAGCTCAGTAATTTGTTTCCGATGCTTACCAACACATTTTCTCTATCCCTGGCGGAGTCACACTGACGATGCACCACCGAAATTATGTCGTGATTGAATACAGCAGGCTGCATGAGGTCTTGTCTCTGGCAGGGTGCCGTGACGATAAGCACAGAATAAAACCCCTGCTGGGAGCTCAGTAATTTGTTTCCGATGTGCACCAACTCATATTGTGTATCCCTCAGACAGTCAATTTGACAATGCAACAAAAAAATTGCCACGTGATTGAAACCTACAGGCTCCATGAGCTCTTCTCTCTGGGTGGCTATCGTGGCGATGGTTACATTATAAAACTCCTGCTGGGACCTCAGTAAATTGTTTCTGATGCATACCAACATATTTTCTCCATCCCGTGGCCAGTTCTACTGATGATGCATCACAGAAATTGCGTCGTGTTTGAGTACTACAGTCTCCATGAGATCTTGTTTCTGGCAGGGTATCGTGGCGATGGTCACAGAGTAAAACCCCTGCTGGAATCAAAGTTTTTTGTTTCCGATGCACACCAACACATTTTCTCTATTCCTCGCACAGTCAATTGACTATGCAACATAGAAATTACATTGTGATTGAGTACTATAGGCTCCATGAGGTCTTGTCTCTGGATGGATATCGTGGCCATGGTCTCAGTATAGATGTCCTGTTGGGAGATCAGTATTTTGTTTCCGATGCACATGATCACATTTTCTCCATCCCTCACACAGCCACATTTCCGATGCAACACAGAATTGATGTCAGTAGGTTGAAATTGTAGATTCCAGGACACTAGGTCTATTTTATAAAAAATGATTAAATCTCTCGTGACTCTGTCACTTTCGATTATCTTATTTTTCAAAAAATTCTCCTAATCTCCCAGAAAGTACAATTTGAACCTTCTATCCCTTTTACCTAATAATATAATATAACAATACAATAACACCAATAAAAAATCGTTTTACATACATTTCCTATAGGTGAATGTAATAAATATATAATAAAAATAAATATATGAAATAATACACTTTGTGCTTTAGCTGCCATAACATTATTATGAGTTTTTGTTTATAAATGTTTTTTGAAGGAAGATTTATTTACTGTTCTACCACATTTACAACTTACCTTAATTTTTTTATGTTCTTTACAGCATTCTGTACATACATATTTATGTCTACTTGTTCGATATTTATCTTTTTAAATTTTCATCAATACTTTTTTTAATCATACATTGACTACACTGTCTTAATGGTGGCTTGGTGTTTCACATTTCAATAAAATAAAATTAATGAGAAAAAGAATTTTACTTTGTTAACATAAGTGAATGTATTAGTTGACAGAAGGAATTTTTTTACATTATGAACTCCATATCATGAAATTTATTATTTCTATTTTAAGTTTCTTCATTACTTTATATTTCAGTTTCATTCATCTCTAGTTCAGTTATTTTCTAATCTCTTTCGAGACATTAACATCATTGAGCTTTTTGATTCTAGTCTCCATTTATATAGAACAAATTTGTTGTTGTTGTTGTGGTCTTCAGTCCTGAGACTGGTTTGATGCAGCTCTCCATGCTACTCTATCCTGTGCAAGCTTCTTCATCTCCCAGTACCTACTGCAACCTACATCCTTCTGAATCTGCTTAGTGTATTCATCTCTTGGTCTCCCTCTACGATTTTTACCCTCCATGCTGCCCTCCAATGCTAAATTTGTGAGCCCTTGATGCCTCAAAACATGTCCTACCAACCGATCCCTTCTTCTAGTCAAACTGTGCCACAAACTTCTCTTCTCCCCAATCCTATTCAATACCTCCTCATTAGTTACGTGATCTACCCACCTTATCTTCAGCATTCTTCTGTAGCACCACATTTCGAAAGCTTCTATTCTCTTCTTGTCCAAACTAGTTATCGTCCATGTTTCACTTCCATACATGGCTACACTCCATACAAATACTTTCAGAAACGACTTCCTGACACTTAAATCTATATTCGATGTTAACAAATTTCTCTTCTTCAGAAACGATTTCCTTGCCATTGCCAGTCTACATTTTATATCCTCTCTACTTCGACCATCATCAGTTATTTTACTCCCTAAATAGCAAAACTCCTTTACTACTTTAAGTGTCTCATTTCCTAATCTAATTCCCTCAGCATCACCCGACTTTATTCGACTACATTCCATTATCCTCGTTTTGCTTTTGTTGATGTTAATCTTATATCCTCCTTTCAAGACACTATCCATTCCGTTCAACTGCTCTTCCAAGTCCTTTGCTGTCTCTGACAGAATTACAATGTCATCGGCGAACCTCAAAGTTTTTATTTCTTCTCCATGGATTTTAATACCTACTCCAAATTTTTCTTTTGTTTCCTTTACTGCTTGCTCAATATACAGATTGAATAACATCGGGGAGAGGCTACAACCCTGTCTCACTCCTTTCCCAACCACTGCTTCCCTTTCATGCCCCTCGACTCTTATAACTGCCATCTGATTTCTGTACAAATTGTAAATAGCCTTTCGCTCCCTGTATTTTATACCTGCCACCTTCAGAATTTGAAAGAGAGTATTCCAGTTAACATTGTCAAAAGCTTTCTCTAAGTCTACAAATGCTAGAAATGTAGGTTTGCCTTTTCTTAATCTTTCTTCTAAGATAAGTCATAAGGTTAGTATTGCCTCACGTGTTCCAACATTTCTACGGAATCCAAACTGATCTTCCCCGAGGTCCGTTTCTACCAGTTTTTCCATTCGTCTGTAAGGAATTCGCGTTAGTATTTTGCAGCTGTGACTTATTAAACTGATAGTTCGGTAATTTTCACATCTGTCAACACCTGCTTTCTTTGAGATTGGAATTATTATATTCTTCTTGAAGTCTGAGGGTATTTCACCTGTCTCATACATCTTGCTCACCAGATGGTAGAGTTTTGTCATAACTGGCTCTCCCAAGGCCGTCAGTAGTTCTAATGGAATGTTGTCTACACCCGGGGCCTTGTTTCGACTCAGGTCTTTCAGTGCTCTGTCAAACTCTTCACGCAGTATCTTATCTCCCATTTCGTCTTCATCTACATCCTCTTCCATTTCCATAATATTGTCCTCAAGTACATCGCCCTTGTATAAACCCTCTATATACTCCTTCCACCTTTCTGCCTTCCCTTCTTTGCTTAGAACTGGGTTGCCATCTGAGCTCTTGATATTCATACAAGTGGCTCTCTTCTCTCCAAAGGTCTCTTTTATGTTCCTGTAGGCAGTATCTGTCTTACCCCTAGTGAGACAATCCTCTACATCCTTATATTTGTCCTCTAGCCATCCCTGCTTAGCCATTTTGCACTTCCTGTCGATCTCATTTTTGAGACGTTTGTATTCCTTTTTGCCTGCTTCATTTACTGCATTCTTATATATTCTCCTTTCATCAATTAAATTCAATATTTCTTCTGTTACCTAAGGATTTCTATTAGCCCTCGCCTTTTTACCTACTTGAACGTCTGCTGCCTTCACTACTTCATCTCTCAGAGCTACCCATTCTTCTTCTACTGTATTGCTTTCCCCCATTCCTGTCAATGGTTCCCTTATGCTCTCCCTGAAACTCTGTACAACCTCTGGTTCTTTCAGTTTATCCAGGTCCCATCTCCTTAGATTCCCACCTTTTTGCAGTTTCTTCAGTTTCAATCTGCAGTTCATAACCAATAGGTTGTGGTCAGAATCCACATCTGCCCCTGGAAATGTCTTACAATTTAAAACCTGGTTCCTAAATCTCTGTCTTACCATTATATAATCTATCTGATACCTACTAGTATCTCCAGGATTCTTCCAGGTATACAACCTTCTTTTATGATTCTTGAACCAAGTGTTAGCTATGATTAAGTTATGCTCTGTGCAAAATTCTACAAGGCGGCTTCCTCTTTCATTTCTTCCCCCCAATCCATATTCACCTACTACGTTTCCTTCTCTCCCTTTTCCTACTGACGAATTCCAGTCACCCATGACTATTAAATTTTCGTCTCCCTTCACTACCTGAATAATTTCTTTTATCTCGTCATACATTTCATCTATTTCTTCATCATCTGCAGAGCTAGTTGGCATATAAACTTGTACTACTGTAGTAGGCATGGGCTTTGTGTCTATCTTGGCCACAATAATGCGTTCACTATGCTGTTTGTAGTAGCTAACCCGCACTCCTATTTTTTTATTCATTATTAAACCTACTCCTGCATTACCCCTATTTGATTTTGTATTTATAACCCTGTAATCACCTGACCAAAAGTCTTGTTCCTCCTGCCACCGAACTTCACTAATTCCCACTATATCTAACTTTAACCTATCCATTTCCGTTTTTAAATTTTCTAACCTACCTGCCCGATTAAGGGATCTGACATTCCACGCTCCGATCCGTAGAACGCCAGTTTTCTTTCTCCTGATAACGACGTCCTCTTGAGTAGTCCCCACCTGGAGATCCGAATGGGGGACTATTTTACCTCCGGAATATTTTACCCAAGAGGGTAATCATCATTTAATCATACAGTAAAGCTGCATGCCCTCGGGAAAAATTACGGCTGTAGTTTCCCCTTGCTTTCAGCAGTTCGCAGTACCAGCACAGCAAGGCCGTTTTGGTTAATGTTACTAGGCCAGATCAGTCAATCATCCAGACTGTTGCCCCTGCAACTACTGAAAAGGCTGCTGCCCCTCTTCAGGAACCACATGTTTGTCTGGCCTCTCAACAGATACCCCTCCATTGTGGTTGCACCTACGGTACGGCCATCTGTATCATTGAGGCACGCAAGCCTCCCCACCAACGGCAAGGTCCATGGTTCATGGGGGGAGAACAAATTTATCAGATTTATATATAAAAAATTTTTATTAAATTTTCAATAATGAGTAATGACCATATGATAATATATCTCTTTCATTTTCCAATACATATCTTTCATTATGATGAGGACTTCATGCTTTTATGTTCACTTTAATTGTATAAATTTTATGTTTTTCACTTTTAATTAAATTAAATTTTCTACATTGTTTTTTATTGTTAAATAAACAATCTTTATAATCTTCTAAACTTACTTTGTTATTAACAACCCATTTTTTAATTCCTTTAGATTTCTTTTATAATTGTCACCAACATTATGAGCATACACCTTTGCTCTTAATCCAGAAAATTCTACATTATATTTCCATTACATTCATCTTTCATTTTACCATCAACTTTCTTGTTTACTTGTGGAATAGCATATACATTATCTGTTGGATAATCACTTGTATCAAAATAATCAATCATTGATTACATATCTTCATAGAAATCTTCGGTTTTAGTATTATACAAATAACTATCTGTATCTTGATAACATAATTAAATTTTTCCTCCCTATTTTGTTTTCATAACTATATAGTGAAAATCATACATTACTTCTGTAGATAAATCAAGTATACTTAATCTGACATAAATAGGTTTATTAAATATTATTTTAGTTTTATTCATATGGATAGCAGCAAGATTTTCAGTAAACATAGTTGTATGTTTAAAGTTTGGTTCAGCTATAAGTTTATCACATACTTTACTTTTTGAAACTAATTTTATATCTTGTCTGTTTCTTATATTCTCCATTGTTTTACGAAATACAGAAATATTCATCAAGTTATAGAAATCTTTTTCAAAATCATTTTTAACTTTAGTTCTTAAGTGTGTGTTTAGATCTATATACCTCAGTAACCAATCAGATTGTTTCATTCCTGAAGATCAATATTGTTTAAGATTTCTATAATGTACTATATAATTACACTGTTTATCTAAAGTAGTGATTAATTTACTTTCATTTGTACCTGGAACAAGTTTTGATACAGGAGCTAGCGGTAATCTTTATGTAAATCATGTAATTACTTTGGACATTCTAGATCTTCTTCAAATACATATCCATCTTGACTACTGTTTGACATTTCACTTATTTTTGTAAAATTAAAATTATTTGGTTCTTCCCATTTAAATCCACCATATGGTAAATATTGGTTCATAGCATAACCATATAAATTAGTTGCATCTACATACATTACATAATTTGATATTTCTACATTATTATAATCTTTCAAATATTTATTATTTGCTTTTACATATCTTTTATAACATTGTGAAATTCCACCTCTTATTCCTTTTTCAACCATCAGAAACATATCATAATCATGTAATAATTTAAGGTTTTGATTAGTAATTTTTAACATTGCATCCCAAGATAAACCTGGTACTTTACAATACCAAGAAGGATCTAGATTATATGTATTTATACATGTTTTCTAAAATTTTCAGATACATCACTTCATCATAATACATCAGTTTTAAGATATAGATAATGATATTCACTGTAGTGGCGTAGCAAGACAGCCACGCCACTCGGAAGTAGCCGAAAGGCACGCATTAAGCTCACGCAGGCTGGCGTGATGTCTGAAACAGGATACATAATGAATGCTATAAAGAAAAGTACGTAGCTGCTGGAATATTTAACTTTAATCCACAATTGGTGAACATTGGTCTTGTTACTGTACATGCTTCATTAGATACATAGCAAAAGATAAATGGCGCCTTGCTAGGTCGTAGCAATTGACTAAGCTGAAGGCTATGGTAACTATCGTCTCGGCAATTGAGAGCGTAATTCTCAGTGAACCATGGCTAGCAACGTCAGCTGTACAACTGGGGCGAATGCTAGTAAGTCTCTCTAGACCTGCCATGTGGTGGCGCTCGGTCTGCAATCACTGATAGTGGCGACACGCGGGTTCGTCGTATACTAGCGGACCATGGCCAATTTAAAAGGCTACCACCTAGCAAGTGTGGTGTCTGGCGGTGACACCATATTCACCAAGATTTTTAATGCTGATTTTTTTCCAAACTAATTTTTCATGTTCATAATCTTCATCACTTATGTCACAATCATTTAATTCACTATACAATTTATCTTTTGTTGGTAATACTGATTCATCAAATTTCGTCCAAGAATCCATGTAATCATATGGATAAACACCTTTTCTAATTACTTAGTAAAATAATTATGGAGAAACATACTTTTTAATATTTTTAATTGATTTTCCTTTCAATCTGATGAAAGTTTATCAAGTGAAGAAGCCATAAATCTAAATGTATCAAAAAATCTCATTTTCGATTTTTTTTGTATGTTTACCAAAACTAATATATTTATTTTCATTGTTTGGTATTAGTTCTATTTCTTTATCATCATAGACAAGTTCTTTTACAAACAGATGTTAATCATAACCACATAAATTATGTAAATAAATAGGTACAAAATCAGGTTGTTGAAGTTATAAATTAAACACATTAAATAATGGAGCAATATATTTCCCATTAAATGATCATGATCATGTACCTCTTTATTCTTTTTTCTATAAGGACTTATACATAGTAGATTTAAGATACATTTCATATTCATTGAGATCAAGTCGATTCATTTCTTCAATTACTGATTGTTTTCTTCCAATTTCTTCAACTTCTTGTTTTATACATACATATATTTAATGTAAAAACTAAATTCATTTTGTTCATGTTTTTGATGTTTCATTATATATGGTGTTTGTGGATTTGGTTCACAATTACCCATTTTTAAAAGTATACTTTCAAAATCAGCATAAATAACAAATGAAACCTTTTGTGTAAATCGATAATTTTGAAAATATATAAATTCTCCTTCTCCTGGCAGTTCAAGTTTTTATCGTTTATATGTTAAACAATTTTTTTGTGTTCTCATCTAATTTTTCTATGCAATTAAAATGTCAGAAACATAAATCACAAATAAATTTTGCTGTTTCATGTTTTGTAAATTGACCTGATTCAAGTCTAGTTAAATTTTTTATATAAAATAATGTGAAGTAATATCTTTCTAAAAATAAAGTAGAATTACATGTTGTTCAATTTTACATTTTGTTATTTTTAATGGATACACTTGACAATTTTCATCTTCAGTATCAAATGAATAAACATTAATAGATACATTAATTATATTTTCTAGTTTTGGGATATGATCAACTCATACAGGAAATCCGATATTTTCAATTTTCTTGTCAAGATCAAGACCAACATTTTTATACTTTGTTAACCTTTCTGGATGATCATCTTCAGGAAACAAAACTGCTTTTGTAGACCATAAAAACACTTTCGCTCATTATTTTTCACATTTACACATGCTTTTTTATTTTCAGTAATATCTGGTAAATCAATATAACATGATCCTCTTAGTTAAACATATTTGTCAATTGCTAATTGTAAACCAATAAACCTATTTAATTACCATCCTGATCCTGGTATTTGAAAATTAGATATTTTCCTAAAATATATCTTTTATCATATTTGTAGTTTTTATTAAAATCTTTTTCTGTTAAAATAGTATAGTTTGGTGCTTGTAATCCAAATTCTTGGACTGTTTCACTTGTTTCATTTGTTTGTAGGTTACATTCACAATATAAACTAAAATTTATCTTTACACCATGATGTACTTTTCAAATAGCTTTTTACAATTTTAAAATTTTTAGTTTTCACTGCACTTAAGAAATGATTAGGATCAAGTATATCCTATTTTCTAAATTTACAGTTTGTAATCTGTTTCCAAATGCCTTTTCAACTAGGTAATCTTTAATTGTTTCTCTATCTCTTGGTTTCTGAAAAATATTTGTAGACAATGGAAATATTCTTTTTAATGGTTTACCTTCTTTAGTTAGAAAAACATTATAAATATAAAGAAATGGTAAATTCAGCTTTATTATTTTTAACAATATTTGTTTGATTTTCACTTACTTCTTTGGGTATACAAATATTAACAATTCTTTTAATATGTTTTTTTCTTCAGTTACAATTTTTATGATTTTCATTTACTTCAGATGTATTATTATTTTTAACAATATTCGTATTATTTTCGCTTACTACAGGTGTATTATTTGTAACAATATTTGGATGATTACTAATAATAAATCTAATTATATTGGCTTAATGTAAACTTAAATATCTTCGTAAATCATTTATTCTACAAATTTCACAAAGCCTAACAACAGTATATCATTATTACTGATTAGTAACTTGTTCTAGTTGAACAGCAATGTTACTTTCCAGTATGATCTTCTACTTATTACAAAAAATATTATTATGTTTGTAAAAAAATTTTTTTAAAAAGTGATAACGATTTAATAGATAACAATGATTATTTTTAATAAATAATTAATCAAAAAGAGAATTAGTGTAACAATCGATTAATTTTTAAACAATTAGTTTAACAATTAGTCATTTTGCTCTTGTATTTATCACAAAAAAATTCATTAGATTTGTAATAATTATTTTTATTCAATGGAAATAATACATCCCGGCAGAACTGTGTGCTGGGCGGAGACTCGTACTCGGGATCTTTGCCTTTCGTGTGCACACATTTTAATCTGCCACGAAGTTTCATATAAGAGCACACTCCGCTGGAGAGCGAAAATCTCATTCCGCAAATAAAAGCGATAATTATTTAATAGATGGATGAATAATTAATCATAAAGAATTTTATTTAAAGTTAAAGCTTTCTTATCCTTAATATATTCTGAGGTACATTTTTTATATTTATTATTATGTTTACCTTTATATGATGGATTTATATAAAAACCATTAAGTCTTTAATTCTTAACAAATTTTAGATTTCATTTTTTCTTCCATTATAATTTCTTCATTATTCATTGTAGATTTATTTTTCGTTTTCGTATGGTCTTCACTTGGATTTAGTCGTAAATGTTCTTTAAAATAATATTTAGCAATACTTTTTCTACATACACAAGGAATTCGATTTTTATTGTAATTTTCAACATGATATTTAATCTACATGTATTTCTCTAACCATCTTTTGGATGCTTTTGTGAAGAGAAATTATCGTTTGATTTTTCTGTATTACAATATTTACAAAATTTAGTTTTCACAGAACAATCCTATTGAACTTGAATGTGCTCCATTTATAGAAAAAAAATTTATTACAATTGTAAAAAAATAAATTTTGATAATTTTTATTGTTTTAAATTTCAATAAATTTTTTTATTTTTTAAATTTTAATTTTTTGTGATTCACATAAATTATTTTTAAAAATAAGAATCATCAGAATCATAAGAATCGTCATTAATTTGATAGTGTTGATTTCCAAATTGTCAATCAAATAAAGGATCACAAGAGCTTGTAGTTATTGGTAAAGAATCAAAATATTGATCACAACATCTAATTACATATACAGGTGAAGAATCATGTGTTGTCATAATGTCAAAATTGTTGGTTCTTAATTTTTTATAATAATTCTACAGAGTGGCTCATTTTCTATTTTCCAGCAACCAATCATTAATACATTCTTGATGAAATTATATTTGCAATTTGTTTTAACAAATCACTTAAACAAGTAGGACAATCAATATATTTTTCACATAACTCAATTAGTACATAAGTTTCTTTTAGTTTAGTTTACATTTCGTTTTGGTTCTCGATTCATAAGAAATAATTTTTATTAGATTTATAAAAAAGTTGAATTCTCTAATTTAATTTAATCATAAATACAAACTACAAGTTTCACATAATATTTATTTTTGAAAAACTATTAAAAAATATTTCTCGTAAATAGAATCGATTGTAGATATGTTTAACAACAAGGTTACAAAGTGCAATAAAGAGTTTTTTATGATAATTGATGAAGAAAATAATCGAGGTTTAAAGCAAAAGATGTTGCTGAAATTTTAGAATATAATCAAACATGTAAAACTTTTAAACATGTTGATGCAAATGATAAAAAATTATTAGAATATCTTAGAACATCCAATTTGGATGATATATCATACATTTAAAAAAACTATATTCATTAATGAATCTTGATTATATTAACTGATTTCATCTGCTAAAAAAGAAGAAGCTAAACAATTTAAAAAATCGGTTACTCATGATGTTTTACCATCAATTAGAAAACATGGTGAATATAAGATTAGAAAAGAAATGATTGATACTTATAAATATCAAATAAAACACAAAGATAGTTGTATGGAACAACTTCAAGATTTGAATACGTTACCCACAGAAATAATTTAATTAAAAGATGATAGAATTAAAATGAAAGATGGACATATTCAAAAATAGAGAAACAACCAATATTGCTTCAGAAATAATAGGACAAATAAATGAAGAAATAAATAGTTTATTACCACATGTAGTTCCTAAAATAACTGATGGCAGATTAAGACCAACATTTATTCTCTTAAAATTATTTGATGATGAATGCGAATAAAACTATTTTGTCATTAGAACACAACAAAAAAATTTAATGAAACAAGTATATAAAATCGAAGGTGGATATCCAAATTGTCAAGAAATGTTAAGATTGAATAATAATCCTAATTCAATAAATCTGTACCAAAGAATGAAAGAAAGATTGTTTGTCATATGAACTATTTCAACATTTTGGATAGCTATAAAAAAGAACAAATGCTTAATGACATTAAAATGCTTCATCAAACTGAATTGTTATAAAATTACTTGATCTTTATTTACCCAACTATTATATGAATTATCAAAAACTAACCATCTAACATAAACTTTATTATCTTTCTTTTTTAAAACTATTTCAACGAAGTGTACATCTGGATACTCGTTTTCTGTAGTTCTTGTTCATAAACATTTCCTTTTATATCATTTAATTTATATGTATGTGGATTAGAATAAACAACTTCTACAATTTCAAATATTTCTGTTGCCCAATTAGCAGTATATCCTTTTTCAAAAAGACTTTCAAGTTTACTAATTCTAACTTTATCACCTTTTTTAAAATTAGCTTTTTCATTAGCATCAGCTGAAGATGACTTAAGTCTGCAACTAGATACAATGTTACTTATTTTTAATTTTTTTCATTAACTCCTATTGGTTTCATTTTTATTGTAGAATATTTTGTGTTGTTATATTCATCAATTAGATCTTTAACTAAATTTATCCATTTATAATTTCCTTGTAAAGCAAAATTCTTCCTATTTTTTCTTTCAGTGTTCTGTTAAATCGTTCAGCAACAGCTAACTTTAATTCTGAAAACGTTGAATAATGATGAATGTTGTATTTCTTTACTATTTCTTTAAATTCCTTATTATAAAATTCTTTACCATTATCTTTTTGTAAATTATGTGGCTTTCAAACTATGAAAATTTTTTCGACTGCATCAACTATACTTTTAGTTGTTTTATCTTCAATAGGAACAGCAAATGCATATTTTTAGAAAACATCAATAACAGTCAACAAATATTTATATCCATATTTATTTTAGAAATACTTTTTAAATCACCTGAATCCATTTGAACTAAATCAGCTTTACATAAATCGTCTATATTAAAAGAAATAACATTTCTTTTTTTTAAATTTTTTCTCATTGGTTTATGTAGTTCATTTAGTATATTTTCGAGGATATTGTTTAAACCTTCACCAGCACTTACAATTTTTTTTAACAAATTTACTCTTTTTAGATTTACAAATTGCACAAAGACCTTAAATTGTTTGTCTTTCATTTTTAGTTGTTACTCCATGTGAATTATGTGTATCAGTAAACTTTTTGCACTTTAAACAATAAATATGATAGTCATGTGAACTATGATTTTCCATTTGTATAGATAAAAAATTTATATAGATATAAAAATTTAATAAAGTCAAATTTAATCTAATTTCTCCAATACTTCTAGATCTTTACTTACTTTTTTGTCTAAGCCATTTTTCATTTCTAATCTAATGATTTAACATAACTTTGTACTGAATCAATTTTCTTTAATGCTCCTGCAAGTCGTATACTCCTAGCTCACTCATTTGCTACATAGTTTAATTCTTAATTTCTTTGCGTGTTTTTGGTACTTGTATTGTCTAATTCATAAATTTCTGGCGTATTATAGTATTTGAGAGTTGTAGCATCGCGTTTTAGTACCTGAATAGTGTAAATTCGCGTAGTCGTTTGTCTTCTGTTTTTGTTTTGAATGGCCAGTGTCGGTTGGTCACAGTCAGTGTGCTCCCTGCCATCGTTGGATAAGCAGCTGCAGCAGCAAGTCGTATACTCCTAGCTCACTCATTTGCTACATAGTTTAATTCTTAATTTCTTTGCGTGTTTTTGGTACTTGCATTGTTTAATTCATAAATTTCAGGCGTATTATAGTATTTGAGAGCTGTAGCATCGCGTTTTAGTACCTGAATAGTGTAAAATAGTGTAGTCTCCTTCCGCCGCCGAGCAGTGCGCAAGTAGCAGCATTACTGCATTTACTAGGCAATCTTGTATTTTAATAACCGTTTAAATTTTGTGTCGATTTGTTTGCACTCTCTGTTGATTAGTTCAGACGTTCTTTGCACAACAGTTTTAAGCATGGATAGGAACTGCAACTGCTGTGTTCGGATGCAGGCTGAGTTGGCATCCCTTCGCTCCCAGCTTCAGGCAGTGTTGGCTTCAGTCACACAGCTTCAGGCTGTTGCCAATGGGCATCACTGTGGGGTTCCGGATGGGGATTTGTCGGGGACAGACAGCTCGTCCCACGCATCCCCCGATCGGACCACGACTGTGGTTGCCCGGGATACTGCCGCATTGAGGCTGATCCCTCACCTGTGGTAGAGTGGGAGGTCGTCTCAAGGTGTGGCAGGGAGTGAAAGACGTTCTGGAGGGCTGAACGGAAGGCCTCTCCAGTTTGCCTGACGAACCGGTTCCAGGCTCTGTCTCAGGCTGATACTGATGTTCGGCCTGACATGGCTGCTTGTCCTGTTCCAGAGGTTGCCCCTCAGTCTGCAAGATCCGGGCGGTCACAGATGGTCGGCTTACTGGTAGTTGGGAGCTCCAACGTCAGGCGCGTAATGGGGCCCCTTAGGGATATGGCAGCAAGAGAGGGGAAGAAAACCAATGTGCACTCCATGTGCATACCAGGGGGGGGGGGGGGGGGAGGGATTCATTCCAGATGTGGAAAGGGTCCTTCCGGATGCCATGAAGGGTACAGGGTGCACCCATCTGCAGGTGGTCGCTCATGTTGGCACCAATGATGTGTGTCGCTATGGATCCGAGGAAATCCTCTCTGGCTTCCGGCGGCTATCTGATTTGGTTAAGACCGCCAGTCACGCTAGCGGGATGAAAGCAGAACTCACCATCTGCAGCATCGTCGACAGGACTGACTGCTGACCTTTGGTACAGAGCCGAGTGGAGGGTCTGAATCAGAGGCTGAGACGGTTCTGCGACCATGTGGGCTGCAGATTCCTCGACTTGCGCCATAGGGTGGTGGGGTTTCGGGATCCGCTGGATAGGTCAGGAGTCCACTACACACAACAAGCGGCTACGCGGGTAGCAGGGGTTGTGTGGCGTGGGCTGGGCGGTTTTTTAGGTTAGATGGCCTTGGGCAAGTACAGAAAGGGCAACAGCCTCAACGGGTGCAGGCCAGAGTCAGGACATGCGGGGACCAAGCAGCAATCGGTATTGTAATTGTAAACTGTCGAAGCTGCGTTGGCAAAGTACCGGAATTTCAAGCGCTGATAGAAAGCACCGAAGCTGAAATCGCTATAGGTTCAGAAAGCTGGTTGAAGCCAGAGATAAATTCTGCGAAATTTTTACAAAGGTACAGACGGTGTTTAGAAAGGATAGATTGGATGCAACCGGTGGTGGAGTGTTTGTCGCTGTTAGTAATAGTTTATCCTGTAGTGAAATAGAAGTGGATAGTTCCTGTGAATTATTATGGGTGGAGATTACACTCAACAACCGAGCTAGGTTAATAATTGGCTCCTTTTACCGACCTCCCGACTCAGCAGCATTAGTGGCAGAACAACTGAGAGAAAATTTGGAATACATTTCACATAAATTTTCTCAGCATATTATAGTCTTAGGTGGAGATTTCAATTTTCCAGATATAGACTGGGACACTCAGATGTTTAGGATGGGTGGTAGGGACAGAGCATCGAGTGACATTATACTGAGTACACTATCCGAAAATTACCTCGAGCAATTAAACAGAGAACCGACTCGTGGAGATAACATCTTGGACTTACTGATAACAAGCAGACCTGAACTTTTCGACTCTGTATGTACAGAACAGGGAATCAGTGATCATAAGGCCGTTGCAGCATCCCTGAATATGGAAGTTAGTAGGAATATAAAAAAAGGGAGGAAGGTTTATCTGTTTAGCAAGAGTAACAGAAGGCAGATTTCAGACTACCTAACAGATCAAAACGAAATTTTCTGTCCCGACACTGACGATGTTGAGTGTTTATGGAAAAAGTTCAAGGCAATCGTAAAATGCGCTTTAGACAGGTACATGCCGAGTAAAACGGTGAGGGACGGGAAAGACCCACCGTGGTACAACAACAAAGTTAGGAAACTACTGCGAAAGCAAAGAGAGCTTCACTCTAAGTTTAAACGCAGCCAAAACCTCTCAGATAAACAGAAGCTAAACGATGTCAAAGTTAGCGTAAGGAGGGCTATGCGTGAAGCGTTCAGTGAATTCGAAAGTAAAATTCTATGTACCGACTTGACAGAAAATCCTACAAAGTTCTGGTCTTACGTTAAATCAGTAAATGGCTCGAAACAGCATATCCAGACACTCCGAGATGATGATGGCATTGAAACAGAGGATGACACGTGTAAAGCTGAAACACTAAACACCTTTCTCCAAAGCTGTTTCACAGAGGAAGACCACACTGCAGTTCCTTCTCCAAATCCTCGCACAAACGAAAAAATGGCTGACATCGAAATAAGTGTGAAAGGAATAGAAAAGCAACTGGAATCACTCAACAGAGGAATGTCGACTGGACCTGATGAGATACCAATTCGATTCTACACAGAGTAGGCGAAAGAACTTGCCCCCCTTCTAACAGCCGTGTACCGCAAGTCTCTAGAGGAACGGAAGGTTCCAAATGATTGGAAAAGAGCACAGGTAGTCCCAGTCTTCAAGAAAGGTCGTCGAGCAGATGCGCAAAACTATAGACCTATATCTCTGACGTCGATCTGTTGTTGAATTTTAGATGTTTTTTGCTCGAGTATCATGTCGTTTCTGGAAACCCAGAATCTACTGTGTAGGAATCAACATGGATTCCGGAAACAGCGATCGTGTGAGACCCAACTCGCTTTATTTGTTCATGAGACCCAGAAAATATTAGATACAGGCTCCCAGGAAGATGCTATTTTTCTTGACTTCCGGAAGGCGTTCGATACAGATCCGCACTGTCGCCTGATAAACAGAGTAAATGCCTATGGAATATCAGACCAGCTGTGTGGCTGGATTGAAGAGTTTTTAGCAAACAGAACACAGCAAGTTGTTATCAATGGAGAGACGTCTACAGACGTTAAAGAAACCTCTGGTGTGCCACAGGGGAGTGTTATGGGACCATTGCTCTTCACAATATATATAGATGACCTAGTAGATAGTGTCGGAAGTCCCATGCGGCTTTTCGTGGTTGATGCTGTAGTATACAGAGAAGTTGCAGCATTAGAAAATTGTAGCGAAATGCAGGAAGATCTGCAGCGGATAGGCACTTGGTGCAGGGAGTGGCAACTGACCCTTAACAAAGACAAATGTAATGTATTGCGAATACATAGAAAGAAGGATCCTTTGTTGTATGATTATATGATAGTGGAACAAACACTGGTAGCAGTTACTTCTGTAAAATATCTGGGAGTATGTGTGCGGAACGATTTGAAGTGGAATGATCATATAAAACTAATTGTTGGTAAGGTGGGTACCAGTTTGAGATTCATTGGGAGAGTCCTTAGAAAATGTAGTCCATCAACAAAGGAGGTGGCTTACAATACACTTGTTCGACCTATACTTGAGTATTGCTCATCAGTGTGGGATCCGTACCAGATTAGGTTGACAGAGGAGATAGAGAAGATCCAAAGAAGCGCGGCGCGTTTCGTCACAGGGTTATTTGGTAACCGTGATAGCGTTACGGAGATGTTTAAAAAACTCAAGTGGCAGACTCTGCAAGAGAGGCGCTCTGCATCGCGGTGTAACTTGCTAGCTAGGTTTCGAGAGGGTGCGTTTCTGGATGAGGTATCGAATATATTGCTTCCCCCTACTTATACCTCTCGAGGAGATCACGAATGCAAAATTAGGGAGATTAGAGCGGGCATGGAGGCTTTCAGACAGTCGTTCTTCCCGCGAACCATACGCGACTGGAACAGGAAAGGGAGGTAATGACAGTGGCAAGTAAAGTGCCCTCTGCCACACACGTTGGGTGGCTTGCGGAGTATAAATGTAGATGTAGATGTAGATGTAGATCTAATGCATTACTAAGATTTCTTTTCATATCGTTTATTTCTTTATTATTATGTGCCATAATACCATCTATAGTACCATTTCTTTCCTTTAAGTCTAAAATATACTTGTTATATTCTTCTTTATTAACATAGTTTTTAAATTGCATTGAAATACTTATGTATTCTGGTTTTGTAACAAAAATTAATACTTGATTAACAAAGTAAAGTTCCATAACTACATCTTTTGCCTCAATTGGATCATTTACATTGGTTATTCTTCTATTTTTAAAACCATTACATCCTTTAGTTATTTTAAAAATAACATCAAATTCTTTTTGAAATTAGTGAATTGCATTAGTTATCTTTGGATCTATTGATGATTGTAGTTGTTTAACACTATTTTCAATTTTTTATAGATCGAATGTAGATGTATTATGCACGCGTTCATTTTGTTTAATTAGATATATCTTATATCCAAAAATGTCCATTTATTAAATCTAAAATATCATTAAAATTGTAATTCTGACAAAGCAATTTCAAAAAGAATACACATAAATGACCACATATTACTTCATCAAAATTTTGTATTCTTTGTGTATTGTAATATAGTTCACTTTTTCCTAAATGGTTAATTAATTGTTTTGGTATATTGCCGCCAAATGAATCAAAAAACTTATATATATATATATATTTTTATATTAACAAATCCAATGTGAGCCAGGATAATCAGCTGTATCTAAATTAACTACACCACATTCAATTTTAAATGGCTTATTTGGTAATTCATCAGTTATGTATATGCCATGAAAGTGTTTAATTTTTTATTATTTAGTAAATTCTGCTATATCAAAAGTACTTAATGCATTAGGATATTTATAAATTAGTTATCGATTTTTTTTTTGTTTTCCTTATACCAGTTCCAACTAATTTTTCCATTTCTAAGTTATGTCATTTATATACATCTAGTTTTTTATTAGCTATCTTCTTATTTATAACTGCATTTGCAATTCCTGGAAATCCACCAGCTAAGGAACCAATTGTTGCTAAATAAGGTAATACAGCTAATAATAATGGAAAAAATCCGCATTCATATTGTGTTAGTCCTTTACCATCTTTTCTTTATAGTTAAATATTCAGTAATTTTTTTAACAACAGGAATAGCTAATTAACACGTAAGTTTCCATCAACTTTCTTTTCTTTTTTCTTTTTTTTTAACATCCATTAAAAACGATTCAATAGCATTTAATCGTTCATTATTTAACTTTAATTTAATTGATTTTGTTTCAGTTTTGCCACTAGGTACCAAAGTATACTCAGTTGTAAAGTTATTCATTTATGTATGTAAAAATTTAATAAAGATTTTTAAATATATAATCAACTAAACAATTTCCTCAACATTAATACCCATATCTAATTTTCGTTTTCCACACATTATTGCTCTAACTGCTGTTGATGCAACTTTTTCACCAAATGAAGCATCATTTGCATACATTCATCCTTTTGCAGCTAATTGAAGTTCTTCTTCTGCCATATGTATTTTTTCTAAATCTTTATTATCTCTATAAGCAATATAATGTTTTTTACCTACTTCATCTAATGGATTTACACCTTTATCACCTTTAGCTAATCTTTCTTCTAATTTCGTTCCTGACCACAATAATAATAATCTGCAAAATGTTAATTAAAGTATTTACTAATCCTTTTCCAAATTTATCACCATATTATTCAAAATCTAATTAAATATGGAATTTCTTTTGGATTATCGATTATGAAATCACTAAATTTATTTGTTAACATTTGTGGAATACTACCTTTTTCATTATGATAACTCTTATTTCCAGCTAACTCTTCACCATGAATTACTGCTAATCTATCAATTAATTGCCTAACATTATTTAACCAAACATATTCAACTGGTTTTTCTGTATATTTTTTAATGAAACCGTCACCTATTTTTTCAAGAGATCTTCATTCTGAAACTACTATAATTTGTCTTCTTAAGTTTGGAAAATAATCATCAACAATTGTTTTTATCAAATATTTATATTTATTACCTTTATTTGATCTTGTTTTATTTGGATTATTATCGGAATATAGTGCTCCTGAATTATATAATATATCTGCATAATATGATAAATCTACACCATCGAATTTTTCATTCATATCATCTATAGTAATTTGTTTTTCAGTTAAAAGTCTCATTAATCAATCTGTACATTCCTATGTTTTTTCACCAATTTTTAATTTATCTCCACTGAATTCAACAGGAAAATTACTGACATATTTAAACACACCATCAGGTTTTAAACCAAAAATTTTATGTTCACTATGATTAAATACTTTAATTTCACAAACTTTTATCTTTTTAGTTTCACTTGGCGACTACTAGATTCTTTTCCTTCTTGGTATTTATTCAATATATATTGAACTTCTGATTCACTTAATATATAATCATATTTTCCAGGAACATCATCAGAATCATCTGTTAATGTTTTTAATTGGTGATAAGTCTCCAAATTTTCTATATGATGACGATATTGAATCATTTGTTTTACACCTTCTCTGTTTTCTTCAATTGCTTTTAAAACTTAATACCTAATCCTTTGATTCCTTGTTTAAGTAGTTCAATTGCGTCAATAATAGGTTGATATTCCTTTTTACATTTCTCATATTCTGTTCTTGGTTGTTTTTTCCAAAGCTTAAATTGTTCTTTCAATTCTTCAGCTTTCTTTCTATTTTGTTTAGCTTGTTTAACAACTTCTTCATCATACTTTGCAAACATTTATTAAGGAAGAAAAATATTAATTATGTTTAAAATTTATGTTTGACATTTGTGTTTAACATTTGTGTTTAATGTTTATGTTTAACATTTATGTTTAATGTTTATGCTTATGTTTAACATTCATGTTTAATGTTAATGTTTATGTTTTTATTTAATGTTTAAGTTGTCAAGACATGTATTTTATTTCTAAATTTATTTTCATTTGGTTATCTAGTCATGTCTTTGTGAGAAATCCAAATTCATCATTCCAACATTTACTACGCATTTCTTAAAATTACCTAACTTTGTTGGTGGTTATTTAAACTCATGGTAAATATGATTTAGATTTGTATCATTTTGTAGGAATATATTTAAAAATTTTAAATTGTCTCTAACTGACTGCTCTGGTTTTTTTGTATATGTTTGAGCTCAATGAAAACAATATTTGCCTTTGTGTCCTCCTTTAGTAAAATATTCTCTTACAATAACTTGATTTTCTAAAATGAAATCATCGAATACCACAACTGAATTATTGTTGCAATCATCTAATGGAATAATTTCTTCATTATTTTGAGTAAAACTAACAATTTTTTCATTAATTTTATCTTCAATTTTTTTACATTGTTTTATAAATTCTTGATATTTTGGTTGATCTAAAGTTTTTGAATAAATTTATAAATGTTTAATTTTATTCCAATTTAACCAAACTCAACCTAAAATATAACTGTCAATGATTAATGTTGGTTTACCACAACCACTTAGTCCGATTGCTGCACATCTCAGAATTTGGTAAAAGATTACCATGTTTGTATTTTGAATTTCTATTCTGGAATTATTACTTTAGGTTCCCAATCTGTTTCATTCATTTATTAATAATTTTTTTCAGTAAGAAATGAGCTGCCTTTTTCAAGTTAGTGATAAACCTTCAACTCTTAGAAAATGATTAACTGTTCCAATACATGATAGTTATACATATATTTCATAAGTTGGTTTTTATTCAACTTTTTTAATGTCAAATATCACAACAAAAAATAATAAATTTTATGGTGATGGTGAAACAATAGCAATTCCTGTAGGTCAATACTGTTTTAAAAATGTAAAACAATTTATTTATTCTAAAAAACCTAATATACACATTTTAAACAGAGTTACTATTGGAAGTGATGTAAAATTGTGTATGGATATAGAAGATAGTATTGGAAGTTTACTTGGTTTTAATAATCAAGTTGTTTTACATAATGAAAGAGCTGTAGGTAAAGATGTTTCTAAAATAATTCCTTTTGCATTAATAAATATAAATTTTAATCTTAGTGATTGAATATATGTAAAACATAATGATCATTTTTATAAAGAAGCTAATATTATTGTTTCACTTAAACATATTTCAGAATTTGCATTCCCAGAGAATCACAAAACTAAAAATAGTATAAATGTTTCTAACAAAGATACAGAAATTGAAAGATATATTGGTGATGGTTGGCTTCATGCAAAACATGTACAATTTTATATGAATTTTAATATTATTGGAAATGATAGAACAGATTATCCAACTTATGATGGAAAATCAAATAAAAAATTAATTGATAATTATGTAACTAAATTGTTTGCTTTGTAACAATAAAGAAGGGCATTAATATTTCATCTATAATTGAACATCCATTTATTTCTTCATCTCTGTTACTGACAAAATAAGTTTAGAAGGACATATAATTAATACAGGAAAAATAAATTGTAAACAAAATGAAGTTCTCTTTCCATTATCATTACTTGGTGGAGTTTTTAAAGATTATAAAGCAATTATGTGGTAAGGAGATTTAATTGTAGTTTTTACACATAGTTCACCTTCTGGAGACGTAATTCTATGTTTGTGTGATAAAAATGATGCTGAGATACATTTCCTAAAGAAGATAAAACTATAATAGAATCTATGGAAATTCGTGACCTGTTGTTAAATATGAACCAAATTACTAACTTGAACAACAGAAGAAGTTGCTGTATTATCTGGTAAAAATAATTTTGGACTGTGTATTGCGAATTACTATAACTATACAGATTTTGATATACCATATTTTGTATTTGTTGTATTTCAGGCAAATCGTAAGATTAATTAATAAGTTGATTCATCATTATTTGATCATGTTAAACCACAGAAAATATATTTAAAAATGGTACAAATGAAGTTTTTCCTCACAAAACATGGAATATTAAACCCCCTAATAATTTTCTTAAAGCATAAGATACCTTTTTAGATTTTAAGAGAATTACTTTACTAAAATCACATGCTAAAATTAGTCCATTTGGTTTTGTAAATAATAATCCAATTTATGTAATTGATATCACGCTTAGAAAGAATGTTGTAACTACACAGAAAACAACTATGAAACTTTGTGCAACTATTAATGATAAAATTCCAAATGATACACTTCTTTATGTTATTATGTACAATAAAAAGAATCTTACATATGACCCACAAACTAGAATGCTTACTGAAAATTTTTAATTATTAAAATTTGCTTCTATATAAATGTAACTGTTAACTTCATGTTCATATACATTTCTGAAATATTTTAAGAAGGATAGAAAAAATAAAAAATTTAAATTTTTAATATAACCACCTTTGTTAAATAATATATTTTAATTATTTACTTACGTTCACAAGGTAAAATTATCTTTCCCTTTAATTTTATATTATTTAAATAGACAGCACCAAGTCACAATTAAGACAGTGTAGTCAATGTATGATTAAAAAAGGTATTGAGGAACTTTATGAAGATAAAAATCGAACAGGTGGAGATTAATATATGTGTAAAGAATGCTGTAAGGAATCAAAGTTACTTGTAAATGAGGTAGAACTGTAAATGTATTTTCCTTCAAAAAACGTTTACTAACAACAAGACATAATAATATTACAGCTGCTAAAGCTGAAAGTAAATAGTGTTATATACTTATTTTTATTATATATTTTTTACATTCACCTATAAGAAATATATGTTGAAACACCAATTTTTTATTATAGCTGTTATTACATTATTATATTATATTATTATGTAAAAAGGATAGTAGGTTGAAATTGTAGGTTCTGGGAGATTGCTACAATTTTGTGAAAAATACGAAAATCGTAAGTGATGCAGTCACGAGAGATTTTTTTATTTTTTATAAAATTGGGCAAGTGTCATGGAACCTACAATTTCAACCTACTTGCGTCGTGATTGAATACAACAGGCACCATGAGGACATGTCTCTGGCAGGCATCATAGCGATGGTCACAGAATAAAACTCCTGCTGCGAACACATTAATTTGCTTCCGATGCATACTAACTCATTTTCTCTATCCCTCGCACAGTCACATTGACGATGTAACAAAGAAATTGCGTCTTGATTGAATACTACAGGCTCCATGAGGTCCTGTCTCTGGCATTATATCATTGTGATGGTCACCAGCAGTGATCTCAGTAATTTGTTTCCGAGGTGTACTAACACATTTTCTCTATCCCTTGCACAGTCACATTGATGATGCAACACAGAACTTGCGTCGTGATTGAATACTACAGGCTCCATGATGTCTTAAACCTGGAAGGCCATCGTGGCGATGGCCACAGTATAAAACTCCTGCATGAAGCTCAGTATTTTGTCTCTGATGCCCACCAACGCATTTTATCTATTCCTCGCTCAGTCACATTGATGAAGCGACACACAAATTGCGTCGTGATGATTGCAACAGGCTCCATCAGGTCTTGTCTCTCGCAGGTTATCGTGGTGACGGACACAGAATAAACCAGTGCTGGGAGCATAGTAATCTATTTCCGATGCTTACTAACACATTTTCTCTATCTCTCACACAGTCACATTCACGATGCTACACAGAAGTTGCAGCGTGATGGAATACTACAGGCTCCATGAGGTTTTGTCTCTGGCGGGGTATCGTGGCGATGGTCACAGATCGAAACCCTCGCTGGCAGCTCAGTAACTTGTTTCTGATGCATACTAAACCATTTTCTCTATCCAAAGCACAGTCACATTGACGATTCTGCACAGGGGTTGTGATTGAGTACTACAGGCTCCATGAGGTCTTATCTCTCGACGGCTATCGTGGCGGTGGTCTCAGTATAAAACTCCTGCTGGGAAAGCAGCATTTTGTTTCCGATGCACACCAACCTATTTTCTCTATCCCTCACACAGGCACATTGATGATGCAACACAGAAATTGCGTCGTGATTGAATACTAGAGGCGCCATGAGGTCTTGGCTCTGGCAGGCTATCGTGGCTATGGTCACAGTATAAAACTCAAGCTTGAAGCTCAGTATTTTGTTTCTGATACCCTCCAACACATTTTCTGTATTCCTCATACAGTCAAATTGACGATGCAACACAGAAATTGCGTCGTGATTGAATAATACAGGTTCCATGATGTCATCCATGTGGCAGGCTATCGTGGCGATGTTCACACAAAAAAACCCCAGCTGGGAGCTCAGTAATTTGTTTCCAATCTAGACTAACGCATTTTCTCTAAATCTCGCACAGTCGCATTGACAATTCAACACAGAAATTGCGTCGTGATTGAATACAACAGGCTACATGATGTCTTATCCATGGGAGGCTTTCGTGGCAATAGTTATACAATAAACGCCTGCTGGAAGCTCAGTAGTTTATTTCCGATGCTTACTAACACATTTTCTCTATCCCTCAACAGTCACATTGAGGATGCAACACAGAAATTGCTTCGTGATTGTACACTACAGGCTCCATTAGGACTTGTCTCTGCCAGGCTATCATGGCGATGGTCACAGTATAAATCTCCTGCTGCAAGCTCATTATTGTTATTCCGATGCACACCATCACATTTTCTCTGTCCACCCCACCGTCACATTGACGATGGCACAATGAAATTGTGTCGTGATTGAATACTGCAGGCTACATGAGGCCTTGTCCCTGCACGGCTATCGTGGCGATGGTCACAGTACGGAACTCCTGCTAGGATGTCAGTATTTTGTTTCTGATGCACACCCACACATTATCTCTATCTCTCGCACAGCCACATTGACGAAGCAACGCAGTAATTGCGTCGTGATTGAATACTACAGGCTCCATAACGTATCTGGCAGGCCACATGGCGATGGCACAGTATAAAACTGCTGCTGGGAGTACAGTACTTTGTTTCCGATGCACAACAAAACATTTTCTCTATCCGTCCCACAGTCACATTCACGAAGCAGCACAGAAATTGCGTCGTGATTGAATACTGCAGGCTACATAAGGTCTTGTATCTGGCATGCTATCGTGGCGATGGTCACAGTATAAAACTCATGCTGGGAGCTAAGTATTTTGTTTCCAAAACACCCCAACACATTTCCTCCAACACTTACACAGTCAGTTTGACGAAGCAATACTGGTATTGCGTCGTGATTTCATTCTACATGCTCCAATAGGACTTGTCTATGGGATGCTGTGGTGGCGATGGTCGCAGTATAAAACTCCTGCTGTGAGCTCAATATTTTGTTTCCGAAGCGCACCAACACATTTTCTCTATCTGTCGCACAGTCACATTGATGATTGCAAAACAGATATTGCGTCGTCATTAAATTCTACAGGCGTCTTGAGGTGTTGTCTCTGGCAGACTATCGTGGCGATGGTCACAGATTAAAACCCCAGCTGGAAACTCACTAATTTGTTAGCGATGCGTATTAACACATTTTCACTATTACTCGCACTGTCATACTAAAGATGCATACAGAAATTGCGTCGCGATTGAATACTACTGGCACCACTAGGTCTTGTCTCTGGACAGCTATCTTCGCGATGGTCACATTATAAAACTATTGCTGGGAGCTCAGTATTTTATTTACGATGCGTAACAACTCATTTTCTCCATCAATCCCACAATCACATTGACGTTGCAACACAGATATTTCGTCGTGAATAAATACTACAGGCACCATGAAGTGTTGTCTCTAGACAGCTGTCAAGGCGATGGTCACAGTATAAACATTTGCTGGGAGCTCAGTATATAGTTTCCGATGCACACCACTACATTTTCTTTATCCCTTGCACAGTCTCATTAATGATGCAACACAGATATTGCGACGTAATTGAATACTCAGGAAGACAAGCGTCTCAACAGGACTTTGTAACCGACAATACTCCTCCTGGGAGCTCAGTATTTTGTTTCTGATGCACACCAACACAGTTTCTCTATCCCTCGCAGAGTCACATTGAAGATAAAACACAGAAATTGCATCGTGATTGAAACCTACAGCCTCTATGATGTCTGGTTTCTGGACGGCTATGGTCACAGTATAAAACTCCTGCTGTGAGCTCAGTATTTTGTTTGCAACAGTTGTGAGATGGCGAGCCCCTAAGGGCTGCTCGTACTGTGAAGAAGGGTTGCAACGAGACTGAGGTGCCCACTTTAGAAACATCTCACAACTGTCCATGTCGCTTGCTTTCCAGCTCAGATCTTTTTTAATATGTGACTTGTAGGTACGGCATCTTTTCCAGTCAGTACAAACTTTAATTTTAATAATACACTATATACCTAATATGTTTTAGAACAGTTAGTCTAAATTTGAGGACAACGCTTATAGTAGCGTCGAAACCAGGTCAATTTTGACTTAATATTTGTGACTGAGGGCTTATTTGTATCAATACAATATCAGTAATTTGTTTCCGATGCTTACTAACACATTTTCTCTATCCCTCGCTCAGTCACTTTGACGATGCCACACCGAAAATGCGTCGTAATTGAATACAACAGGCTCCATAAGGTCTTGTCTCTGGACGCCTACGTGGCGACGACCACGGTAAAGTATTTTATTTTCGACGCACACTAACACATTTTCTCTATCCCTCGCACAGTCACATTGACGATGCGACATAGAAATTGCGTCGTGATTGAATACTACAAGCTCCATGAGGTATTGTCTCTGGCAGGCTATCGTTGCAATGGTCACAGTATAAATCTCCTGCTGATAGCTCAGTATTTTGTTTCTGATGCACACCAACACATTTTCTGTGCCCCTCACACAGCCACATTGACGATACAACACAGAAATTTCTTCGTGAATCAGTACTACAGGCTCCATGATGTCTTGTCTCTGGTCAGCTATCGTGGTGTCGGTCACAGCATAAAACTCACGCTGGGAGCTCAGTATTTGTTTCCAATGCACACGAGGACATTTTCTGTATCCCTCACAGAGTCACATTGATGATGCAAAACAAAAATTGCGTCGTGATTGAATACTACAGCTTCCATGACGTCTTGTCTCTGGCAGGCATATCGTGACATTGGTCACAGTATAAAACTCCTGCTGGGAGTTGAGTAATTTGTTTACTAACAAATATTCTCTATCACTCGCACAGTCACATCTACGATGCAACACAGGAATTGCGACGTGATATATTACTACAGCCTCCGTGATGTATTGTATCTGGCAGGACATCGTGTCGATGGTCACAGTATAAAACTCCTGCTAGGAGCTTAGTATTTGTTTCCGATGCACAGCTAAACATTTTCTCTATCCCTCGCACAGTCCCATTGACGATGCAACACAGATATCGCGTCATGATGAATACTACAGGCTCCATCATGTCTTGTCTCTGGCAGGCATTTTTGCCGATGGTCACAGTATAAACCTCCTGCTGGGAGCTCAGTATTTTGTTTCTGATGCACACCTAACATTTTTTCTATCCCTCGCACAGTCACATTGACGATGCAACCCAGATATTGCGTCGTGATCAATACCACTGGCTGCATGATGCCTTGTCTCTCGTAGGCTATTGTGGCGATATTCACGGAATATGACCCCTGCTGGGAGCTCAGTAATTTGTATCCAATGCGTTGTAACATATTTTCTCTATCCTTCACACAGTCATATTGACGAAATAACACGCAAATTGCGTCGTGATTGAATACAACAGCCTCCATGAGGTCTTGTCTCTAGGGTCCATCGTGGCGTTGCTATCAGCATAAAACTCCTGCTGGGAGCTCAGTAATTTGTTTCCGATGCTTACTGTCAAATTTTCTCTATATCTCGCAGGGTCACTTTGCCGATTCAAAACAGAAATTGAGTCGTGACTGAGTACTACATTCTCCATGAGGTATTGTATGTGGCAAGCTTACGTGACGATGGTCACAGTATAAACAAACTCAGTACTTTGTTTTCGATGCAGACGTACAAATTTTCTCTATCCCCTGCACAGTGGCTTTGATAATGCAACACAGAAATTACGTCGTTACTTAATACTACAGGCTCCAAGAGGTCTTGTCTGGCTCGCTATCGTGGCGATGGTCACGGAATAATTTGTATCTGATGCACATCTACACATTTTCTATATCCCTCGCACAGTCAGATTGACGACGCAACACAGAAATTGCGTCGTGATGAACACTACAGGCTCCATCATGTCTTGTCTCTGGCAGGCATTTGTAACGAAGGTCGCAGTATAAAACTCCTGCTGGGAGCTCAGTGTTTTGTTTCCGATGCACACCAACACATTATCTCTATCCCTCACACGCTCACATAACGATACTATACAGAAATTGCGGTGTGATAGAATACTACATGATACATGAGGTCTTGTCTCTAGCAGGCTATCTAGGCGATAGTCACAGAATAAAATCCCCGCAGGGAGCTCAGTAATTTGTTTCCGATGCTTACTAACAAATTTTCTCTACACCTAGCACAGTCACATTGACGATGCAACACAGATACTGCGTCGTGATGAATACTACAGGCTCCATCATATCTTGTCTCTGGCAGGCTTTTGTGGCGATGGTCACAGTATAAACCTCCTGCTGGTGGCTCAGTATTTTATTTCCGATGCAAACCTACACATTTTCTCTATCCTTCGCACAGTCACATTGACGATGCAACACAGATATTGCGTCGTGATTTATTACTGCAGGCTCCATGAGTTCCTGTCTCTGGACGGCTAACTTAGCGATGGTCACAGTATAAAACTCCTGCTGGGAGCTGAGTATTTTGTTTCCGATGCACACAGAAACAGTTTCTCTATCCCTCACACAGTCACCTTCACGATACAATAAAGAAAATGAGTTGTATTAGAATACTACAGGCTTCATGAGGTCTTGTCTCTGGCCGGCTATGGTGGCGTTAGTCACAATGTAAAACTCCTGCTGGGGGCTCACTATTTTGTTTCCAATGCACAGTAACACATTTTCTCTATCCCTCTCACAGTCACATTGATGATGCAACACAGAATTTGCGTCGTGATTGAATACTACAATGCTGTACCACTTGCCCGCGAAAGGCAAAGGTCCCGAGTTCCAGTCTCTGTTTGGCACACAGTTTTAATCTGCCAGGAAGTTTCACTCCGCACCAGAGTGAAAATCTCATTCTGATAGCAAAGACTGCGTTTGGCAACAGTTGCCAAAATTGACTTTTCATCAGAAAGGAACCCTAGCAAATACACTCCTGGAAATTGAAATAAGAACACCGTGAATTCATTGTCCCAGGAAGGGGAAACTTTATTGACACATTCCTGGAGTCAGATACATCACATGATCACACTGACAGACCCACAGGCACATAGACACAGGCAACAGAGCATGCACAATGTCGGCACTAGTACAGTGTATATCCACCTTTCGCAGCAATGCAGGCTGCTATTCTCCCATGGAGACGATCGTAGAGATGCTGGATGTAGTCCTGTGGAACGGCTTGCCATGCCATTTCCACCTGGCGCCTCAGTTGGACCAGCGTTCGTGCTGGACGTGCAGACCGCGTGAGACGACGCTTCATCCAGTCCCAAACATGCTCAATGGGGGACAGATCCGGAGATCTTGCTGGCCAGGGTAGTTGACTTACACCTTCTAGAGCACGTTGGGTGGAACGGGATACATGCGGACGTGCATTGTCCTGTTGGAACAGCAAGTTCCCTTGCCGGTCTAGGAATGGTAGAACGATGGGTTCGATGACGGTTTGGATGTACCGTGCACTATTCAGTGTCCCCTTGACGATCACCAGTGGTGTACGGCCAGTGTAGGAGATCGCTGCCTCGGTCGTATGCAGTCCTGATTGTGGCGCTCACCTGCACGGCGCCAAACACGCATACGACCATCATTGGCACCAAGGCAGAAGTGACTCTCATCGCTGAAGACGACACGTCTCCATTCGTCCCTCCATTCACGCCTGTCGCGACACCACTGGAGGCGGGCTGCACGATGTTGGGGCGTGAGCGGAAGACGGCCTAACGGTGTGCGGGACCGTAGCCCAGCTTCATAGAGACGGTTGCGAATGGTCCTCGCCGATACCCCAGGAGCAACAGTGTCCCTAATTTGCTGGGAAGTGGCGGTGCGGTCCCCTACGGCACTGCGTAGGATCCTACGGTCTTGGCGTGCATCCGTGCGTCGCTGCGGTCCGGTCCCAGGTCGACGGGCATGTGCACCTTCCGCCGACTACTGGCGACAACATCGATGTACTGTGGAGACCTCACGCCCCACGTGTTGAGCAATTCGGCGGTACGTCCACCCGGCCTCCCGCATGCCCACTATACGCCCTCGCTCAAAGTCCGTCAACTGCACATACGGTTCACGTCCACGCTGTCGCGGCATGCTACCAGTGTTAAAGACTGCGATGGAGCTCCGTATGCCACGGCAAACTGGCTGACACTGACGGCGGCGGTGCACAAATGCTGCGCAGCTAGCGCCATTCGACGGCCAACACCGCGGTTCCTGGTGTGTCCGCTGTGCCGTGCGTGTGATCATTGCTTGTACAGCCCTCTCGCAGTGTCCGGAGCAAGTATGGTGGGTCTGACACACCGGTGTCAATGTGTTCTTTTTTCCATTTCCAGGAGTGTACGTGGAGCGACGTAGATGTTGTAGATGAAATATTAGCGTATTTACAAGATGAGTCAGTGGAATGCGTGGTGTCGCATACGATCGACTGTGCGTAGAATGTACGTGAGGAGTACAGTGACAACGACACGCGCTTAATAAGCGAAAGTGATACTGAAACAGTTGTCAAGCCATGTAGTTCATCACCCATCTAGGACAGGGAGTCACAAATCTCGACTCCAGTGAAACATACTAAGGACAATCGCTGTCGAAGGAGCAGGTACTAAACATGATTTCGTATATTAATAGCATACGTAGCCTAGTAAAAGAAGTTATAAACAGGGTAGTACATTAGAAAAACTTCGGATATTCAAGGGAGGACAGGGAGTACTTGTTACAAAAACTGCTGTCGGTGCGCTCCAATGATGCTCGACATAATTCGCAGGAGGTGCTTTATAGTGTCCTGCCGCGCTATGCACATCAAATCGCGCACTACACAGATTATAGCGATTTCAAGGGAAGCAGTGAATGGTTGCACAACTTCAAACAGTGGTTCAGAATTGGAACACGTAAGGTAATGAAATTTCAGACAGACCACTTGACGATGTGCAACAAACTGCGGAATCGGCTCGAAAACTTGTGGATGAGATAGACAAGCTTATCCCATCGTTCAGTAAGGATTTTATTTTCAACTCCGACCAATAGGGATTAGAATCCTGCAGATTAGAGGTGATAAGAGAGTTGTATGGACATCAACCAACATCAGTACCTTAACGCATTCGTATACAATTATGCCGACTTTATCTGGATGAGTGTTGGCTGGAAAGTTATATATTGTGCTGCGAGGAATTGGAGGTGTTTTGTCCCTTACGATTCTTTCTTATGCGCGTGACCTTGCATGGGCAGTAGGGAATATTTACGTCATTTCAAGCAAGATCGAGAAAATGGGCGTAAGAGAAATACAGCTGTATATTTGAAATGAATCGCATTCAGCAGAATTAATATTGCTGTAATGTGTCTTCCGCAGACACAATTTTTTTCTATTTTATTTATAGCTGTCAGTAAGATAAGGTAAGTGCAAGTTGCAGAGAACTTCAATACATGTGCTGCAGCACCGAATACTTTGGAGACTACTGATTTCAGTGAACCCATCACTTGTCGTTGGGTATTAGAAGAACACAACACAATTTGCAGTTACACGTCAATGCCACGTGCCTCTCCTACGGACTGGGCTACACTGATAGACTGTACCAGCACAGCTGAAAATCTTGGTAAAAATTTACCTTCGTTTGCTTTGTGTTAAAGGCTCCTTTGCTATCCTGCTGTCCTATGAAAGTTAACTCACTACCTCATATTTAATTAAAAGTAGTCATATTGCGTTATTGTTTATGCATGGTCAAATTTCATACTAAGGGGAATTTTTCTCAGGTCGTTGATACCAGAGTCATAACTTGCTGTGAATTAATACCTGCTCCGCCACGAGTAAGTACAAGCTAATGGAAGAGGCCTTACGCACACCATTTGATAAACTGAAATTCCACCCACCTCTCGATCTGAAATTAGGAAGATAAACTCTCTCAAGAACAGAAGCTCACATGGAATTGATGGCATTTCCAGCAGGATAATAAAAGCTTGTTCCCAAGAAATAAGTGGGATTCTTAGCCACATATGTAACAGCTCTCTGAAGCAGGGTATTTTCCCAGATAGACTGAAGTGTGCCATTGTTAAACCACTGCATAAAAAAGGGGATATGTCTGATGTCAACAACTACTGCCCAATCTCTCTTCTGACTGCCTTATCCAAAATTCTTGAAAAAGTAATGTATTTTAGAGTAGCTTCACACCTTTGTAAAAGTAAAGTTTTAACAAAATGTCAGTTTGGTTTCCAGAAGGGTTTTTCAACGGAAAATGCTATATATACTTTCACTAATGAAATATTAAATGCTCTGAGCAACCGGAAGTCACCCATTGGGATTTTTTGTGATCTATCAAAGGCTTTTGATTGTGTAAATCATGGACTACTTCTAGATAAGCTCAAGTACTGTGGTATGAATGGAACAGTGCTCAAATGGTTTAAATCATACCTAACTGGAAGAGTGCAGAAAGTTGAAATAAACAGTTCACATAATACGCAAAAAACTGGTGATTTCTCAAACTGGGGATCAATCAAGAATGGAGTGCTGCAAGGTTCGGTCTTGGGTCCTCTGCTGTTCTTAATGTATATTAATGACTTGCCATTCTATATTCACGAAGATGCAAAGCTGGTACTTTTTGCCGGTGAGACAAGTATGGCTATCACACCCGACAGACAAGAATTAACTTGTGAAATTGTAAACGATGTTTTTCGGAAAATCATTAAGTGGTTCTCTGCAGATTGGCTCTCATTAAACTTTGACAAAACACAGTATATACAGTTCCGCACAGTAAATGGAGTGACACCATTAATAAATATAGACTTCGATCAGAAATCGGTAGCTAAGGTAGAATGTTCAAAATTTCTAGGTGTATGCATTGATGAGGGGTTGAACTGGAAAAAAGACACCGAGGATCTGCTGAAACGTTTGAGTTCAGCTACTTATGCTATTAGGGTCATTGCAAATTTTGGAGATATACATCTGAGTAAATTAGCTTACCGCGCCTATTTTCATTCTCTGCTTTCGTATGGTACCATATTTTGCGGTAACGCATCATTGAGTACAAGAGTATTCATTGCACAAAAGCGTGTAATCAGAATAATTGCTGGAGCTCATCCAAGATCATCCTGCAGACACTTATTTAAAGAGCAAGAGATCTTCACTGTAGCCTCACGTTATTAACAATCCGAACGAATTCAAAAGTAATAGCAGTGTACATGGCTACAACAATAGAAGAAAGGATGATCTTCACTACTCAAGGTTAAATCTAACTTTGGCTCAGAAGGGGGTAAATTATGCTGCCACAAAGTCACTTACCTAATAGAATCAAAAGTCTGACAGATAGCCATATAGCATTTAAAAGGAAATTAAAAGAATTTTTTAATGGGAACTCCTTCTACTCATTAGATGAATTTTTGGATATAGTAAGTGGGTAATTTCCCCAACACCCACCAAAAAAATTAAAAATATTGAGTGTCATGTAATATTTTGTGTAATGTAATATCTTGTATAGACACCTATTTTCAACCTGACACGTTCCACATCATTACGAAGTGTCGTATTCATGATCTATGGAACAAGTACTAATCTAATCTAATCTGATCTGGGGAATTATTGTAAATTTCGTGCAGCCATGGCTGGATGGTACTAATGGGACGGACTGTCACATCGGATCGCAGGCACGAACCCATACGTTGCAGTTACAACGGCGCCTAATGACCTGTTTGTAGGGGCCAAAGCGGGCTGAGAAAAACTGACGTGCTAGTTATTGAAGAGCACTCCACTTTTTTCCTGCAGAGGAACTCCGCCAGAGGCGTAGGGAAAAGAATGTGTAAATAAGCAAGCCCAGAGGCTCGCGTCGCTATTCTGTCCACGTCTAGAACCAGATATGATGACTACTATTTAAGCTGCGGGCCCACCACGACGACATTCTGCTGATGGACACGGTGGCCAACGGGCCCGCTGGAGCTCCCACCAACCTCGGCTGCACGGACGCGCCACATCTGCGGTGGGGAGCGTCGCACCACGGAGCTACACCGGCGTGAAGGGCGAGAGAGCTGCTGGCCGCCGCTCTCTGGGTAGCATCGTCCGACAGACTTCAAGCTGCCGTCCGCAGGGGAGGGGCAGGGCCCCCACATCTTACGGCCTCCCCGGTAGAGATGGGCAGAACTGTCCTTTTCAGAGATTAGATCAGAACTGGTCACGCACTGCAATGACCTAGTTCTTTTTCATCGATGCACTGAGTGAAACTAAATGTCATAAATTAATAACTGCGACAATTAATTGTGTTTTATTGTTTAATCAGACTGAAACTTTGAAAGCGTATTCACCAGACACGATTCACAATTTTGGAGCTTCTCCAGTGGTTGAGTTCGCAACGTATCTTTTCTGTACAATATTTTTATTGATATCACTGTCATTGGCACATCCGCCAGAAGACAGGCATGGCCTGGCTTTTTGTTGTCAGCTTTTCTGACGGATATTCTGCCTTTGCTCGAAACGTGAAGACTTAAGGTGAATCCGAATATTCCATAAGGCGAAAATTTATGCTTCTATTCTTCCAGCTGTGACATGCAAAAACTGTTACAATAAGAGGCAAAAAACGCCTGTGAACCAACAACTAATAATGCAGTCATAATTAGTGGAATCTGACAAATTCCATCTGTCATCTTATAATTGTGAAAAACTACCTTTTTTCATCTGCACGGCACCGCAATATGAACTCAAGGGTTTCATAGAATTTCTACATTTAATTTCGTTGTGGTCGTTTTCAATGACAGTAGGGAAGGAGCAAAACCATCTGACTTGAAACATACTTTTCCAGAGGGATTTGAATCTTTGGCTACAGTTGCAGTAGCACGTCCAGTGAGGTATCAAGAATGTGAGCAACCACTAATTGCTGTAGTATAGGCTAGGGCAGAAAGAAGCAGGTTTCCGACAAAGTAAACGATGAGGAACACTGTCGCTGTCATCTATTGAAGAGGAATTGTTCAGAAAATTACAACTGTATCTAATGAAATGAGTAGGTTGATGCAGCTCCAGTCCGGCACTATCAATGAGTTGCCAAACATTTTCCGAATAGCACTTAAGATAAAAATGTGTGTGTGTGTGTGTGTGTGTGTGTGTGTGTGTGTGTGTGTGTCTGTGTGTGAATATCTGTTCTTTCGGACGTTTCCAAAAGAACAGACACTACAAATCGAAATAGACAGCTTTGTTAATCAATTACTGTTATATCCTAGCCAGTAATGCCACCCGAGCCCGCTGCCAAAAGGTTGGCAGCATCAAAGTCCGGACGCCGTCCGCATAAGCAGCGCCAGCGAGACAGGAAATCGCCGCAAGTCTGCGCGCGCCACCGCTGGCTTCTAGCTTCTTAAGCGCTGGAGTCGCGAGCGCTAGGACAGTTCTGTATTCGCCGCTCAGTTGTATACTCGCCACCGAATTGTGTACTTGCTAGTCAGTTGTGTGTTCATCGCAGCAGAGTTGTTGTTTGTCGTCAGCCGACGCTGACCTAGCCGCTCCGACTCGAACTAGACAGATTTCTGTAGACACGGAGTTCACTACTGTGTTTCTGTATCTTCGTTAATAAAGATAAGTACCGACTTTTATTTAATCAGAGTGTTTGGGTTTTCATCTTTCTGTTCACTGTTCCAGCGGACCGGTCGGCCCGCTATTAAAAGTGTGGCGGTGACTTCGTAAGCCGTTTCTACAGCGAATTGTTTGTCGCTACGAACGCCGCCACAAAAATTACATATCGAAGGACAGATGTCCAGGCTGTCATGGGCGTTAAAATTGAAAATTTGTGCCTGATCAGGTTCGAACCCGGATTCGTAGTGTCTTTCCTTTCGGATATGTCTGAAAGAACAGACACCACACATATATCCATATTCAGGGTGTTGCAGGAGGAATATTAGATATTTTAGCAGGTGGTAGTACAGACGAATTGTATAAAAAAATTCAGAATAAATGCGTTCACTTTTTATTGAGTACAGAGATACAGCTGTTTGTACGTAACCCCAAGAAATTCAAAGAAAGGCAAATGAGGACGTACAAAGTTGAGTTTCAAAAATTCCCCCACCAATTTCAATACACATTTGTCTTCTCTTGATAACACCACATGTAGCTCTTCTGAGGTCGTCTTTGCGCCATTCACTCACAAAAACAAGTAAAAGGAATGCACATTGCCTTTTTAATTCAGGTCACTAAACCAGTATTTTTATCTGATTTGGTCCTATTTTGAAAGAGCATATTGAGCCGTGGCGGGACTGGTACCAGGGCTATCTTTGGTTAGGCACTATCGATTTCCTCTGGCAGAAGTTTCTCTTTGGAGCCTGGGCTGGCTCAGGATATAGCGGGCAGTACGGAGTGGGAAGGGGGAACAAGGTTGGGCACGTCACGCGGAAGTGCGCGTATTAGCGAGACGTTGGAGAGGCGACAGCGAGCACGGAGTGCCAGAGTACGGGCGGCAGTTGGCGCCTGATCGTACTGGGGTCAGTAACGGCGGGCCGGCGCTGTGGCTTCTTGGCAGCCTCGTGAAGCCGTGCATGTGCTCGCTTCCGTGAAGGAACATTCTGTTACTATCGGACTAAGCAACGTCTGGTGTCTTCGCCACATCGATCCAGCAGCTGGCATCAAGTTAAGAAATTCAAGTCCTACCAACGATTAGTGAAATATAATGATGATTGTTCTTGAGGTAGCCAAGCGTTGCAAGGACTGTGATGTGGTATTTCATGCCTCTTATGAAGTGTGTGCTTCGCTCCTTAACAGTGTTGTTCTTACTTCAGCTGGCAAGTGTCTAAAACATTGATACGTGTACGCAGCCTTACCGAACGATCTATATTCCCTGTCTAAAGATTGTCGTGTGGTGCCGTACAGTCCCACGTAAGGTGCTCCATGTGATGCTTCGGTTTTAACGAGCCAGTTCCGTTTACATCATTCGTGTACGTGGTTCTGCTTAAAGGAATGAAATCAGTTTTATTATTGTCAATTTTATCGACGTAGTTTTCTGTATAAGTTTGAGTATTAAGGTGAAGGAAGGGTTGTTTGGTTCCCTGTTGTCGCTTCTGATTTATGTTTCAGAGTTCGGAAGCAGTGGGCCTCCTCTTTTAAATTACTAGCGGGTTCACGGGCGGTGGGCTTCGCCTGCGCTCGCGTGTGCTCTTTGGTTCCGATTTCGGTGTTCTGAACGGGGTGGAAGTACAAATAGAGTCCACATCTTAATTCGAAGATGAGTACTCAGTCGCCCCCACCGTTCGTGGCCAAGTCGCGCCCTCACAATCTCGGGCCTCAGTTATTGTACAAGCTGCAGTGTTCTAAAACTTGTGGTGGCTCTGCAAGGTTGCCCGGGTTAAATGTTTTAAATATTTGTCTTAAGAATTTTGAGGGATTTCTAGAAGAATGTGTCTTAATTGAAACCGTTTTCTAAAATTGTTGTGCAATTCAGCCTTAGTGCCGCTTGTCAATTTTGATGGGGAAATAACTGGGTCATTATTGATCAAACTGTCTATAACTTTGTAAAGTTGTTTGGTAATATCTCGCCCGGGAGGGCCGGTTTTCAGTCTATGTGGAAATAATAATTGATTTCCTGGTTATTTGACGTAAAGTTTATTTTAAATCAATTACTTGGCCCGAGTGCCGGTTTTTTTCATCTTTGCAAAGAGATTAATTCGCTTGTAGTTTCATATAACAAGCAGTTGAAACTTCCTGGCAGATTAAAACTGTGTGCCCGACCGAGACTCGAACTCGGGACCTTTGCCTTTCGTGGGCAAGTGCTCTACCATCTGAGCTACCGAAGCACGACTCACGCCCGGTACTCACAGCTTTACTTCTGCCAGTACCTCGTCTACTACCTTCCAAACTTTACAGAAGCTCTCCTGCGAACCTTGCAGAACTAGCACTCCTGAAAGAAAGGATATTGCGGAGACATGGCTTTGGTAGCTCAGATGGTAGAGCACTTGCCCGCGAAAGGCAAAGGTCCCGAGTTCGAGTCTCGGTCGGGCACACAGTTTTAATCTGCCAGGAAGTTTCATATCAGCGCACACTCCGCTGCAGAGTGAAAATCTCATTCTGGAAACATCCCCCAGGCTGTGGCTAAGCCATGTCTCCGCAATATCCTTTCTTTCAGGAGTGCTAGTTCTGCAAGGTTCGCAGGAGAGCTTCTGTAAAGTTTGGAAGGTAGGAGACGAGGTACTGGCAGAAGTAAAGCTGTGAGTACCGGGCGTGAGTCGTGCTTCGGTAGCTCAGATGGTAGAGCACTTGCCCGCGAAAGGCAAAGGTCCCGAGTTCGAGTTTCGGTCGGGCACACAGTTTTAATCTGCCAGGAAGTTTCAAAACATTTTCTGTTAACATACCCATTTTAAGTTGTAAAAGCTTGAAGTGACAACAAATATACACGCAGCACATTCTATAATCAGAAGTAATAGAGCAGGATGTAGGAAGTTGTGATCTGCGAAACCTAGAGCCACAATCGTGAAGTTTGTATCATATACGAAACGGTCTGAAACAGTCATAGTGATACGCGAGAAGACAAGTCTGACAACGTGTGAGAATGTCACTGCTGAAAGATAAAAATTTTGAATAATGTGATATCTGAATTTAGGCTAAATAGCGTGTGAATAAGAGATGACAGGATAATGGTGGGGATAAAAGCTGAAAAGAAGCAGTGCAAATGAACTCTAAAGTCCGTGCTTTAGGAGTTGCGAACTTGTCAACTCATGCAGCCACAATTTCTACCAGCGTTTTCGTATTGTTACTGGAGAATGTAGTTGGCCATCCCTTTCAACTCATTTCGACGAACTCCGCCATATATTTCAGAATATCGATATCCATGTCTTTCTTCTAACGAGCTTGGATAACTGGCTCAAGCCAAGTGTGCTCTCCAGTTCCCTAAATATAGACTCGTCTATCCTGAGACTTCAGAGGAGTAACAGATGAGGAGGTGGAGTAGTGGCATACCGACCATGCTACTCACAACCAATATTAATGAAGGCAAACAAGATAAATATTTGTTCGTAAATATCAAATCCCTTAAAAAAGTATGACTAAAATGTGTCATCTACAGACCTCCGAAAGTAGGCGGGATATCGTGTTTCAAAAATGGCCTTTCGAAATTCGATTCGACTTACGATCATATAAATAACACTAGAAACACTGACATAAATATTCTGCCCCTTCACTGTGAAATTCAAGTGTGTACTTTCTTCTTCAAATGCAACAGTATTTCCGCTTGCACCTACCCATAATGCAGCCTGTAGTCAGGCCCCCCCCCCCCCCCATACATTTGCCACTAAATCTACAAACAAAAAAATTCGTACCGTGAATATCCGATAACAACATCATTACCAAACTAACTCTGTCACATAATAAATATGCTCCGCCAAAGACTGGAAACCTGAAGCGAAAACCTGCATCTTGGCTAACGGAAGAGCTAAAACAGTCCATGAATGTCGGAGACGCCGCACATCCGGCTGATAAAAGACCTCCTACCCTTGAAAATAAAACCGATTACATGCAGAAAGCAAACACAATCAATTAAACTGAGTAAAACGATAACTAAGACATGCCAATACGTCACTCTAAAACATAAAGACCAGATGATCTATGGAATAGTTTTGTGTGATCTAGGGAAGAGTAGGCACAGTAGTAGCTGCAGCTGATCCCACCCAACCAACGAATTAAACCAGTACTTGACTTCAGCGATAACCTTCATTTAACCATAAACAAAAGATAGACTTACCGATTATTTCGCACAGGTAAATAACCGTGGCTGCGAAAAATTCTTTCTTGAGTTGACAACGCTGTGGAAAAATCCTTCAGCTCGACATTTACAGTACAGGACGGCTACACAGTCCAAATGTTCAAACTTATTGTTGATCCACTACTCCTCATAATAACTACGCTCCCTAAACCTTAAAGCTCTTTTCTGAACAACACAGTAGAAACAGTCGTTCCCATCAGAACACAAGCGCTGAAGATCCGATGGCTAAGAAGAGTTGCTGGGTACATTCTGTCTCAGGACAGTGTGAATGTTGACATCAGGAAAGCACTGAGAGCGAAAAACTTAAATGAGCAGATTAAAGAATACAGAAACAACTGGAAGGATTATGTCAAAAGAATGGAAGACGACAGATTACCAAAACTGGTGATAATTATTACCCAGTGGGCAGAAGATATTTAGAAAGCCCGAGGAAAATCATTAAGTTCAGTCAAGAGGGCGTAACAGACAAATGCCTACTACATGCAGAGAGAAGAAGAAGAGATATCATACCAAAAATACTATGATTTTTAAGTAACTGTGATTTTAATAAGTTTCGTAATTACATATAAAACTCTCGTCTGATGTAAGAGGACTCCTGAGGGCATTCATCTGTTCAGGTTAAATAAATAAATAAAACATTAAAGTTTATATACAGGTTGTCCCAGGATGAATGGTCAATATTCTGAAATATGTCAGGAACGATCATTTGAAGCAAGAAACTTCATGTGGACCTATGCACTCTTCCGAATGGTTTCCGAGATAGAACATATTTTATGTACGATGTTACTTATTTTCTTTATTATTCACTACTTTGTCACTGTTTACAACGCCTCATAGTAGTGTAGACAAAATCGAGACGAATAATTTGATACAGGACACGTGGTCTATCAAGTCGAGAAACTATCTCAAACTGAAACTTCCTGGCAGATTAAAACTGTGTGCCGGACCGAGACTCGAACTCGGGACCTTTGCCTTGATAGAGCACTTCCCGCGGAAGACAAAGGTCACGCGGATTTCGTGTTATTCAAGAAAAATACACAAAAGTAAGTTTAAATATGTTTCGTCTCAAAAACCATTTGGAATAGGGCATATGTCCATATTTAGTTTTTTGCTTCAAATGATCGTTCCTGTAACATCTCTGAGTATTGATCATTCCTCCTGAAACAATCTGTATGCATGGACTATCATGTATTTTAAAATAGCATTTAAATTCAATATCCTATCCACCCAAAGAAATTAAAAGGTGAATAAAGACTACCGACACACTAACAAAAGCAACTAGCAGCAGACATAGAAGAAGACGTAGTAGAACACTCACATAACAAGAAAACAGAAGAGCAACAACACAAGAAGATGACGATTAGAACAAATCATATAAGGATACAAAGAACTAAGAGCTGAACTCAGGTGGAGACGCGCTCAGTCATGAAAGCGAGTTGTAGGCTGCTTCAAGAGCGCACCGAACAGAGTGATGCCTCAAGTCACCTAGTGTACTGCTCCTTGTGATTTCGTTTGCGAGAGGTAGTTGCCTCGGTGGGGTACAGTGAGTTAGTTTGCAATCTGATCCTTAAGAATGGTGGGGAGCAGTGAGCTACCTTGCAATCTGATCCCTGAGAGTGGACGAGTGGGGGGGGGGGGGGGGGGGGGGGAGGTGGAAGGGGGGGGGGACACTGAGCTAGTGAGACAGCCTACGGTCCGATCGGTGAGAGTGGAGTGATGAGCTATTGGGAGGGGAGTGGTGCCTGGCTCGCTTTTGACGCACTCTGACCCCGTGGTGGCCGAAGGCCGCAGTTTCTTTGATCGCTGGCAACACATTACGAGTGCGATGCTAAGTCAAATGATAAGAACAACAACTCGCCCAAAAGCACTTAAATGTTTATTGAGCTTCTGAAATTTGAGATATTCTTTTGAAATCAAGAACGGAAACAGGCTGAAAGTGTTGTACGCACGAATATATCGTTCGACTTCGTAGCCGCGAGGTCAGCGTGTCAGAGTGAAAAATGAAGGTTCTCAGGTTCGATGCCACCCTCTATCGAATTTTTTTTTCCTCTCACAGACTGGGTGTTGCGTTGTGCTTACTTGCATATCGTCATAATCAGCATTACTGTTGTAATGGCTAAATGAATACTGCCCGAAAGCCAATAAACTGGGAAAAAACGAAGCTTTGTTTATTTTCTGTTTTAATGGATGAGAAAAGCTTCATGTACTAATAAGGTTTGCAAATCCATATGTGCACATGGTCTATAACACATTTTTTGTAGATTGGGAAACGTTTTCTTAAGGATGTGACATGGGCTGCCATTGCAGCAGCCTAGCACAGAATTTCCTTCCCTCTCATTACAGCCACCAGAAACGCATTTTGAAATCAGATGAGCTATCTTTTATTTTTTTCCGAATCAACCATTATCCACTCTTTAGAAATATCTAGCTCTTTGAAACCAGGAGCAGAGCGCACATCTCTATTCCCCGATGTAGAGTCACTGACGAGTTGTCGTGGGCGGATAGATGGAGCCGCTAAGGCTCACTACAACGACGGCTGTCAGCTGTTTCCCTGCGGCGCTCTACATGGGGTCCACGAGTTGCACTTGAGGAAGCAGCCAGCCGTGTTCCTGGCTAGGGGCGCAGCCAACACCTGCGGCGGCCACTTAGCCGTGGCATCAGCAGGAGAGCTGGGTGGCCAGACGCCGACCCGGTAGATTTTGGGGCGGCATTGGCGCTGACCCACATATGCACGCCGTGCTGCGCCGTCACTGGGATCAGCGGAAGTCCGGTGAGTCAGTGACACTCTTGCCCATGTTGCTTTGCACGCTTCGGCATGAGTCACCCCTCTCTCCAAAACCATACCCCTAGGTTCTTCTGCCATATTACAACCCCTTAGCTGGGGGGGTTGTAACACAGGTAAAAACATTAGAGGTGGAGCATGTTTCAGAGTCACTGTCGGTGGAGTTTAAAAATAAACATACTACTGGCCATTAAAATTGCTACACCACGAAGACGACGTGCTACAGACGCGAAATTTAACCGACAGGAAGAAGATGTTGTGATATGCCAATGATTAGCTTTTCAGAGCATTCACACAAGATTGGCGCCGGTGGCGACACCTACAACGTGCTGACATGAGGAAAATTTCCAACCGATGTCTCATACACAAACAGCAGTTGACCGGCGTTGCCTGGTGAAACGTTGTTGTGATGCGTCGTGTAAGGAGGAGAAATGCGTACCATCATGTTTCCGACTTTGATAAAGGTCGGATTGTAGCCTGTCGCGATTGCGGTTTATCGTATCGCGACATTGGTGCTCGTGTTGGTCGAGATCCAATGACTTAGCGAATATTGAATCGGTGCGTTCAGGAGGGTAATACGGAACGTCGTGCTGGATCCCAACGGCCTCGTATCACTAGCAGTCGAGATGACAGGCATCTTATCCGCATGGCTGTAACTGATCGTGCAGCCACGTCTCGATCGCTGAGTCAACAGATGGGGACGTTTGCAAGACGACAACCATCTGCACGAACAATACGACGACGTTTGCTGCAGCATGAACTATCAGCTCGGAGACGATGGCTGCGGTTACCCTTGACGCTGCATCACAGACAGGAGCGCCTGTGATGGTGTACACAACGCCGAACCTGGGTGCACGAATGGCAAAACGTCAGTTTTATCGGATGAATCCAGGTTCTGTTTACAGTATCGTGATGGTCGCATCCGTGTTTGGCGACATCGCTGTGAACGCACATTGGTAGCGTGTATTCGTCATCGCCATACTGGCGTATCACCGGGTGTGATGGTATGCGGTGCCACTGGTTACACGTCTCGGTCACCTCTTGTTCGCATTGACGGCACATTGAACAATGGACGTTACATTTCAGTTGTGTTACGACCCTTGGCTCTACCCTTCATTCGATCCCTGCGAAACCCTACATTTCAGCAGGATAATGCACGACCGCATGTTGCAGGTCGTGTACGAGCCTTTCTGGATACAGAAAATGTTCGACTGCTGCCCTGGCCAGCACATTCTCCAGATCTCTCACCAATTGAAAACGTCTGGTCAATGCTGGCCGAGCAAGTGGCTCGTCACAATACGCCAGTCCCTACTCTTGATGAACTGTGGCATCGTGTTGAAGCTGCATGGGCAGCTGTACCTGTACACGCCATCCAAGCTCTGTTTGACTCAATGCACAGGCGTATCAAGGCCGTTATTACGGCCAGAGGTGGTTGTTCTCGGTACTGATTTCTCCGGATGTATTCACCCAAATTGCGTGAAAATGTAATCAGAAGTCAGTTCTAATAAATTTGTCCAATGAATAGTCGTTTATCATCTGCATTTCTTCTTGGTGTAGCAATTTTAATGGCCAGTAGTGTATTTTGATGACAATTGTGTTCACCAATTCCGTCCCAAGAACATTTCAGTTTCCATGTGCGTTCTAACAAGTACCATACAGTAACAGTGAAATAAAAACTTTACCACCTTGAGAGGCAATAATGATTCACAAAGTACTCTTAACGCCACGATAGTGGTAGACGGTTTTCTGTCTGTACTGCGTTATCCAGCACCACTCTTTTCAGGCTTCCGTACCTCAATCGGTATAAACGTCTCCAGGAACGTCAACATATCAACCAACATAGGCCAAGGATCAGAAGAAAGGTTTGCCGATGAAGGAAAACAGAGGACATTTTAATATTGCTAACTGGAAGCAATTGTCTGTGTTACTTACCTCTGCCGCCCAATAGTTTTTGTGAAATGACGAAGCTGGATACACACGCTCATATATTCGGCATTCATGATATCGTTAGACGATATCTTCGCACTGTAATAATATGCCATGGGAAGGTAGATGGGAAGTACGCATTGTATCACATGTTAGTTGAAAAAATATCATTTTTATTAAAAGCTGGAAATATTGTCATTAAAAATTAGAATATAAAAATATAAATACAAGCATAGAAATACAAAAAGTATTGCACATGCTCCGAAAATCAACACAGCAGTCTAAACAAAAATTTGTACCACTCACGAGGAAAACCCTTGTTACAGTATTGGTATTGTTCATGCATGTTTAAAAGTCCAACACACTTCATAACATACTCTCCTTGCATTCTCGAAGTTTTTCAGGGTTCTAGATTGCTTTACTGTCAATCCCAGACAGTCAATCCCGTTTGCGAAATAATTTATGGAAAAACAAACTGCACTAGCACGAAGCTCTCTCTACATCTCACATTCGACGAACACCACTGCTTCATACTGTGCCCCAGCATCACTTATCCAATTTTCATTTTATGATTTCGAAAATACTCTCACACTTTCCCGGCAATTAACGTTACCGATGTGAAATATGAGTATCACAGTTACAAGTTGCTTGCTCTCCTTGTCACAGAGAAAACCTCACAGCAGGCGACAATGACCTAATGTAGCAGCTGCTTCCGGTAGTTGATGTGCTGAGTAAAATGGAAAGTTTCAGTTTTCAAGAGGCGTGATTCAAGTTATCATTATTCTACTTCAAATTTTTTACAATCCGTGATAAATGTACATCATTCTTAAACATACATGTAGAAAGCGGTAAATTTTTTGCCAATAAAGAGTAAATGATTTGCTGGCTTTTGCAGAGTTTGGAATACTAAAATGCAACAGACGTTTAGTCATCGCAAAATAAAGCAATCGCAAGATGGTACTGTTCCATTCAGCGACCTAGCTTTGAAACAGTTTCCATCCATGAGCATAATAAAATATGACGCATCCACCTGTACGTTACTGATCTTCGCATAACATATCCTAAAGCACTGCGCTGACAGCTGACTGTCTCTGACGTGAAGAAATGGTTTACAAACTGATCTCGAGCAATAAATGCAAGGATATCTAACTGCAGACAGAAAGTATCAATATTTTCTGAGCATAAGGTGCCCTGGTTAGGTTCTGATGGTGGTACAGCTAAACATAAGCCACTGATCGCAGTATGAATGCACGAAGGTACTTAGAGAACGGCAAAAATCTCTGTCATTGAATTGTGAAACTCCACGGAATGACATGCTATATGATTACACTCTTTGAAATTCTGAAGGTAGCAGGGATAAAACACAGGAAGCGGAAGATTGTCTACAACTTGTACAGAAACCAAACTGCAATTACAAGGCAGAAAAGATGTGAAAGGAGGCTTTTCTTGACCGTGGAATGAGGCAAGTTTATAGTTTATCTCCCATCTCTAGATAGATCAAGCTGTAAGGGAAACGAAAGAGAAATTTGAAATGGGTACTAAAATCTGGGAGAAGAAATAGAAATTTGAGGTTAGCGGCCGATATGGCAATTTCTGGAAAATCGGCTTAAGTGTGTCCACAGTCTCTTGAAAATATATCGTAAGGTTAAAACCAACGATATTAAAGCAAATATAATAAAGCGTAGACGAATTAATCGAAGCGATGCCAAGGGAATCAGGAGATTAGGAAAAGAGACACTAGGAGTAGCAGATGAAGCCTGCCACTTTGACAGTAAATTAATGACGATGACAGAAACAGAGAAGGTATAAAGTGCAGACTTTCAGTCTAAAATAATGACGATGGCCGAAACAGAGAAGGTATAAAGTGCAGACTTCAGTCAGAAGCAAAGTTTGTGTAGCAAAGAGAAATATTTTAAATTAACAAAAGTTTAAGTGCTGGTAAGTGTATCCCTAAATATTTGTCTGGAATATTGACCAGAGAGAAATATAAATAGAAACTTTTGAAATGTAGTGCCACAGAAGAATGTTGAAGAGGTGATGGGTCAACGGATAGCTAATGAATACTCTATGTAGAGACGTGGAGAAAAGAAATTTACAGCACAACCTGACTAAAACAAGGAGTTGCTTCATAGTATACGTCCTGACACATCGAGGAATAGTTAATCTGATATCCACTATCAGTTTGGGGTGGAGAGGAAAAATTTTAGGGGAAGAGCAAAAGTTGACTACAGTAAGCAGGTTCAGGAGTAAATTGTAATACCTTCGAAAAGATGAAGAGGTTTGGTCAGAACAGACTAACGTGACGAGCTGCATCAATCCAGTCTTGTGGCTGAAGATCACAACAACATGGGTGTTGTATGATGTGGGCCTTAAAAAGTAGTATGACATTCGGTGGAGGTCGTCTGGTGGTCTAGGTTTGTTTTTCTCTTTCTTTTTAACCAGTAGCCTTTAATCGACGTAACAATAACTGAAGATCATTTCCAAATAAATAATGCCCGAAGCGCTGGTTACGATCACACTGAGGACCTTAAGAAAACCTTGGATGAACACCATCCGTTTGTGAAACTTTCTATGAACCCGGAACACTTAAATCCCGCAAGGGATTCTTGAGCAAAGAATATACCGAACCCCAAACGACTGTCCTTCACTTCAGCACATGCCCAGCGGAGAGAACTTGAGGTTGATATTTGGACGAACCTGAACCGCATCAGAAAGGGCGTGGCGCCAGTGAAGGCAAATATTGATAAAGTGGAGCCTTATAGATGAACACTATGATTGATGTGATTGTGCTGAATATCGGGATGTTGAACATTTCTTGACCTGTCCTAATTGTCCCAGTAAATGCATTCTTGATGAATTACAGAGGGGAACCAAGGAAGTACTGGACATAGCCCAATTTTAGCTAGAAATTTCAGAAGCAGTACGTGCATGTTTTGTCCCAAAGCTGAAATATTCCAAGAAATTTCGACTGCCCCCGTCCCCCCACATTATTCGATTTTTATCGCGGAAGCGATAACATGTCGAGAGACTCTCAAACTTGATCGCCACGTGAGAATCCAAAACCTGCTGTCAGCGTCAGACTCAAAAAGCGTAGTGCAATATATTGATTACCCAAAGAGGAAGAGTAAAATGAATATTTAAATACTGGTAATCATAAAAAGAGGTACGAGAATACCTTGTGTGTGGTCCAGTGTTTCTGTCCACCTAATAAAATGCAGTCTGGCATCCTCCAATTTCAGGTAATGGATGGGGAAACTGGCCGAGGGAGAATGGGCAGAGAACCGTGCTTTTGAATCTACCACACAGGTCAGTACTACGTTGCGATCCATCATAGTAGTTAGAAGAAACCCCCGCAGTTAAAAATTTCAGCGAGCAGGAACCTGATAATGAAAGCGTGCCAACCACTATTCAACCCCTCCCCCCCCCCCCCCCCAACTTATTTCGTATGCACATCAAGGAAAATCCTTTATGTAACTGTGAGAAGAGATGCGAGGGAGATGTCAATTACTTGCTGTTTTTCTGCAGTTCCTTAGTTGCATAACAAAACAGCTTACAGCAAAATATTGTGTGATTGTAGGCGCCCCTTCCAACAAGCCTTGAAGATCCTGAAATATACAAAGCCTCTTATTGTTTTGTACGAGACTGTATCATGCTTACATGAAAATTTGGTGATTCATCTGTGGTTGCATACGCCAGGTGTGTGCTTTCAAGTCTCTGTCGAGTTCCTTTTTTTTTCTTTTTTTTTTCTCTCGAGTTTCTACAACTGTACGTATTGTACCGATGTGGTTACTGCAAAATAATGTAACACCATTGTTCAGAACTTTTTATACGGCATTTTCTCATTACATATGACTTGTGTTTGTACTAAGCTGTTGGCAGTATGGTTCAACGAACCAAAGCCAAATAAATAAAGATGATGTCTACCAATAGATATCTGCACATAGGTCTCGAAACACACACTCCAGTACCTGTTCACTGCGGGGGTGCCTGACACGATCAGGCAGAACGCTCTGTTGCGAGCGCAACACTGTGAGGACCACCGGGGTGGGGCTGTTCCGCGGTGGAGCGCCAGACAGGTGTTCCGGCGGGGCGCGGCGTGGCGTCTGCCGCCCAGCGGCGTGACGCGCTGTTCAGTAGACTGTGCCGTCAGCGTCGACCATCCCCTCGCCGTAGCCGATGTCGGCGTCGGACTCTGAGGCGGGGGTGGCGGGCTTCCACTGGCGGTCCTCCGCTCCCACACCCTGCCAGCTTCCGGAGGCGTGGGAGGACGCGTCGGCGCCCTCCGGGCGGTGGCTGGAGTACTGCTGGCTCCAGCGGTCAGCCTCGCTGGCGGGCCGGTGGTTGGCGTACTGTCGGCTCCAGTGGTCCTCCTGCTGGGAAGAGGAGGAGGAGGAGGAGGAGGAAGAGGAGGAGGCGCTGTCCGCGTGCTGGAGGTTCCAGTAGTGCTCCGGCAGGTAGCTGCTGGCCTGCTGCGGGTCCGACCACGCCCCCAGCGCGGCAGACGGTGTCGTGGTCGAGGCGGGGGCGAACATCCGGTCGTCGCCCGACAGGTACTCGTCCGCGTGCGGGGGCTGGTGGTAGTAGTACGGCGGCCGCTTCCTCCTGCTCCTGCCCGGGTAGCTGTAGCTGCCGGAGCTGGAGAGCGGGTAGCCGCCGTCGGCGTCCGAGTCGTCGTCGCTGTGTGACGGCGGCGGCCTGCGCGGCCTCTTGCGGTACCTGCCGCCGCTGCTAGGTGGAGGGTACCTGGACGCCTTCCTGCTGTCGTACTCGCTGTAGCCGCCCTCTGAGTAGTCGTCCTGCTGGTCACCGTACTCCTCGTAGTAGGGCGGGTACTTCTCCCTGCACAGCCAAAACAAGGGGTGTTGTGGACACAGTTCCGCGTAGTCAGCGCGTACACAACTTTCCCACTAGAGCGCGCCCCACCAAGCACAACAGCGCAGGCGCAGCGCTCGTCCGTCTCCGCACTACGAGATTGCGCTGCCATAGAGACGGACCAAATTCTGCTTCCGCCGATCCGCGTATTAATATGTAACGCAGCCAATGAGATTGCTGCTAACATAGAACCTTTTCTCCTCGCGGATCACACTCGCGCAGTGATACATGAACGCGCGAGGTATTATAACGAGTGTACAGACCGCCAATTAGTCAGTCTGCACCAGTCTGCATTAGTTTGTACCAGTCTGTACGAGTTCTACATTTGTCTGTATCAGTCTATAGTCAAGTTTCAGTCTGCGCCTAATAAGATTACCATATTCCTGTTATTATTTTATTTTAATCGTCCCCAAGCCATAGACAACCCACGTATTACATATACACACAAATACAAATACAATACACATATGTATAAATAAAACAAACCCAACATGAGGAGTCACATTACAATATAAAGACAAACATAGTATGTATATCATATCACGTCCCGCCAAAATTCAGCGCATTTAACTGTCACTGCCGTAGCGTTTGCCAGATACTCTTTCCTGCACACTTCCCCCATGTTGCTGCATTCCAGGAGATGGTCCATTGTTTGGGTCTGTCCGCACTGGCACGTGTCCGTCCCGTCTCGGTATCCCCATTTACACATGTTTACGTTGCATCTGCCCACCCCAGTCCGTAGGCGGTTGAGGGTTCTCCATAATGGCCATTTTAGTTCGTTTCCAGAGGCCAATTGTTCGTTGGGTGAGATTAGAGGTGCCTGGTCTCCCGTAGGCAGTGTTGCTTGCCATTTTGACAATCTGGCCTTTTGTTTTGAGGTTTCGAGCGGTTGAACTGAAGTGAAGAAACTCCGTCTTGATTTTAGACGTGTGTGTGGAGGGTTTTGTTCGAAGAGAGGATGGCACTGGTCGCGCAGCTGCTTGAGGCGCTCTGCTTCGCTTGCTATAGCTCGTCTGATGTTGGGGGGAGCTATGCCACTAAGCAAATAAAGTTGGCTAACCGGGGTGGGTCTTAGGCATCCCGTGATTACGCGACAGGCATCGTTCAGCAGAGGATCCACTCGTTTCGCATGCGCTGATCTTTCCCAAACTGGGGCAGCGTATTCAGCAACCGAGTTGCAGAGTGCAAGTGCCGACGTACGTAAAGTATGTGGGTCGGCACCCCATTTTGCGGAGGTGAGCTTACTCAGGAGGTTGTTTCTTGTTGATAGTTTGCCCCTGACCTTGTCTACATGATGTCTGTAAGTAAGTGTGCGATCAAGGGTGACGCCTAAATAACAAGGAGTGCTGCTGAACGCGATCCGTTGGTTGGTCCACATGATGTTTAGGGTATGTTTTGCGTCTCGGTTTCGAAGATGGAATAGGCAGGATAATCTTTTTGCTACGTTCTGGCGTAGTCAGTTGGCTTTGTAGTGTGGCGTTAGACCGTTGAGGGCATTCGTAAGGCTAATTTCTCTGTCGTTAAAGTTCCGACCCTGCACAGCTATTGCAAGATCGTCCGCGTAAGCAAAGATCCTAGTCCCTGGTGCAACTGGTTGATCATTCACATATATGTTGAAAAGAGTGGGTGCGCGGACACTGCCTTGGGGTAGTCCATTTTTCTGGATACGCCATCGGCTTCGCTTCCCTCCTAGGTTTACGATGAACCGTCTGTTGCTGAGAAGAGTTGATATAATTTGTATCAGCCCGAAATCATTAGTCATAGCGTATAATTTAGTGAGCAGCAGTTTGTGATTTACAGTGTCGGATGCGGATGAGAGGTCGACAAGTACGGCTCCAGTAATTAGACGGTTCTCGTACCCATGCTCTATGAACTGGGTAAGATTCAAGACCTGTCCAGTGCAAGTTTTCCCAGGGCGAAACCTCGCCAGTTCCGGAATTGTCTGATGATCAATATTAGGCACAAGTCGATTCAGCAGCATGCGCTCGAACACCTTGTACAAGCAGCAAAGTAATGTTACCGGTCTGAAATTTTTTGGCTCGTACAGTGGTTTGCCGGGTTTTGGGATGGCTATGACCTTGCCCTTTCTCCAGATTTTCAGGATGTTGTTCAGCCGGATACAGGTATTGAAAAGTAGGAGCAGCCAGTTTTTCGTGTACTCGCCAAATTTAAGGATCTGTTCATTCCTAAGGTCGTCTAGCCCTGCTGCTTTGCCAGGTTTCAGCCATGAAGATAAATGTGTAGACACTTTTATCAAGTATCAGAGATATATGTGAGAATAACGTACCAAGACCAAAGGAAATTCAGATTGTCAATTGTAAATAGCATCCAGAACCAAGTTAAGTAATTTTTATGCTTGTTATTATTTTAATAAATGTGTGTGAAAATTAATCAAGTTCTGTTTAAAGTTGGTCACCGTCAATCTGCTACTCTAAGCGTGCAAGTGGCATTTCTATCGTCTGACCTAACGGCAGAAGATAAACACGCCACGATAAGACCACGAGACATATTGCTGACACTCGCCTACTTCGTTAGAGCGACAAGGCAAATAATCTGATGGTGTGTGTACTGAAGGTCTTACAGTACTCACACCACAAGGGGGCAAGTAGGCAACGCTCCAGCGTTACACCTCTACTTTTGGGAAATTGTATTCCTGTAAGTCGCCCTAAGGGGTTAATACATATAAGACTAGAAAAGAACATTGAGGATCTGTTAGATCACTGTCAGTTGGCTTCCGGATAGGCAAAGACACCAGAGAGTCAGTTCTGAGGTTGCGATTAATTATGCAAGTAAGACGTAAGGAAACTCCAGATGTGTTCAGAGGATTTGACAACCCACAAAACTAATTCGGCAATGTAAAATGGTGCAACGTGTTTGAATTCCACAGGAATATACACTGAAGCTCGAAGGAAAATGGTGTAGACATTGTAATGGTACTTGAATTAAGTAACCATTGCGGCACTTCACCTCAACCTCTCGATTCCAGCAATATTCTACTGTGTTGTTGTAAAGCAGTTAACATATTTCTGAGACAACATTCAGATTTGATTTCATTAATGTAGAGGTACTTTCATACATCGATATGTTTATATTGGAATGATATTATTCTTACGTGTATTCCTTCTTTTGTCACTATGATATTTGACGTACTTGTAACTCTGATTTTTGGGCGCGTAAGCGGTTATTAGAGAGTCAAGCTTTGGTCGTCATGTTGAGAAGACGCAAATTGCAGTCAGTTTATGAAATGTGAACTTTAACAATGAGGAAGATATTTTCAAGTATGTTTTATATTGTGAAGTGATGGTGCAACAAAAGTAATAAAAAAGAAGTGTAACTTAAATTCGGAGTGCTGATTACTTTTTTTACATCACCATTGTGCTAACTTGCAAAAGTTTAATCTTCAAGAATGGTTTATGAAACACATCTATAAAACTTTTGAATATCGCAGAATAACACCTAGGCCTCTTTGCATCCGAGCTTGGAATCATCACCACCTAGATTTTCGACGATTGAGCCATGAGTTCACAACGAGAGCAGCAGGGGAAACACGAAAAGATGAGTGCCTAGTTTATTCATTGTTTCATGAAATGACTTTGTTAACTGTGCTCTAATGACACCTGTCACATAATATAACTTTGTTGTTGCCCGAAAATGCAATGTTTAGTAGCGTGAGCAACACTACACTCGTAATTAATTTTTGACCTTTGTTGTGGTAGGGTTGTTAGAACATGCATATACAAAGACAGAGATATTTAAACAGGCAGAATACGGCGCTGCCGCCGGCAACGCCAAAATAAGACAACAAGTGTCTGGTGCATTTGTTAGATCGGTTACTGCTGCTACAATGGCAGATTATCAAGATTTAAGGGATGCTATAGTTGGGACACAGCATCTCCGAGGAAGCGATGAAGTGCGGATTTTCCCGTACAACCATTTCACGAATTTACCGTGGATATCAGGAATTCGGTAAATCGTCAAATCTCCGACATCGCTGCGGCCGGGAAAAAAAACCTGCAAAAACGGGACCAACAACGACCGAATCGTTTAGAATCGTTGAAGTGACAGAAGTGTCAACATGACTTTTCTGGCAGAGGTGGTTGTCTTGAATTTCTTCTTTTCTGGTGAATGAGGATGATGCCACTCCACAGACTGCCATTTTTGTTTCCGGCGCAAAGTGGTGCACCCAGCTTTCGTCCGCCGTAAAGAGCCGTGACAGAAAGGCCTCTCCGTCGGTCTCAAAATGCTCCAACAATTCAGGTGAAATGGCTTTTCTCTGAGTCTTGTGGTCCACTGTGAGCGTTTGTGGAACCCATAGTGAGCACCCCCTCTGAAAATCCGAGAGTCTCGATCATTGTTGACTGACAACTGTAGAGCTAATTGTCGAGTTGTGATGCGCCGGTCGGCACGAATAATGGCATCCGCACGATTCAGCGTGTCTGGAGCAGTGGCTGTAACACGACGTCCCAAGCCTGGCTGATCATGGAGCTCTGTTTCTGAATTTCCTGAGGCTGTAACTTTCTTTACCCGTCGCCCAACTGTACTCCCATCAACCGAAGCATCGCCATACACTGCACACAAACGTTTATGGATGTTCAGCACGGTTTCTTTTTCTGCACACAATTATTGAATAACAGGATGCTGCTTGTAACGTGGGTAGTATGTAGACGCCATTTTGACGCTGTACTACGGCTCTTCCGTCTGCGAGAACGGTTCGAAACTTCACTGGCGCACAGAACAAACATCAAATATGAGGTACCAACAAGGACGTTTGTCTAGTATATTTACTTATTTATTTATGCATTTATTTTACCTGGCAAGATTAGGGCCTTCATGTCCTCTCTTACACCTAACCAGGCATACTCAGATTGAACGAATTTCAGTTTGTACAGAACATTATGGACATACCACGTGTTATACAGTATTAATGTTAAAGAAAAAAATAGAGATTATAACAGTAGTACAAGGATAATTACAACAATCAAAAAATAATTATAACAATCAAGAATAATAATAATAATATTAGTAATAACTAGGTATATGAAAGTAAACATACACTCCTGGAAATTGAAATAAGAACACCGTGAATTCATTGTCCCAGGAAGGGGAAACTTTATTGACACATTCCTGGGGTCAGATACATCACATGATCACACTGACAGAACCACAGGCACATAGACACAGGCAACAGAGCATGCACAATGTCGGCACTAGTACAGTGTATATCCACCTTTCGTAGCAATGCAGGCTGCTATTCTCCCATGGAGACGATCGTAGAGATGCTGGATGTAGTCCTGTGGAACGGCTTGCCATTCCATTTCCACCTGGCGCCTCAGTTGGACCAGCGTTCGTGCTGGACGTGCAGACCGCGTGAGACGACGCTTCATCCAGTCCCAAACATGCTCAATGGGGGACAGATCCGGAGATCTTGCTGGCCAGGGTAGTTGACTTACACCTTCTAGAGCACGTTGGGTGGCACGGGATACATGCGGACGTGCATTGTCCTGTTGGAACAGCAAGTTCCCTTGCCGGTCTAGGAATGGTAGAACGATGGGTTCGATGACGGTTTGGATGTACCGTGCACTATTCAGTGTCCCCTCGACGATCACCAGTGGTGTACGGCCAGTGTAGGAGATCGCTCCCCACACCATGATGCCGGGTGTTGGCCCTGTGTGCCTCGGTCGTATGCAGTCCTGATTGTGGCGCTCACCTGCACGGCGCCAAACACGCATACGACCATCATTGCCACCAAGGCAGAAGCGACTCTCATCGCTGAAGACGACACGTCTCCATTCGTCCCTCCATTCACGCCTGTCGCGACACCACTGGAGGCGGGCTGCACGATGTTGGGGCGTCAGTTGAAGACGGCCTAACGGTGTGCGGGACCGTAGCCTAGCTTCATGGAGACGGTTGCGAATGGTCCTCGCCGATACCCCAGGAGCAACAGTGTCCCTAATTTGCTGGGAAGTGGCGGTGCGGTCCCCTACGGCACTGCGTAGGATCCTACGGTCTTGGCGTGCATCCGTGCGTCGCTGTGGTCCGGTCCAAGGTCGACGGGCACGTGCACCTTCCGCCGACCACTGGCGACAACATCGATGTACTGTGGAGACCTCACGCCCCACGTGTTGAGCAATTCGGCGGTACGTCCACCCGGCCTCCCACATGCCCACTATACGCCCTCGCTCAAAGTCCGTCAACTGCACATACGGTTCACGTCCACGCTGTCGCGGCATGCTACCAGTGTTAAAGACTGCGATGGAGCTCCGTATGCCACGGCAAACTGGCTGACACTGGCGGCGGCGGTGCACAAATGCTGCGCAGCTAGCGCCATTCGACGGCCAACACCGCGGTTCCTGGTGTGTCCGCTGTGCCGTGCGTGTGATCATTGCTTGTACAGCCCTCTCGTAGTGTCCGGAGCAAGTATGGTGGGTCTGACACACCGGTGTCAATGTGTTCTTTTTTCCATTTCCAGGAGTGTATTTTTCTTTTATGAATGTCAGTCCTATTGCTAGTTGGGAGTTTTCTCGTTATGTTCTTGCAGCTTGTGAGTTATTCACATCGAGCAGAGACATAAGACGATAGAATGGGGTGAAAGAGATATAGAATAGGTAGCTAGGCTAAAGGAAGAGAAATAGAATGGTAAAATTCGAAGCTATGATGGAAAGGAGAGAGAAGGAGATGAGAAGGGCACAACAGTCGTGGCTTACCATCCCTAATATGTAAGTTTTGAGTTCCCTCTTGAATGTTGAGTGGCTCTGGATAAGACGCAGATCACAGGGGAGCGCGTTCCATAGTCGTATGGCTGAGATGGAGAATGACACTGAGAAAGATTTTGTGTTATGTAAGGGTACAGCCAAGATGCTAGACGTATCCGATCTGGTATTGCGGTTGTGGAATGATGATTAGTGTTTAATGTGAGAAGATAAGTATTGGGGGCATCAGTGACTAAGAAATCGATGAAGTATGCACATCGTGTGGAGATCGCGTGCCTTATGTGGGCGTATCCAACCTATCTGGGAGTATGAAGGATTGATATGATCATACAACCGTATATTGCACACGTGTCTAACGCAAGCATTCATCACTAGCTCGAGGCATCTCGAATTTTCACTATTTGTGCCGTGTTGAACTACATCACAGTAACAGAGATTAGGCAATACTAGTGTTTGGACTAATTTTTATTTAACATGGGTTGGAAATATTTATCTAAATTTTTGGATTGCATGTAGAGAGGAGAGCGATTTCCGGCAAGCTGTGACTGTTTGTTCTTCCCAGTTTAGGTGTTCATCCAAGATTATTCCAAGGTCTTTTACTGTTTTTTGGTATGATAGTTGGGTACCATTGAGGAGTATTTGAGGGACTGTTTCACGAAAGTACCGGCTGATTAACTTTGGATAAGATATAAGAATGACCTGGGACTTCTTGGAATTTAGTTTCAGACCTAGGTTCTGTGCCTATCGAGAAACAGAGCAAAGATCTGCGTTCATACTCGCTACTGCGTCAGCAATGTTCTTGGGGCTTGCACTTATGTACAGTTGGATGTCGTCGGCATATAGATGGTAATTGCAGGAGTGTATCACTGAAGAAATATCGTTAATGTACAGTGAGAAGAGTAATGGACCAAGGACGGAGCCTTGGGGAACTCCAGAGCGCACGTTTTTCCATGATGACTTCTCCGACCCACAAATGACTTGTTGACTTCTGTTTTTGAGGTAGCTGTCGAACCAGTGTATTGCGCTGTTTGAGAAATTCAGCTGTTTCAATTTAATTAGTAATATATCAAAGTCAACTGTATCAAAGGCTAAAGTCAAGCAGTGTTAGGATGGTAGCTTCACGTTTGTCCATAGCATGTTTAATGTCATCAGTTGCTTTGATTAATGTAGTTGCTGTACTATGGTGCTTTCGGAAGCCTGACTGATATTTATCATGGGTGTTATGAGTTTTGAGGTATTCCGTCAGCTGTTCATGGACGATGTGTTCTAGGGCTTGCAGGTAGTATGCTGATCGGCCTGTAGTCACCTGGCGACTTTGGGTTGTCAGTCTTGGGTATAGGTTGAATTAAACTTTGCTTCCACTCAGTAGGATATGTGCTACTGACAAGAGACAGGTTGAAGATGTCTGTGATAACTGGAATAATAGTGTCTACAACGTTCTTAATCATGCCAATGCTCACTCCATCATTTCCTACTGCCTCGGACGAGATTATCATAATTGCCTTGTGTACTGTGCCTGTAGTGACATGTTTTAGGAAAAACTTGTCTCTCGAGAGATTGATATCTTGGGGCTGGTAATTTGTCGCTGCGTGACAGTTTACAGCTGTTGAGAAGAAATCGTTTAATTCTTCTGCAGACGCTTGATAAACAGCGTCAGATTTTCGCTTCCCTATACCGAAACTGCGAAGCTTTTTCCACAGTGCAGCAGGTTTCGATATGCCGCATACGACAGAGCGGGCATCTTTGATTGTGGCATTCCTCACGCTTTGCTTGGTTCTGTTTCGGAGTTTCCTGTAAGCTTCATACGCCTCGGGAGTTGGGTTACGCTTGGAGGCCCTATATGTAGCATCACGTTTATTCATTAACTGGCGTAATTCAGTGGTGATCTGTTTCAAAGAAAACGTGGGGCATTACTTATTGAACGACCCTTGTATATATGGGGATGAAGGAGATTCAAGTACGTATCTCCCCTTTCGGAGTCCAACACCGTAACCAACTAACTACGACGCTGTGGCTATTGAACTGCACTCGATGTTGCACATCTTGGACTTTGACTGGCCACTGTTTCTATTTTGCTTATTTTTTCACACTTCAGTACACCTTCCTCATATTTTCATGCTTGATCTGTGTTCAGTTTTTGACAGGCTACCTACTGGGCCATCTTACCACAAAATCTGAGAGGGGTGTGTGACGGGTAGTTTCCCTTGCTAGAAAGCACCTCCGTTAAAGACGCCATTTGGGAGGCTACGTATAGTGCAGCTAAATATCGGAACGTCATGAATCTATAGCGGCTCAAGCGAGAATGTTCCACGATGTTACACAAGAAATTCCGCATTTTTTCAACAGAAATTGGCGGAGAAAAAATGTATCGCATTACTTATTGAACGTGTAATTCAGATTTTTTGGTTCGAGTACTTGTGGTAAAAGGAGTCAACAAAGAGGTTGCAGTGTCAAACCAGTCTTGGGACTGAAGATCGCAACGAGGGTAAGACTTTGGCTGTGGTCGGACTTACCTGTGATCTGACCAGTGGTTGCTCAAGGTCAATCCTTCCAAGACCCAGGCGATCATTGTAGGCGAAACCACCCCTTCCTTCCGTCTCCTCGACTTCTATATCACCATTTATGGCCGTCCTATCTCCCTCACCCCCACCCTCAAGTACCTTGGCGTCGCCCTTGACCGCCGCCTCTCCTGGACACCCCATCTCCGGACTATCCAAGCAAGGCACACCCCGATTCCATCTGCTCAAGCTCCTTTCTGGCCGCACATGGGGTCTGGGTCCCTCCACCATCCTCCACACCTATAAATCCCTCATCCGCCCTATCCTCTGCTACGTCCATCCCGCCCTGGATCTCTGCCCCTCCTACCTTTTACAAATCCCTTCAAATCCTGGAACGCCATGTGCTATCGCATCCGCCTCCCCTCCGCCATGCAGATCCTGTATGACCACATCCCGTTCCCGCACCTGCTCCTCTTTTCCTCGAACGAAACGGATCCTCTACACCGCCCGCAAACTTGATCCCCCTCATGTGCTTGTCTCTCCCATCCTTTCTCACCCCTGTCCACTGCCACACATGTATTCCCACGTCCCACCTGCTCTCCATCTCTCCACTCTCCATACCGTCACCCAAGGTGGCTTCTGCCAACTCCCCCTCCCTGATGATGCCCTCATCCCCTCCATCTACCTGTCCTACCAACTATCACCCTCCCCCTCCACCACCTGTGTTATTCCCAAGGGTATCCTCTCTCCCTTCTCCCTTCCTCCCTCCATCCTCTTCCCCTGAGCTTCCCCTACCCCACTACCTTCTTCCTCCCCTTCTCTCTCCTCTGCCACTGGCATCTACACCCTCCCGCTCTCCCTCCTCCTCCACCTTTTCCCCTCTGGCAGGTCCCCAGACTCGTATACGACCAGTGAACATTCGCGCGCCAGAGATCGTCGCGAATGTTTATGTGTGCCTTAGTGATTCAGTGTTTCGTCGTTTGAGCGTAATCGTTCATGTGTGTCATTTCTGTCGTCTATGTTCGTATACGAGTGCTGAACGTTTTGTAATTCACTGCGCCCTTGAACGTCTACATGTTTTTTACTTTGTGTGTCTACTGTTTTTTATCCACCGTTTTGTTTTGTTTTTCTGTGTATTCATATATACTAATTGTAATATATGTGGCCGAAGAGCGGCGAAGTTTGCCGCTGCCGGCCTACCTGTATCAGGTATCGAAATAACAATAAAGAAATAAAAAAAGACTTACCAGTGTGAGGATGGCCTCTTGTCCGGCCTGCCGTGGTACTGGTTCTGGTAGTGGTAGTGGTACGGGTAGGGGTAGCGGTCCCGCCGCAGCTCCTGGTCCTCGTACGTCTCGCGGCCGTCGGGCTCGTAGCCGTGCAGGCTGAGCGGGGGCGGGGGCGGCGGAGGCGGCGGGGGCGGCGGCTTAGGCCTCTTCCTGCGGCCGTGGGGAGGAGCGCGCGCCCACGAGCGGTACGCCCCCGCGTAGTCGAGCCCGTAGGGGCCGCGGCCGGGGCCGGGGGCGGGGCGCCGCCTCCGGGGGCGGGACGCCTTGCGCGCGGGCGACAGCCGCCTCCGCTTGTGGGCCGCCGGCAGCGGCGCCCCGTACGGGAAGCGACCCGCGTACTGGTGCACCGTCTGGTGGCGGTGCAAGACCTCGATGCGCTGCGGGAAGCGGATGCGCAGCTTGGTGCTGGAACACAGGGACGGGGTGGCGGTAACAGATATGTTGGCGTCTATAAGGAGTGACAATTATTAAACTATACGAAAAAAAAGTAAGTTAAGTTATAAACTACGATGTGCACACACTTTATTCAACATGTGAATGCCACTATAGATGTTAGGATTTAGGTTATGACATGTTCGATATGCCTGCCATCATTGGCGATGATGTGGCACGGACGAATAGCGAAGTTCTGCATGACCTGCTGAAGTGTCGGATTATCGATGCTGTCGATGGCCTCCTGAATGGCTGTTTTCAGCTCAGCAACGATTCTGGAATCAGCTTTATCTGCAACCAGAGACACTGCTCGAGGCCCTGAAGAGATCCATTATGCCATGCTTCACCTTTGCGCTGAAGCAAAAGGTCAGCTCCTCTCTTGTTTCAATCAGTCTGGTTTGATGGACAATACACCATGACTCGGAAGGATGCAACAATTAACTCCATTCTGTAAACCAGGCAAGGGCCGCACCGCCCCTGACAGTTATCGGAGTGTCGCTCTTGCCAGTTGTATGGGTAAGAATCTTGAACGCATAGTCAACCACCTCCTCGTCTGGCTGCTGAAGTCCCGAGGAGCCACTCCCAGTGCGGTTTCAGGCGCTACCGCTCTACCCTTGACAAATTCATTATACTGGAGACGGCGATACAGGAGTCCTTGTCACGCCGAAACCATTTAGTTTGTGTGGTTTTTGCCCTCGAAAAAGCATATGACACTACTTGGAGGTACATCATCCTTCGCCAACTTCATGAATGAGGACTACGTGGACGCCTGCCGCTTCTGATCCAATCCTTTCTCGAGACCGAAGTTTTCGTTATCGCATTGGTGATGCCGTGTCTGATTGATTTGTTCAGGAGAATGGTGTGCCCCAGGGCTGTGCCCTCAGTGTCACATTGTTTGCCATCGCTATCAATGGCATTTCCTCCGCAGTCAGGAGCCCTGTCAAATGCTCTTTGTTTGTGGATGACTTTGCAATCTTGTACTACTCCTCTGATCTTACGACGACGACGACGACGACGACGAGGCAGCTACGGCTGACCATTACGAGGCTGTAAACCTGGGCCCAGACAACTGGTTTTCGGTTCTCACCTGAGAAGACTGTGTGTGTCAATTTTAATCGTGCTCGTCGGAGTTTTAACCAACTAGAGCTTACAATGTGGGACCGCATTTTATGTTTTCAAGACACTGTGCGCTTTTCGGGTTTATTATTTGACTCGAAATTAACATGCCTCCCACACCTGAGAGACCTACGAACAAAGGGCTTCTGGTTGTTGAACTTTTCGAAATGCCTTGGCGGAAAAATATGGGGTGCTGACAAGTCCCGGCTCCTGCAGTTTTATAGGGCATTTGTTCGATCGTGCCTAGACCATGGTAGCTTTCTACAGATCGGCCTGTCCTTCCTACCTCGGATGTTAGATGCTGTCCACCATCACACTGCTGTCTTTAATATAGCCCCACAAAAAGGAGTCGTTTGCGTTCAGATCTCAGATCCGGTGATTACGGCGCCCAATCGAGGACCATGCCAGTGGTTTCTGGGTACCCCAGAGCCAGAATGCGGTCCCAAAAACGCTCAAACACTCTCCTGCTTCGATGGGGTCGAGCTCCGTCTTTCATGAACCACATCTTGCCGAAATCAGGGTCACTTTGGACAATGAGGATGAAGTCATCTTCCAAAACCGTCAGGTACCGTTGGGGCCGGCCGCGGTGGCCGAGTGATTCTAGGCGCTTCAGTCCGGAACCGCGCGACTGCTACAGTCGCAGGTTCGAATCCTGCTTCGGGCATTGATGTGTGTGATGTCCTTAGGTTAGTTATGTTTAAGTAGTTCTAAGTTCTAGGGGACTGATGATCTCAGATGTTAAGTCCCATAGTGCTCAGAGCCATTTGAACGGTGCCGTTCGGTTGTTCCCGTGCCATCAAGTAATACCGCGCCGATTATTCCGTGACTGGACATTGCACACCACACATTCACCGATTGCGGGTGAAGAGACTTCTCGATTGTGAAATGCGTATTCTGAGTCTCACAAAAGCGCCAATTTTGCTTACTGACGAACTCCTCGAAATGAATGTGTACTTCGTCGTAAAATAAAACCATGCATGCGAATACTAATTCCCATCTCGCCCCGCGGCCAACGGTGAAATTTGAACGTCCTAAAGCAAACCGATCAGTAGTTATGACGATTTTTTCATATAGTTAAATAATTAACACACTGTACTTCCGCATTATGTAATAGTCGGGTAATGTAAAATACCATAAATCTCATTCGAAGAATGCTGCTCCCAAGTGGTAGACGCATGAACTACTTCAAAATGTTCCAGTGATGTTATGAAGCGAATTCAGTTCGTCTCGAGGCATCGTGTGAGTTACGGATAGAAAAATTGTTTTGTAGTATTATAAAAATTTTGCAGGTAAACGTTTCAAAAATATGGGACTTAACATCTGTGGTCATCACTCCCCTAGAACTTAGAACTACTTAAACCTAACTAACCTAAGGACATCACACACACCCATGCCCGAGGCAGGATTCGAACCTGCGATCGTAGCAGTCGCGCGGTTCCGGACTGAGCGCCTAGAACCGCTAGACCTCCGTGGCCGGCGCACTGAGTATTAAAACTACGCAATTTACTAAGTAAAAGTGTAGTATATCGTTATGTATCGCTGGATTTTTGGCCATGGATACAACTGGTCCTCTTCTGGAATTCACAAAGGCATATCGGGCAATAAGGAATACTGGGTGTTCCTGTGCATGTTCTGAGAATGAAGATTACATTTGAAGGGCTTCTTTCAAGTCCATTTTTGTTCATTGTGAGATACAGAGTCCTAAAGTTAAATGAGCGCTGAAAAATCTGCAGTTGAGGTAACAGGAATATTCAAGCATATCGCTTCTTGCTAGAGATGAACCTTTCTTTCTGTTTGTTTGGATCATTAATTTCAGAAACATTATAGGCAGAAAAGTGGAGGTAATGGACTTCTACCACTACTGAAATAAGCCCTTCATTTGTACCTTCTGTAAATAGATGTATGTAAAAGAAATCACCTCCACTACATAAGTGAGTAATTGTTTGATAACGTTGTTTTGAAGTTAATGAACTTACGAGATTTTCATCGAATTACTTTTTTTTCTGTTGTTGATAAGTGATTCTTGTAAGACTTAAACTTGAGATCAAACTCAGAATTGTATTTTGCGTACATTAAATACGTTTTTCCCCAAATTTACACGATTACCTGTATTTTTACCACCCTATTTCATATTTCCCAACTATTTCATATACCTCCAAGTGCAAATCCTTCCTAAAACTCGTCTTTCAACGACAAGTTTTTTTAAATTTGACTAAAAGAAATACAAATATTTACTTCCAAATAGTGGAACAGTGTGATAAAGTGCGTCTGAGAGCTATGAATCAGTGCAGTTTGGAGGCATAGCTTCGGAAGTAAACAGTATTCCGTAATACAAGACAGTGCCGGAACTTCGACCTGCTGCAATATCGGCATTAACATATTTCGCAGTTGCTTTGGGCTGTCATATTTCTATATCCACATCTCCATCTATACTTCACAAACCACTCGAAGGTGAGTGACGGAGGGTATTTTGTGTACCACAGCCAATTTGCCCTGTCCTGTTCCAGTTGCAATTGAGCCGTGACGGCGCGCAATCGATTTCGCGTGCCTTAATTTCAGACATTACTCACTGGCACCACTATTGGCACCGTGAATCGACAGTAGTTTATTGCTGATGGTATCTGTGAGAGCGGGTCGAAAAGTAAGCCACGAGCAGCGTTGGTGGGGCAGTAAGAGCTATGCGGCGAGTGACAGTGAACTAGAGGGCATTACGGGCCGAGTTCCGGACGCAGTAGGTCAGTCGGCCGTTACCTCTGTTTATCTTCAGATTCGGTGTAGCTGGTGAAGTCAGAGTTACGACACCGAGCTGAGTATGGCGGCCTTCTGTCTGCGCCCGCTGCCTTATCGGGCTTTCATATATCATGCTGTGAGGGTCTGGGTGCCGCACTGAATATTTGCAGGATTATCCAATATCTGCCACATCATGCATTTATGGTCAGTATTTCTCACACTACGGTACGCCCTCCTCTATTGCCTGCACTCGGTGGCTTACGGAAAAATTTGTTTGAGCACAATTATCTGAGCTAAAGGTCTGTCGCTTCAGATTATTTATATTTCTGATCAGTGGAATATTTGGCTGTACGAGAATATGTGATTGGGCCTATGGGGATTTCTGTGTACCATTGAGAGTTTCATTGTAGTGCATTTTTGGTCGCTATACGCAGTGTGAAAAACTATATTCAGTGGTTAACCTTAATGTTAGATTTTCCCACTGACATGACCGTCAGCTTTTTGTGTTGTAGTATACTGAGAAAGTGTTTTGCCAACAAGCCGTGTGAAACATTTTGCTGGTTAATTTGTGATATTAAGTGTTTTTAAAGATTTTGCATTTAATCTTTTATATATTGTCTGCTTTAAGAGAAATTTTGTGTGTTTAATATATATGTTAAAACTGCGTTGTAGATTTGCATGTGTCAGTACCATGGAAGGAAGCACTGCTTGCAAGATCTAATTATTAAGTACCGCCTCATAGCGGTCAGCTTGTTATTTTCCTTACATAACTGTTTGGTTTACGCAAGGTTCCTTGCCTTCTGGTTTGGCTAAATTACTGTCAGACCTTATTCTATGAGCATTTACTAAGTTTTCCTGTAAGAAATTTTATGCAGCTGAATGGTTTAAGAGACATTACCTTTCCAGTATTATGCATTCTTGATATTTTGTAAATCTGGTTACAGATACATTTTTGAAATTTGGTGGAATATTAAGAGGCCTTATTCTGACCATTTCTCGAGAAGGTGGCCATTAATATTTGCTTAACTTGTTTGTTTGGCTTATGTTTCACGTCAGTGGTGTTTAACAGCCCTACTTAGTCTTCTGAAAATCACCGCTGGTTTTGCAGTGGCTGTTGGGCACAGGGCCACGTGGCTGTTACGCGCCGCCTTGCTGTTCATTCTCTGCTTTTTGTGGGGCGTCTGCGATCGCCTTAGCGCGCTGGTTGGAATACGCTTGCATTGACCATGTTATGAATTTCGGGTAGCTTAGTTTTTCAAATGGTTCAAATAGCTCTGAGCACTATGGGGCTTAACATCTGAGGTCATCAGTCCCCTAGAACTTAGAACTAACTAACCCAAGAACATCACACACATCCATGCTCGAGGCAGGATTCGAGCCTGCGACCGTAGCGGTCGCGCGGGTCCAGACTGAAGCGCCTAGAACCGCTCGGCCACAACGGCCGGCAGCTAAGTTTTTCTAAACTTGTTTAAGCCCAAGGTATTGTCTTGGTTACGCGAATATTTCCGAATCACTGAACCGCAATTACTGGTTTGAGCCTAAATTGGGATTATACGTGTCTCTCGTGTGGACATATCTTAATCTGTTTTGCTATTTTGGTACTTGATAAAATTTCCCGTAGACTTTATGCCGCCTTTGGCAGTATGTTTGCCCTTTCGTGTGACGAGGGCCTGTTTGATTAAAAAATTTAATTATTTTTCTGTAAATCCTTAGAAGACCTTAAGTGACCTTTTCTTAAACTGTCTTTAAGAAATCTTCGCTGTAGCCCTTTGAGCAGCTTCTGCCTCATAAGGAAAGAAGTAAAGAAGTCCTTAAAGACTTTTATCCTTTTATATTTAATCTGGCACTATTCTTTGTGGCTTGTTGAGGTAAAACCATGTATTAAAACCGATTATTACCGAAAGCAACTAATTAGCCTTACCCTGGCGTCGAAAATTATTCGTCATTATTGTATTTGTTTATTCACGCTACTATGTGGTGGTTGCATAAGTGTAAGGATTGAAACGACAAATGATGGTGCTATTCTGTGTCTGCCCTTGCATGCTTTCCTTGTCCTACTCATCCTGTGTTTAGGGATTTCAGTTATGTTTTTGGCTAATTGGGCCTATGCTCAGATCGGGTGTAATGTTGTGGAATATGTGATAATCTCGGCTTGGCGACACATATTACGACTTGATCACGCGCTGGGTGCGCGGCCACCCACGTGAAAGGAAGCGTGCCTTTCTCTGGCCTCTGATCGGCTAGTCTGGAGAACAGTCTCTGGAAGAGCTTGAGACGAACTGTTGTCGTCAGCCTGACGTGGTGGCGTATGGGAAAAGAGCAAGATGCCAGTGTCTGTATTATTCCTTTTCAGTTTTGTGTCCTTAATTCATAGTGCTTGTGATAAAGTCTGGTACACATTCCATAATCCATATAAACAAAAATATTACGGCGTCCCTAAAAATAACGAACTTATTCTTTGCTAATATATAATGATCCTCATTGCCACGAAAGTGAGAATCATCAACTGACCCTTGACGTTGCGGTGACTTTCGCGAAGGAGGTACAATAAAATCTAAGTCGACGTATAAGTGTCCACCGCTAACGGCCACTTGAAATGTCTGGAAGCTGCAACCAGGCTACATCCTGTTTTCGGTGGTCATCTCGAGTGGAGTTGCATAGTCACGAACAACGACAAGAAGAACCACTGTTGGCAAGCCTCTGTGTGAGTACGAACCCCTCTAATTTTGATTTCATGGCGTTTTTAGGAGATATACGTAGAAGGAAGCACTATTATGGTTTAGCCTTCTAGAAACTTACGAACTCGGAATTTTAGCAGTAAACCGCATCGTGATGCAAACGCCTGTGTTGCAGCGTCTGTTATTCGTGCTAAGTAAGCATCTCCGTGACGCTTTCGTGCTTTCCGCACGAATCTGTGACGAAGTGCGCTGCTCTTCTTTCAACCTTCACTGTCTCATCTGTTAATCGTAACGGCCAGACTGTGGAACAGTATTCAAGCTTCGATCAAAAGTTGGTTTTCTTAGCTTAGCCAAAGGTCTGGTTCATGTTGGAAACTGATAGTCTGTCTGTAAACTGGCGAAGTCAACGAATGTCAAACGAAATAATGTTTTGGGCTCTGCAGAAACATCTAAAATTTCCATCTGCACCCATGTGTGATGCCAGTGTTGCCAACAGTTGAAATGAGCTCCCCACCAGTTTCAAGTGCAAAACCATCAGAAAACCACTAACAAAAATTCCCTACTCTCATAACCGCTAAAAATATTCACAATCATTAAATGAACATACAATAAAGAAATCAGCAAGTCAGGGTCAGGAACATAAAAAGATTCTATGACGATGATGTCCCATACTCCGAGGAGCATAGAGGAGACCCGCGCCGCTGTACTAGGCAAGGTCCTAGTTGAGGTGGTTTGCCATTGCCTTCCTCCGACCGTAATGGGGATGAATGATGATGAAGAAGAAGAAGAAGAAGAAGAAGAAGAAGAGGAAGAAGACTCAACTCCCAGTCATCTCGAGGCAGGGAAAATACCTGACCCCGCCGGGAATCGAACCTGGGACCTCGTGCGCGGTAAGCGGGAACGCTACTGCAAGACCACGTGCTGCGGACAACAGCTAATTATTTAAATGAATTTGTCTCCTCAGATGAATCATTTTTGTCTGCATCATCATCTTCGGTTTCACATTGATACGATTCTTTGGTACCGATTTGTTTTGCAATGTTTGTTGGAATTTCATACTCATTGCAGCATTTTCCTTCCAACCTTAACCACAGCTTATTCTTAATATAGCGGTTAGAAGATTTAAGTTCATTCTATTCATCTGCTTGTTTTTCATTACATTCATTCTGCTAAATGGTCTCATAACATCAGCATTGGAATGAGGCAGTATTAGGTGAGTAATCGAAAAAGTCGCTAATTTCTCAAATCTGCATACCCCTTGAGCGTCTTTGAAATGCAATACTTAATTCCAAATTTTTTTTGCATCTTTGGTCTCGTTCCAGTTCAACAAATCAATTTGTCGCTACTGATCATCCACTCTTCCTATAAATTCTACACTTTCACTGAACTGAGCCACTATGTCAATTATGTTTTCTTTGTTGTGATTAAGTGCTTGTTTAATCCTTATCCTGGAAATTTTTTTCATCATCGACAAATTTTCTGGTAACTAGTTTTTCATTTGTTCAGTCAGACTTACTATAAATGTTATGCACCGATTATGCAACATTTCATCTTCCCATCATAATCCTTTTTCTGTCATTTCAAGCAACTGCTTTTCAAAGCGGAGTCCCAGATATCATCTTCTATCGAAGAAATCACAAGTATTTTGATTAAAAATATTGAATTTATTGGCAGGTAACGTAACTTTACTGACAAGCATATCTATCAGGATGATCAACTCGTCAAAGTGTTTGATGTGATCTGTATCTTTCGACTCGAACGTTTTATTGACTCTGTTTATCTCAATTAATATTGGTTACAAAAATGAAACATATGTGTAATTAGTACCATTCACATACAAAGCATGCAATAACTCTGCACTGTGACACCTTTTGCGCAAGTAGGGGGGTAAGGCCGATGTTGCCTGATGTATCCAATGCGGCGGCGATGACATCATCAAAGATGGCGGCGTTTAAACTTCACAACATCGCATGGGGTCATCCAAGAGGCCTGATTTAGGCGGGAAGATAGGCCAAAGGGCTACCTCCACTAACATAACCCCTCCTCCCCTCCCATCCTACAGAGAATGACAGGAAGATCAAATTCCATCAGGACTATGCTGTACACCTCTACTAACCTAAGAAAATGGCGGGAAGATAGGTCACTTGGGCTACCTCCACTAACCTGTCACTCAATCGCCACCTTTTCGTAGGAATTGGTTGTCTTCACCAAGTTACAACCAAGCTGTTACATTCCACCCCAACCAGGCCCTCGGGCTAAGCTACAAATCAGTCTGCCCCAACAACTGGGTTTTTTGCTTTCAAACTCGTTGAATTCGCCTTCTCACAAACAAACCACCTGCAGTGAGCCTTTAATGGCAGCAAGGGCACAAGGTTCCGCAGAGTTCTCTCTCTGGTGCCACCAACCGCATCGAGGTGTCGACCAACAGGTCCACCCTGTCACCCTCACCCCTCTCCTCTGGATGTTGGAGGCAAGTCGTGAGCCCTCTGCGGCGGAAGTGTTGTATAAAAGTGTTCAGTATTTAAGTCGGGATTTCATGGAATACAGTGATAAAAAAAAGTACTTTTCGATCACGGACAGCCGTCAAGAAATCGAAAATGCTTTCCTGTGCGCCTATGTGGCACTCAGATGAGACATTTTCTGTGCACGTACTCTGTAATGTAGTGGTGTTCCTGTGTGACATTTTGACATACGGACTTTAGTCTTATGGTGTTATCTCTTTGTGGATATTATCGGCAGAAGTATTTCGGTAATAGTGCGTTGATGTATTTGGTTTTGGTTAGATTCCGCCCCGAGCAACCACAATTTTCTTCTTTTTTATTTTTTTGCCCTGAATGTTTTGATAATGTCACAGTGCCTTCAGTGGGTTTTTATTTGCTTTCTGTCATCAGGGAAAATTGCTTTATGCTGTCTGTACTTCTAGAATTTCAGTTTTTGAGGAAAGTATTCAGCAGCTGAGACAGAATTTTTTGTACCTTGTTACAACACAAAAATAAAATATTCAATATATTTTCCGTTTCAGTTTGTGAATACTTAAAAAATCTACATGTACAGACAGTAAAAAGCAGTTTTTCCTGTTATTTGACTGAAAGAACATAAACGACTAAAGATGCTCTAATTTCAGTAAAAGACGGCTGTATAATACATGATTAAAAAAAAAAAGAAAAACTGAATTCGCTAAAGGCAGGACCAGTTGCGCCTGCCTTCCTCCCTCTTTGATCTAGGTACTTCTCCCTTGGTCTTCCATTCTGATTGTCTCGCCTTGGTTCTTGTACATGTTGTGTACTGCCCATCTTTACCTATTGCGTGACTGTTTTTCTGAGAATTTCAAATGTCTCACACCAGTTTACGTTGTTGAATTCTTTTTCGAGATTGACTAACCATATTACCTTCAACCTCATACGACCTACACACTTTATTTGCATCTTCCCCCAGAAGATTTCAGAACCTGATCTTTATACTTGTTTTGTCGACAAGTCATCAAGAGCTTTGTCAGGCTTTGCCTCCATCATCAATGTCCCGCAAATCGTCATGTGTTTCACCTTTAATGACGCCAGCAGACAGTTCCTCTTCGTCCTCGTAGAGCCCCTCAGTGTAGTCTCGGCATCTGTCCGCTCTTTCCTCGGCATTTAACAGTGGAATTCCTCTTGTAAAAATTTGTCTTAAGGTCTTATAGGACCAAACTGCTGAGATCATCGGTCCCTAAGCTTACGCACTACTTAATCTAACTTAAAATGACTGACACTAAGAACAACACACACCCATGCCCGAGGGAGGACTCGATCCGCCGACTGGGGGAGCCGCGCGGACCGTGACAAGGCGCCCAAGACCGCGCGGCTACCCCGCGCAGCTCCTCTTGTACGTGCGGTGTTGAAGACTTTGCTTTCAATTTTTCCGAGAGTTGTCTTGACTTTTCTATTGACAGGATCGGTTTTTCCGAAGTCGGCTTCAAGAGCGGGAAGTGTAAATTTTAGAATTGCCAAACCTCACATTTTTCGGGAGAACGATAAACAAAAAAGCATATAAATGATTTGTATCGAAAAACCTAAGAGGTATTCTGATACCACATCTTTATTCTTCTCATCGCATCACAACAGAAAGTAAGAGAACTAAGAAAATAAATACTTTCTTAATAAAGTTCTAAGTGCCATACCAGGAAACCGACTGAATCTCGGTGCCAATAAGAAAGTTTTTACAAGGTCATTCTTGCAGAGAAGAAAACAGTAACCAGCCACTGGGAATGTATGTAAACGTGAACACCCATCGGAACGAGTCCGTCAGTTGGAAACTAGTACTTAACGCAGCTATTTGTGTAAATAAATACCGTTATTACAAGTGGTTCGTTGCTGTTTTGGTCTTGCAAGAATCAGCTTACGCAAGGTGTTCCGAAATTCTCGTTGCAAACTTCCAGGACAAATAGAGGGGAGTGAGCACGTAACATTCTGAATAGCACTGCATCTCCGAAGACGTACGATTTTCGTTCTACGACGGTTTCAGTTCAAATGTTTAACTCGTCCACTTCTGCTTGAGCAAGCGAATTATGTTTGATGCAGTACAATTATTAGCTAATAATTCGAAAGAGAGCATAACGAAACATCCATACATCCCTTAAACACATTTGTTTGTATTAACAAACGTTACGTTTTTACATTATTCCGAAACAGAAAATAGCCCAGCATACTGAATGTACAGAGCGTAATGATTAAGTTTTAATTTAAAAAATGTGTTTAAGAGATAATTGGATGTTTCGTGATGTTTCCTTTGGAACTGTTACCTAATAATTGTACTGCGTGACGCCTTATGCAGACCCTCAAGCAGAAGAGGTGGCGTTAAACATATGAATTGAAACCGTCGCAGGAAGGAAGCAGTACGTTTGCAGACATGGGTTCCTATTCAAAATGTTATGTACCCACTCCCCGAAGTCCTAGAAATTTGTAACGGGAATTTCTGAGCACCTTGTATACTGCAGACAGCAGAAGTCTAAAAAACGTCGGTTTTCAGCAAAATAGCAGGAAGAAAGTTTTTGTTCCGTGTACTGAGGCCCTACATTTTATTTGTGATAATACATAAAGAAATTAAGCATTAAGTGTTTAAGAAGTGGAAATCTAGTGTAGCCTTTTCTAGTATTTTGGAACGCCAGTGGGAAGCATGGCTTTGCACGACAACCATACGCCATCTACTAACGCACGTGTGGAGGACTTTGTCTATGGTTTGTCACCTGGATCAAGTCTATGGATAAGCAACAGGGTACCGAGAATACAACACCACAGAAAACACGTTACTTGGGAAAAAAAGCGTTTTAAATCTTTTCCGTTTTCACACTTCATTAATTCTTATATTTCCGATTTCTTCACATATTGCTCTCATTGTACTTTAGTTTCCTTGCTCTTCCTACTGATTTCATTTCTAACTCACTAATATTGCTGTATTCCTTTCTTATTCCGAGGATTTTTCTATTTCCTTTATTTGGACTACCCTACACGCACACGCAATACACACGAACTGTCTCTGTTAAGACTTGGACAAGTGAATGCGCGACTGATGTCATCGCTGTGGCGAGTGTTGCTCTGGAGTAAGCCAGGGGGTTGTGGCTCTTTAGCGCAAATGGCAAATGGGCCATTAACTGCAACTTGCTGCATGAGGTATTGTTTTCCATCGCAAAGAAGATATACTAACGTCTAAGGTACAAACACGTTCTCAGAATGCTGGCAGCAAAGAAGAAATATTAAGTTGGTGCATAAGTTTGTCACGGTTTTAAAATGTTCAAATGTGTGTGAAATCTTATGGGACTTCACTGCTAAGGTCATCAGTCCCTAAGCTTATACACTACTTAACCTAAATTATCCTAACGACAAACACACACACCCATGCCCGAGGGAGGACTCGAACCTCCGCCGGGACCAGCCGCACAGTGTGTCGCGGTTTTCCATAAATTTAATGAATACAACACACACACATAACACAGGTTTTAGTCATCAACAACATATTCTCGTTCACTATTTAAAATACTCTGCCAATGCTGCGGCATCTTCTCGATTTCGCGGCTGTAGAAAACACGTGGTTTTGAGGCGAAGAACTCGTCGAGCACTATTCGGAGCGCATTTTCATCCGGAAAGGAAGTTCCTTGACAGTTGTTCGACAGACTGCGGAAAAGGAGAAAATCTGAGGGCGCAAGACCAGGTGAATAATGTGGGTGCGGAACAACTTCCCAACCCCTGTACAGCGTTCTTTGTCAGTGTAGCAGTACGAGGCCGGGTCTTAATGTGGAGTAACTTCACACAGACTTCCTGGTCGTTGTTCTTGGAGTGCGTCTGCAAGATGCCTCAGTTGTTGACAATAAATGTCAGCAGTGATGATTAAACTTTGGGGAAGCAATTCGTAGTACACACCACACCGTCGCTATTCCACTAGATGCATGCTATTATCTTTTGTGGATGCGCGCAGGTCTTTGTACGTAGAGTTGCTGCTTTGTTTTGGCTCAACCATTCCTTTCTTTTCCTTGTGTTAACGTGAAGACACCATACGTTGTCACCAGTAATGATACAGGATGGGAACGGTCGGTGTTGTTCACAAGCCATCTGATAACAAGCAAGCAGATATGCACTTATGCCCATCCGCTGATTTCTGCAATTTTGGCTTAATGCAAGGGGTATCCATACACCCGATTTTTGATCCTTCTCCATTGCAGGCAAATATCGCGCGATGGTGGAATGATCGCAGTTCAGATCATTCTGGATTAATGCGATTAAGCGAACTTCTTCAAAACCCGAAGGTCTTTCTGAAAGTAGGTCACTAATGACAAAATAATAGTTCTCAAAATGAGAAAAACCATTTTATCGCCTTGCCCTGTTCAGTGGCATTATCCCTACACACGGAGCAAATGTTTCTGGCTGCCTCCCCTCCTGTTACGCGTCTGTTGAAATCAAACAGAAGAATACGTCGGCAATGTTCCGATTTCGCCACTTGGCATTCCATTTTCTTGTGTCCACACCTCCGTTCTTTTGCTGGCTCCTTGTCCCGCGGTTTCACAGCGTCGGCACAGTTAGGAACTGATTTGGCAAGGTTAGTTTATAAGGGGTGGCCGGATGCCCTTCCTGCCGCCACCCCGTACCCCCCAGGACGGAATTAGTGTACCCCAACTGTCTGTGTCTAGTGGAATCCATGGAATAGTGCGAACGTGTCCAGATGTCTGCGAGTCGTGTAACTGAGGCGGAACGTGGGGACCAGCCCAGTATTCATCTAGCGGGATGTGGAAAACCGCGTAAAAGCCACATCCAGGCTGGCCGACACACCGGCCGACGTCGGTAATCCGCCAGGCGGATTCGATCCGGGGCTGGCGCGCCTACCCGAGACCAAGAAGTAGCGCATTAGCGCTCTCAGCTAACCTGGCGGGTCCTGCGTCCACACCTCCATTCTGTGTTCCCAAATAACAAAATGACAGTATGTGAACTCAAACACCAACAGTGAACTACAAATAATTGAGAATCGATAAATAAACGCATAGCAGTCAGAATACCAATATACAAAACAAAAAAGCTACGAACTTAATCACCAACCACATAATTTTCTGTAAAGCTTTTCCGGGTATGAACCATTGCTAGAAGTGGCCAAACTGTTGGCCTACGCAACAACGTGACGACGCCAGAAAAGTTTTATTATGAAATGACGACGTCTGTGTACTCTCACACGTGGAATTATTTACATAACGCTTTATTCAATAACACCAGAAATCTTATTCCCGTTCGTAGGCCATGCGTGTAGGAGAAATATCCCTTTTCAGAAATAGGAAATCCTTCTGTCCCTAGCATGCATCTTTTTGATCGGTGGACATGTTTATCTCTCAGTTATCCAAACCCAATTGTTATTACTATCTGTAAGTGAAATGAATCTCCTTAACCACGTCCTGTATCACAAGTTTTCTCTTTGAGGCAGTTGCGCTCTAGCTTCAAAGTTCTCATGACTGATCTCGTAAATCGTACTGCCCTGTAGTCACTTACCCATTGCATTTCATTTTATAGTGTTGTGTCACCGTTTATGGAAGACGTTCTGTATTTTGGGTGTTGAAAAACTTTGTCATGTTATGGGCACATCGCGGTGCCTGCCTCTGGTTTCCCATCTCCTCGATTGGAACTCACGATCGCAACTAACTTAGCCTCACACCTGCCTCAGTGCGTACACACAGTTCTGACACCCTTTACCGGGAACTCGGCTCGCTCTAACAAGATTTGTAAAATGTCTGGTTCTCTCTCTCTCCGCTTCACCTGTCAAAGGACGGGCAGTACCGGTTACTGCGGCCTGACGTCAGCACGTGAGATCGTGAAGCGTGATTCCGCACGCGCCAGCGGCCACCGCAGCTGCTGCTGGTGTGTGTACTCTGTGTGGTTTAGCAGTGGGGCAGTTGGGCAGTAGGGCGACCGGTACACTGACCGCGTGACGACACAGAAGGCGCGCCGCTCTAGCGTATCCTTCCCGTAGGCAAGGAAGGAGAAAGGCGGCGGGGTGGGGGGGAGGGGGGAGAAGGCGCCGGGCACCAGCTCCGTGCAGTCACTTTGAAGAACGAACATCTGGCCATCACATCCGAAGGCACACTGAGTCAGCCGGTCGCCATGCCAAGACTTGCCTTACGTGTGTGGCACCTCGATCTACAGTCTTACAAAGATGATCTACATCTATATCCACATTCTACTAGTTGCTGTGTAGTGCATGGCCAAGGGTATTTCCCAAACTACCAGTTATTCGGGCTCTCGTTCGATTCACGTACGGAACACTGAAAGAATGGTAGGTTAAAATATTCCGCGCGTGCTTTAATTGGCTTCAATTCTCACACACACACACACACACACACACACACACACACACACACACACACACACACGCACGCGCGCGCGCAAGTACCAAACCATTACGATCTCTGCCCACCACCAAACTGAAGGCCGCTTGGTTTCGTTGCGGACACGTGACGCGGTAAGGAAAGTATCTTCAGGGAGACAATAATTATACTATACGAAAAAAAGGAAATCAGTTACTGTTGTGTACATAGTTCCGCGTATTCAGCGCGTACACAACTTTCCCACTAGAGCGCGCCCCACTAAGCACAACAGCGCAGGCGCAGCGCTCGTCCCTCTCCACACTACGAGATGGCGCTGTCGTACAGACAGACCAAATTCTGCTTCCGCCGATCCGCGTATTAATATGTAACGCAGCCAAAGAGATTGCTGCTAACGTAGAACCTTTTCTCCTCGCAGATCACACTCGCGCAGTGATACATGAACGCACGAGGTCTTATAACGAGTGTACAGACCTCGATTAGTCAGTCTGCATTAGTCTGTAGTCAAGTTTCAGTCTGCGCCTAATAAGATTATCATATTCCTGTACATAGCCATGAAGAGAAATGTATAGACACTTTGTCACGTATCAGAGATATATGTGAGAATAAGATTAACGTACCAAGACCAAAGGAACTTCAGATGGTCAATTGTAAACAGCATCCAGAATCAAGTTACATAATGTCTATGCTTTTTATTATTTTAATAAATGTGTGTGAAAATTAATCAAGTTCTGTTTAAAGTTGGTCACCGTCAATCTGCTACTCTAAGCGAGCAAGTGGCATTTCTATCGTCTGACCTAACGGCAGAAGATAAACACGCCACGATAACACCACGAGACATATTGCTGACACTCGCCTACTTCGCTAGAGCGACAAGTCAAATAATCTGATGGTGTGTGTGTGCCGAAGGTCTTACAGTACGCACGCCACAGTTACAATCCACGAAGTGGACATACTTTATTCAATATGTAAACTTTATTCAACATCTCACTAGAGATGTTCGGATTTAGGTTATGACATATTTGATATGCCTGCCATCATTAGCAATGATGTACTCCAGACGAATAGCGAAATTTTGCATGACCTGCTGCAGTATCGGTACATCGATGCTGTCTATGACCTCCTAGATGGCTGTTTTCAGCTCACCACTGGTTTTGGAGTTATTGCTGTGCAGCTTGTCTTTAATGTAGCCCCACAAAAACGAATCCCATGTGTTCAGATGCGGAGAATATGGCGGTCAATCGAGGCCCTGCCAGTGGCCTCTGGGTACCCCAGAGCCAGAATGCGGTCCCCAAATTGCTCCTCCAGGACATAAAATACTCTTCTGCTTCGATACGGCCGAGCTCCATCTTGCATGAACCACATGCTGTCGAAACAAGGGTCACTATGGATAATGGGAATGAAATCATCTTCCAACACCTTCACGTACCATTCGATAGTTACTGTCCCATCAAGGAATATCGCACCGATTATTCCGTGACTGGACATTCCACATCAGGCAGTCACCCGTTGAGGATAAGCAGACTTCTCGATCGCGAAATGCAGAGTCTCAGTTCCCCAAATGCGCCAATTTTGCTTACTGACGAACCCATCCAAATGAAAGTGGGCTTCGTCGCTAAAGCAAAGCATGCATGCGCATACTAACTCCTGTCATCCCCGTGGCCAACGGTGCAGTTCGAACGCCCTAACGCAAACCGTTCAGAAGTTATTAAGATTATATTGATACTTGGGGAAGCGCTGGCGCCAGTCGCTTTCTCCGTTCGATTCACCCGGATCGATTGTTTCCCTCTGGCGTTGCTTATCTTTGCCTCGTTGGCCGGTGGTGGTGCCGGTGGGCTGGCGGGCAGACTGGGTTTTGGCTTCGGAACGGCCGGTACGTGTCTTTGCTCAGAGGGTGAAACTTGTGTTTGCGTGGAGTTAGCTGGATTTGACCGGTGTGTGTGGCTCTCAGTGCGGGAGCGGGCCTGTCATTGACAGTTCTTGAGGCGTGACTGGACCATGGTCTTCTACAGAGGACGCTGAGCAAGGTGTTATTCATTTTGGCTAGTGGAGTTGAACTATGTACCACGCAGATGTCTATTGAAGAAGTAGACATTCAGGCTTTCTAGTTTTGCGCTTGGGCCTACCCGTGTTATCACTAGCTTCTACCTTTTCATATGAGTGTCAATATTGTATTGGAACTGCGACGTACTGGTGTAATTATATTATGCTTTGTCTTATCGTTGCCCTTTTAAAACTACACTCCTGGAAATTGAAATAAGAACACCGTGAATTCATTGTCCCAGGAAGGGGAAACTTTATTGACACATTCCTGGGGTCAGATACATCACATGATCACACTGACAGAACCACAGTCACATAGACACAGGCAACAGAGCATGCACAATGTCGGCACGAGTACAGTGTATATCCACCTTTCGCAGCAATGCAGGCTGCTATTCTCCCATGGAGACGATCGTAGAGATGCTGGATGTAGTCCTGTGGAACGGCTTGCCATGCCATTTCCACCTGGCGCCTCAGTTGGACCAGCGTTCGTGCTGGACGTGCAGACCGCGTGAGACGACGCTTCATCCAGTCCCAAACATGCTCAATGGGGGACAGATCCGGAGATCTTGCTGGCCAGGGTAGTTGACTTACACCTTCTAGAGCATGTTGGGTGGCACGGGATACATGCGGACGTGCATTGTCCTGTTGGAACAGCAAGTTCCCTTGCCGGTCTAGGAATGGTAGAACGATGGGTTCGATGACGGTTTGGATGTACCGTGCACTATTCAGTGTCCCCTCGACGATCACCAGTGGTGTACGGCCAGTGTAGGAGATCGCTCCCCACACCATGATGCCGGGTGTTGGCCCTGTGTGCCTCGGTCGTATGCAGTCCTGATTGTGGCGCTCACCTGCACGGCGCCAAACACGCATACGACCATCATTGGCACTAAGGCAGAAGCGACTCTCATCGCTGAAGACGACACGTCTCCATTCGTCCCTCCATTCACGCCTGTCGCGACACCACTGGAGGCGGGCTGCACGATGTTGGGGCGTGAGCGGAAGACGGCCTAACGGTGTGCGGGACCGTAGCCCAGCTTCATGGAGACGGTTGCGAATGGTCCTCGCCGATACCCCAGGAGCAACAGTGTCCCTAATTTGCTGGGAAGTGGCGGTGCGGTCCCCTACGGCTCTGCGTAGGATCCTACGGTCTTGGCGTGCATCCGTGCGTCGCTGCGGTCCGGTCTCAGGTCGACGGGCACGTGCACCTACCGCCGACCACTGGCGACAACATCGATGTACTGTGGAGACCTCACGCCCCACGTGTTGAGCAATTCGGCAGTACGTCCACCCGGCCTCCCGCATGCCCACTATACGCCCTCGCTCAAAGTCCGTCAACTGCACATACGGTTCACGTCCACGCTGTCGCGGCATGCTACCAGTGTTAAAGACTGCGATGGAGCTCCGTATGCCACGTCAAACTGGCTGACACTGACGGCGGCGGTGCACAAATGCTGCGCAGCTAGCGCCATTCGACGGCCAACACCGCGGTTCCTGGTGTGTCCGCTGTGCCGTGCGTGTGATCATTGCTTGTACAGCCCTCTCGCAGTGTCCGGAGCAAGTATGGTGGGTCTGACACACCGGTGTGAATGTGTTCTTTTTTCCATTTCCAGGAGTGTAGTTTGTTTGTGCTCGGGCAATTTTACGCATTTTGAAATTTGAGGTATACAGTTAATTCTTTTAACCATTTTTAATTTGCCTTTGTCTTGATGTGATCTATCTTTGCAGAGTTTTATCTTACTATATTCTGGGGCTGTTAACATCGTTTCTTTTGGCTGTGGCTGTGTGTCTGTGCTTTTCTGTTGCAGCACTGCAGCGGACACCTAGTCCGTGTCTAAGTCGATGTCCGGAGTACGACGCCTTGGCCGACCACCACCAGAGGGAACGGGAGGTTCATTTGGCCACGGGGAAAATGGCAACCGATACGGCGGCCACTGAGTTCTTCGGGTTGCAGTGAGTGGGGTTCTTGCATTAAGTGAAGTTTCCTCTGCATTGGGACGCCAAGGCGTCTGTTCCGTTTGCTATACTGCTTATATATTTACCTTCAAAACCATAAAGGAAGGAGACTAGTGTTATGAATTAACCTTACGTGCAGTGGGAGTTCAACATGTACATGTTAAAGAGAAATATTTGATGGGTAGCATAAATTGTAAATTATGTGAATTGTCGTATTGCGCTTGCCCGGCTGACCTATAAAAAGGCCCTTCGTTAAATGAAACTAATTTTACCTTTTATCATTGAAGTGCTTACAGTTAGTATAGACGTTATAAGAAGTTCTTGTTTGCAAGTAATTCAATCAGAAAGGTTTTGTGTAATGTATTTTTCTGACTTTTGTATCCTGTTCAAAATAAACTTATTTCACCTTTATTATTCAAGTGCCCTTGTTAAATTAAACTTATTTTATCTTTTATTATTGAAGTGCTTACAGTTAGTATAGAAGTTATAAGAAGTTCTTGTTTGTATTTAATTCAATTAGAAAGATATTGTGTAATGTATTTTTCTGACTTGTGAATAAGAGACACTTGTAGAAAATTTTTGGTAGATACTGTCCCCTTTGGGTTAAACTGCTGATCAGTAATAAATTAGTTGTATCTTGCAAGTCCTCTGTACTTGTTATTATTTCACTTGTCACCGGTTTGCACTCCACGTTGCATTTATGTCATATAGTTCAATAATTGTCCCCCTGTAAGTGAAGCAGAGACGTATGGGGAATCATTCTATGGGCGATTCGGCAAATGGGCAAATCCACTGACAGAAGTGACTTTGCCAAATGGCAGAACGCTATAGTCCGGCATCTGGGAACGAGCTTCTCGGTAAAGGCGAAAGTAGTCGGCTATGCTCGGTGCTACTGTCGTGTGCATCTACGGAAAGTGGCCGGACGACTGTGAAACTACGAGTAGGCGACAGAATGTTGGACTTCCATGGCTCATCAGAGTAGGTGGTGGTCGGAGGCTAGCCGGCTGTGTAAAGTAGTACATACGGTGATCCGTGGCAGACCTCACGACAGAGCACAACGCTGGATCACGCACCACGGTCTCAGAGCACACTGTTCAGCGTGTATTGACCAACGAAGAGCTCCGCAGCGGGTGACCCCTACGCGTCTCCATGTTGACCCAACTACATCGTCAGTTACGATTGGAATGGACACAGGATCGTCGGGAGTGGACCTTCTATCAGTGGAAAAGTGTCCTGTGCTAGGGTACATCAAGTTTCCTGTTATAGCAGGTCGATGGTCGTGTCCCGATTCGCTTTCATCCACGCAAAAGGCCGCTCGATACTAACACCGCTCCACAGGCGCAAGGCAATGCACAGTTTCATGCTGTGAGGCTCATTCACGTGGGCTTCCATGAGACTTGTGGTAGAAATCGATAGCACGTTGTCATTTGTGGACTACGTGAACATAATTACTGACGACCTGCATCACTTCATGATTGACGAAGATGGTGTCTTCAAGCAGCATGACTCTCCATATTACAAGGCCAGAATCATGTTTGAGGATCGCGATAGTGAACCCAGGTTGATGACGTGACCATGAAATTCACTAGATCTGACGACAATGGAAGACATCTGGGATGCTATCGGGCGACACACACACACACACACACACACACACACACACACACACACACACACATACACACACCACCAGCTCGTAATTTTCGGGAAGTGCGTGAGCTGTGACTCGATATCTGATAACACATACCTCCGGAAACTTGTAAACCATTTATCGAATCCATGCAACGCATACTCGTTTCCGTACTGCCTTCCAGAGGTGAGCCATACCGAAATTTAGCAGGAGGTCATAATGTTTTCACCCATCTCTGTATGTCTACATCTATCATGTTCAACATATTGTCCCAAAACTGAGTGCTGCTGTCTCCACTGTGAGAATAATTTCCACCCTCTCTTAGTGAAATGCAAAGGCTCGATGACTTGCCTTATTTTCATTATATTATTTCCAGTGTCACGTGTTTTGGGGTACCCTGTGCACCCACCAAGAACATTCGTAGCCCAGAATCAGGTGGTCAGTATGATCCGCGGTGTCAGTACGCGAACTTCGTGTAGGTCGTTCAGGTTTCTCGGAACTCCGAATCAACCATTCCAGGTATCTGTTGTAGGCAATATAGACTCAGCAGAAACAACGACTTGCATTTAATGAACACCAGTCGGAAACATAATTTGCACTTGGATAACCCTTCCTTGGGCATTATACAGAAAAGTGTGCACCATTCAGCTGGTTTCATTAATAATACGCTTCCAGCAGAACTGAAAGTATTTGAGTAATATATGCGAAACATCAAGTGTAAGTTCTAATCACCAACTTTCTCCTCTGAATGCGACCGACCTACAAAGGGAGGAACAATCACCACGATAAAATAAGGGAAATCAGAGCTCGTACGGAAAGATATAGGTGTTCATTCTTTCCGAGCTCTATATAAGATTGTAATAATAGAGAATTGTAAAGGTGGTTCGATGAACCCTCTGCCAAGCACTTAAATGTGATTTCCAGAGTATCCACGTAGATGTAGATGTATCCTTCATCGTAATCACTTAGTTTCCCCTAACTGACAAGGACCGAATAGTTTCGAACATTATTACAGCATCCACCCAACGAGAGCTTTGTTACCACACTGGTTCGTAAACACCCTACGTATCCAGAAGCCGCGCGGTCCAGGGCACCTTGTTGGAATATTTCAGCCACTGCAATGGGATATAAGCAGGTGTGCTTTCTCTGGGGGTACTACCGATGTCCTGACCACAGTAGGGCAAAATCCGGAGCCACTGGAATGGGATATAAGCAGGTGTACTTTCTCTGGGCTTCAAATCATGAGTATCGACGAGAGGCTGTAAATTCCTTTATTTTATATTCCTTAATGAAGACAACAGCCTTCGGAGATTGAGGAGGGCGATTGTGTCTGCAATGATACAGAACAGTTGTCGCCCATGCGGTGACTTTTCGTGAAACGGCCGCTTGCAGTCTCCACAAATTGGCTTGATCAAACAACTGGAAAACATATACCTGAAGCATTGGCATGTAGAGCAGACTATACGTATCCCAAAAAATGGCTAGCAAGCAGGGCTATGTTGATAAGCGTCATTACAGTATCTGGATGAAGGATCTGTTTTTGTATCTCCAAAAAAAGAAAATGGGAAAGCATATGTTACTTTCAGACCGCTTATCTCTTTTTTTTTAGACTCATCATAATGAAACCCTTATGCTAGAAACAGTATAGGCGTTGTGTTTCTGAATAAATTTCAGTATTTTGACTAATTTTAGGAAGAACTTTTAAAAGCATTAGTACCCGCGACTCATGTCGCTTTTACGGCGAAATATCTAGCACGTCTCCCTACTGCATTTTTTACGACGGTAAACTTAAGCGACTTAAAGGTTGGTTCTCTATTTGGGTTCCACTACATCATTTGACAGTGAAGATAAGCTATCAGGTGGTGTTTATACAAACCTCGAAGGTGTTGTAGGGCATCATGCTCATTACTGGACAATAGTGGCTGGCGAAGAAATACGAACAGCAATGCTGTTAATGAGAGCTCAACGTAATCGAAGCAAGAAAGATGCACCCCTCTCCTCCCCGCATTATCCCCCTCCCCCACCCCTTCAAGCCCCCCTCCCCCCCACACACATAGACAACGCCATGTGGACTCACATCTCTGAGCAACTGAACATAAAATTTTTGTGCATATAAACGTCTTGCTAATGTAAAGGCAATGGAAACTCACCTTGATGCTTCCACGGGAATTGCCCACAACGACACAAGCAGTATTACGGTGCAGCATACCAGCATCTGTAACAAATGTACCTATAGCTTAACTGAACTTGTGTTAACTGCACCATATAGTTTAAAGAAACTAAATTTTGGATTTTGAGCTGAACAAGTTCTAACGCAGTTCTTCCGCCTGGCAGTTAGAGACATCAGCTTTAATTTTGGACAGAGTCGATCTGAGCACAATGTTCTTTAAGTAAATGTACTTGTGACTGGCTATGCTGAGCAGACGGGGCTCCCCGCTAACCCTAGCCACCAGGATCCTGCTGGGGTATAGAGCCAAATGTCGAAGATCTCTCCTAAGGAGACACTTCCCCCCCCCCCCCCATCCCACCCGCCTTATCCCTCAGGCAATGGTGTGTGTGCTGATGTCGAGTGACGTAGATAGACGCGGATAATTTTCAGAACAAGGGCGCTTCTAGAAAGACCTTTGCACACAGGCCTTGCAGGTATTGGAGAAGCTGAAACGATAGCGATGGAATGCTTTCTGAGAAAAACTTTCTTGGCGGGTCTTTGTCAGTTTGTCTTTTAGTGTGGCAAAAGAGAGCGTTGCGCAACAGGTAAGAAAATTGCTGTTAAACGGTTCGATTGGAATGAAGAAGAACCTATGTCGGTCAGTGAGATGTATAGACTCGTCCATAGAAAACTTTGCAAAGTGTGCTTCTTGGTATGGACTTCGATGTGAGTCAGTTCGCTAAACTTCGAGCGCCGCTCAGTTCATTGGTTCTTAGTGCAACTACAGTCGGAGGGGTAGCTGGTAGTCGTCTGCCCATGTCTGGGACTGGGCTACTCTGACTAATCTAATGACATCACACAGATCCATGCCCGAGGTAGGATTCGAACCTGCGAGAGTAGCAGCAGCGCGGTTCCTTACTGAAGCCCCTAGAACCGCTCGGCCACAGCATCCGGCTGTAAAAGTTTGAGAGTCGTGGGATATTTTGTTCGGGAGGTATACGCGTGTGACTTGTTAGACTTTGAAAATTCCGCATGGCGATGTTCTGTGTTCTACTACAGAATATATTTGGCGAGCAATCTTTGTGAAAGAAATTCACTGAATGACTTACGTAAGAAATTAACGTTATGTGTAGAAAGTGACTGTATATTTGCGTGATCATTCTCTGAATGGACGTAGGAAAATTCTGGCTGCTTTACGTGTGACATAAACTGGGAACAGCAGTTTTGCATACTAAATGTGAGCTCATAACACATGTTTAAGCAAAGAAAACAAAACGTACTTTTACCAGATTTCCAAACTTTGAATAAAGATCAGGACTCCGTTTTCCATCCGAAAATTTATTATGAATATTTACAGGAACAATCATAACGAGATTTACGCGGCCTCAGTCATTGTAGATATTAGGTGCTGTTTTCATCAACGCTGCTTTTTTGTCACCTTGTAAGTATCTACGTACAGAGTGAAGGGAGACTGAGCAGACGGCGGTTTGAGGTAGGTGAATATCAATTTGCAGTTTGCTTCAGTGATAGTGAAACTCAGAGACAATCCCGTCGCAATAGGTAGCCCAGATTACATAATACGAATCCAGTATTGATGATGTAAGTTGTGTTGCCTGTCTCGTGAAGTATGAAACAGATTTCCTGACAAAAAATGTGATGCACCCAGAAGACATGGTGGGATGTCCATGTCACTTCGTACACGTACACACCATCGGTAGGTATGTTAATGACTATACTTGCAATGCTCTGTGATACGTACAACGGCCACCAGAGGGCTCTAACGTTATTCGTGTTCGGTGCTGTTAACAGGTCTGGTAAGATATGAAAGAGCGGTGAACAGCGCCGGACGTTGAGTGCTCAGTGAAGGACATGGCGATGCCGCGCACTTGTGTGATCCAGTATTAGCACCGCCTGACAAAATTTCAAAGGGGTCTCATTGTGGGTGTCTATTTGGCCTGTTGGCCGAATCCTGCACTATCCAGTCTTGTGGGGCATTCAGATGTGACAGTTGTGCGATGCTGGACTGCATAGCTGCATAGGAACGCGAGGACAGGTATATTCGTCAAGTTTGCAGTCGACCACTCATGAGCGCCACAAGGTGGAGGGGGGGGGGACTTCTGTGTTGTGAGAACCCTGCGCATCCGCGCCTGCCGCTTAACAATAAGGAACAGACTGGCTGCGACATTCTGTGTCGTCCCCACCATTGCTTGGAGCATATCAGCAGCTGGGCCAGGGAATTAGCATCCAATCTGGCAGCCTGCCATTATCACCACTACAGGAAGGGCTGCGTTGGAGTGGTTGTCTTGACAGGAAATCATGCACTGATGATGAATGGCGGTTTTCCACTACCCCAATGACCATCATCAGCGGGTGCTTCCCAACCGAGTTTTCTTTTGGCCACCTCTTGTAATATACATACTACTGTGCTACTGTTTCCAGTCATACTAATGGAAACACTGTTCTGTAATAGTGTCGGGAAGAGGGTAACTGAAATTCTCTATCCGTGGTCCAAGCGCGTTATTTTATGAAATTACACTACTGGCCATTAAAATTGCTACGCCACGAAGATGACGTGAAATTTAACCGACAGGAAGAGGAGGCTGTGGTATGCAAATGATTAGCTTTTCAGAGCATTCACACAAGGTTGGCGCCGGTGCTGACACCTACAATGTGCTGACGTGAGGAAAGTTTCCAACTAATTTCTAATACACAAACAGCAGTTGACCAACGTTTCCTGGTGAAACGTTGTTGTGAGGCCTCGTGTAAGGAGAAGAAATGCGTACCATCACGTTTGCGAATTTGATAAAGGTGAAATTGTTGCCTACGCAATTGCGGTTTATCGTATCGCGAAATTGCTGTTCGCATTGGTCGAGATGCAATGACTGTTAGCAGAATATGGAATCGGTGGGTTAAGGAGGGTAATACGGAACGCCGTGCTGGATCCCAGCGGCCTCGTATCACTAGCAGTCGAGATGACAGGCATCTTATCCACATGGCTGTAACGGATCGTGCAGCCACGTCTCGATCTCGGAGTCAACAGATGGGGACGTTTGCAAGACAACAACCATCTGCAAGAACAGTTCGACGACGTTTGCAGCAGCATGGACTATCAGCTCGGGGACCGTGGCTGCGGTTAGCCACGACGCTGCATCACAGACAGGAGCGCCTGCGATGGTGTACTCGACGACGAACCTGGGTGCACCAATGGCAAAACATCATTTTTTCGGATGAATCCAGGTTCTGTTTACAGCGTCATGATGGTCATGGTGAACGTACATTGGAAGCGTGCATTCGTCATCGCCATACTGGCGTATCACCCGGCGTGATGGTATGGGGTGCCATTGGTTACACGTCTCGGTCACATCTTGTTCGCACGGACGGCACTTCGAACAGTGGACGTTACATTTCAGATGTGTTGCGACCCGGGGCTCTACCCTTCATTTGATCCCTGCGAAACTCTACATTTCAGCAGGATAATGCACGCCCGCATGTTTCAGGTTCTGTACGGGCCTTTCTAGATACAGAAAAAGTTCGACCGCTGTTCTGGCCAGCATATTCTCCAGATCCCTCACCAATTGAAAACGTCTGGTCAATGGTGGCCGAGCAAGTGGCTCGTCAGAATACGCCAGTCACTACTTTTGATGAACTGTGGTATCGTGTTGAAGCTGCATGGGCAGTTGTACCCATACATGCCATCCAAGCTCTGTTTGACTCAATGCCCAGGCGTATCAAGGCCGTTATTACGGCCAGAGGTGGTTGTTCTCGGTACTGATTTCTCAGTATCTATGAACCCAAAATTGCGTGACAATGTAATCACATGTCAGTTCTAGTATAATATATTTGTCCAATGAATACCCGTTTACCATCTGCATTTCTTCTTGGTGTAGCAATTTTAATGGGCAGTAGTGTCAACGATTGTAACGTGCTCTGTTTACATTCTGGTAGCTGACATACCTAGTTCCTTCGTTAAGTATTTATTTGTAAATTCTGGAGTCGAAAGAAATTGTATTATTAAGAAATCTAATAAACATCAATTAATTAACCTTGGCATTGAGAGGGTTTTTTTCAGATTGCACCACTCCATAAACCCCTGCTAAAAAAACCTGTTACCCCTAGGAGAAATGACGCTAATCCCGTGTAACAACGCCTCTTGCCTCGATAACGGTCCCAGTTCGTCGATGAGGACTGTCCTCAGATTTTCTCAGATATGCCGCATCCAGATGAAGCCACTCACTTATGATTAAATCCTATAGAGCTTCCAAACTGCGGGTACGTCCGTTGCTAGCGGTTCAACCGCTGCTCGAAATAGTCAGAGGTTTTCTCTGGAGTTAAAATTAGATGATTTAGTGAGATTGTCAGAATGCGGTAATGTGTTCTCAAAATGGTTCAAATGGCTCTGAGCACTATGGGACTCAACTGCTGAGGTCATTAGTCCCCTAGAACTTAGAACTAGTTAAACCTAACTAACCTAAGGACATCACAAACATCCATGCCCGAGGCAGGATTCGAACCTGCGACCGTAGCGGTCTTGCGGTTCCAGACTGCAGCGCCTTTAACCGCACGGCCACTTCGGCCAGCAATGTGTTCTCACACCGTATTACATGGCTTCGCCTGGTACTCTATTCTTGCAAATTGTTTCACAGTCCGTGTTGATTCAGCAGCAAATCGCGCAACTTCTTTTATGATTTTATAATGCACACGTCCAGACACGACAACTCCTTTCTGCCATTCTGTTACGTCTCCACGTCGACCGATCTAAAGATGGGATTACTATCCAGTATCTGACGCATGTGTATGCCGACTTGCGTGTGACGTAGAGCGACCAAAGCATACCTGGTGACTCCTATCGAGCAGGGGTCGCCAAGCATCATGCGGCCCGCCTAGGGCACCTGAATTTGCTTAATAAAACTTTCCTGTCCTATTGCTGGTTTTGCTAGGGCTACGAGCAGCTGTGACGCTCGTCCGTTGCCGGGATCCCGAAATACTGTGCTGAATATTTTTGTACACAAGGATCTACGGACGTGTTCTCGTGTCATGTTGCGTACAGACCCTGCCAAATAATCGTTACAAACGCCGTACACGGACCGTTGTCCCGTATGTAATTCATCCAGTGACACGCACGCGGTCACTGTCATTTCCAGGCTTTTCTTGAAGAAACTGATTCTGAATTCTGTGACCTACCTCATCACACTGCAGTGAGATGACTCGGACGCGATTAAGTGCTGTTTCGTTCAGACAATCTCCGAAACAAAACATATGTTTTTCTCACCGAAAATGAGAGCTGATGATCCACCGTTGTCAGATCCTGCCTGGCTCTCCAAGTTGCCGTTTTTGGTCGACATCACTTCCCATCTGAATGAACTGCGCTGGAAACTTCAGGGGAAAGATAACCTCGCCTATGGTCTCTACAGGTTGTTCAAAGGATATCGGAGAAAGCTGTCGTTGTTCGAAAAACAACTGGAAGGAGAAAACTTTTCCATTTTCACTTCAATACCGAAAGATGTCAACTCTGATTTTCTCAAAAACGTATTTGTCACTTGATGAGGCGTTTCTTCGAGGGATTTTCCGATCTTGACAGAAGTGACAGCCACATTATTCTGTTCCGGAGTTCGTATCGTAACTCTGATGAGACGTGCCTGTTGAGCTACAGCTGGAACTCACAGATCTGCAAGCAAATGAGACTTTGAAAGAGAAGCACAGAGAATCAAAATTTCTTGATTTTTTTTTTTGCGCTGCTTATGTGATGCGGACTTCCTGAAACTGAAGAAATTTGCCACTGTTATAGCATCGTTGTCTGGAACAACGTATGTCTATGATCAAACATCTTCGAGAATGAAGTATGTGAAGCAGCATAGCAACGAGACTGACTTATCGACATTTGAAAGCAATGCTCTTGATTATATTCAGCAACTCCAAACCATACATTTATGATATTTTGAAACCCTAACGTGAGTTTCACAAACCTCACTAACGTTTTCTCCTGTTTCGTTTCTGTGATAACGGATATGTAACTGTTTTTTTGCTAACATCGCCTTCTTTGATAATTTTCGTGGTAAATAAGTAAGTTGGCTGTCGTTGTTTTTTATGCTTTGCATGCCACTTACTCACACATGATTAACACGGAATGCTGAACTTATTTCTTCGTCTTTTTCCCCAGAGCTTTCGTCCTCACTTGCAAGTACTGTATAGAATGATGATACGGCCCGCTGCGGAAAAAAAGTTTGGCGACCTGTGCTGTACAGCATCGGCCGCGCGTAGTTAGTTGTCCTGTGTCCGTACAGAAAATAAGGGTGAACACGATTCATTATTTTATGTAGTGTTAGATGAAGTTGAAGATGAAGAAATTCAACGACAGCTGCGTCAGGGAAATGCTGAAACAGCCTATTCTCCGAAAAGGAAATGAGGAAGGTAGTTTTGATCAAGACTTCACTCGGCACTTGTAAAAAGAATGCCCAGATATTTCGGGAATATTTTAAGTTGAACATAGCCCACTGATCAACGACATGAGGATGCAGAAGGCAATGGAAACCACTGCATTAAAGACACGTAACGTGTATCCACAGGACATGTGGCCTGTAATTGAAGAAGTGTCATGATAATCTCTCCATTGGCAAAAGTTTCCGGAATAGTCCCCCATTCGGATCTCCGGGAGGGGACTGCCAAGGGGGAGGTTACCATGAGAAAAAGATTGAATAATCAACGAAAGGATAACGTTCTACAAGTCGGGGCGTGGAATGTCAGAAGCTTTAACGTGGTAGGGAAACTAGAAAATCTGAAAATGGAAATGCAAGGCTCAATCTAGATATAGTAGGGGTCAGTGAAGTGAAGTGGAAGAAAGATAAGGATTTCTGGTCAGATGAGTATCGGGTAATATCAACAGCAGCAGAAAATGGTATAACAGGTGTAGGATTCGTTATGAATAGGAAGGTAGGGCAGAGGGTGTGTTACTGTGAACAGTTCAGTGACCGGGTTGTTCTAATCAGAATCGACAGCAGACCAACACCGACAGCGATAGTTCAGGTAAACATGCCGACGTCGCAAGCTGAAGATGAACAGATAGAGAAAGTGCATGAGGATATTGAAAGGGTAATGCAGTATGTAAAGGGGGACGGAAATCTAATAGTCATGGGCGACTGGAATGCAGTTGTAGGGGAAGGAGTAGAAGAAAAGGTTACAGGAGAATATGGGCTTGGTACTAGGAATGAAAGAGGAGAAAGACTAATTGAGTTCTGTAACAAGTTTCAGCTAGTAATAGCGAATACCCTGTTCAAGAATCACAAGAGGAGGAGGTGTACTTGGAAAAGGCCGGGAGATACGGGAAGATTTCAATTAGATTACATCATGGTCAGACAGAGATTCCGAAATCAGATACTGGATTGTAAAGCGTACCCAGGAGCAGATATAGACTCAGATCACAATATAGTAGTGATGAAGAGTAGGCTGAAGTTCAAGACATTAGTCAGGAAGAATCAATACGCAAAGAAGTGGGATACGGAAGTACTAAGGAATGACGAGATACGTTTGAAGTTCTCTAACGCTATAGATTCAGCAATAAGGAATAGCGCAGTAGGCAGTACAGTTGAAGAGGAATGGACATCTCTAAAAAGGGCCATCACAGAAGTGGGGAAGGAAAACATAGGTACAAAGAAGGTAGCTGCGATGAAACCATGGGTAACAGAAGAAATACTTCAGTTGATTGACGAAAGGAGGAAGTACAAACATGTTTCGGGAAAATCAGGAATACAGAAATACAAGTCGCTGAGGAATGAAATAAATAGGAAGTGCAGGGAAGCTACGACGAAATGGCTGCAGGAAAAATGTGAAGACATCGAAAAAGATATGATTGTCGGAAGGACAGACTCAGCATACAGGAAAGTCAAAACAACCTTTGGTGACATTAAAAGCAACGGTGGTAACATTAAGAGTACAACGGGAATTCCACTGATAAATGCAGAGGAGTGAGCAGATAGGTGGAAGGAATACATTGAAAGCCTCTATGAGGGTGAAGATTTGTCTGATGTGATAGAAGAAGAAACGTGAGTCGATATAGAAGAGAGAGGGGATCCAGTATTATAATCGGCATTTAAAAGAGCTTTGGAGGACTTGGTCAAATAAGGCAGAAGGGATAGATAACATTCCATCAGAATTTCTAAAATCCTTGGGGAAGTGGCAACAAAACGACTATTCACGTTGGTGTGTAGAATGTATGAGTCTGGCGATATACCATATATAGCATCATCCACACAATTCCAAGGGGGCAAGATCTGACAAGTGCGAGAATTATCGCACAATCAGCTTAACATCTCACGCATCGAAGCTGCTTGCAAGAATAATAAACAGAAGAATGGAAAAGAAAATTGAGAATGCGCTAGGTGACGATCAGTTTGGCTTTAGGAAAATTAAAGGGACGAGAGAGGCAATTCTGACGTTACGGCTAATAATGGAAGCAAGGCTAAAGAATAATCAAGACACTTTCATAGGATTTGTCGACCTGGAAAAAGCGTTCGACAATATAAAATGGTGCAAGCTGTTCGAGATTCTGAAAACAGTAGGGGTAAGCTATAGGGAGAGACGGGTCATATACAATATGTACAACAACCAAGAGGGAATAAATAATAAGAGTGGACGATCAAGAACGAAGTGTTCGTATTAAGAAGGGTGTAAGACAAGGCTGTAGCCTTTCGCCCCTACTCTTCAATCTGTACATCGATGAAGCAACGATGGAAATAAAAGAAAGGTTCAGGAGTGGGATTAAAATACAAGGTGAAAGGATATCAATAATACGATTCGCTGATGACATTGCTATCCTGAGTGAAAGTGAGGAAGAATTAAATGATCTGCTGAACGGAATGAACAGTCTAATGAGTACACAGTATGGTTTGAGAGTAAATCGGAGAAAGACGAAGGTAAAGAGAAGTAGTAGAAATGAGAACAGCGAGAAACTTAACATCAGGATTGATGGTCACGAAGTCAATGAAGTTAAGGAATTCTGCTACCTACGCAGTAAAATAACCAATGACGGACGGAGCAAGGAGGACATCAAAAGCAGACTCGTTATGGCAAAAAAGGCATTTCTGGCCAAGAGAAGTCATATCAAATACCGGCCTTAATTTGAGGAAGGAATTTCTGAGGATGTACGTCTGGAGTACAGCATTGTATGGTAGCGAAACATGGACTGTGGGAAAACCGGAACAGAAGAGAATCGAAGCATTTGAGATGTGGTGCTTTAGACGAATGTTGAAAATTAGGTGGACTGATAAGGTAAGGAATGAGGAGGTTCTACGCAGAATCGGAGAGGAAGGGAATATGTGGAAAACACTGATAAGGAGAAGGGACAGGATGATAGGACATCTGCTAAGACATGAGGGAATGACTTCCATGGTACTAGAGGGAGCTGTAGAGGGCAAAAACTGTAGAGGAAGACAGAGATTGGAATACGTCAAGCAAATAATTGAGGACGTAGGTTGCAAGTGCTACTCTGAGATGAAGAGGTTAGCACAGGAAAGGAATTCGTGGCGGGCCGCATCAAACCAGTCAGTAGACTGATGAAAAAAACACTGGAACTATGTCCTCGATCTCGTCAAAGAAAATGAACAAAAAAATTATTTTCATTGTTTTCGGGTAATGTGAGAAGAAGGCGTCAGTGGAATTTTTGGCAAAAGTAACATGGGAAATTATTTACAAATCGTAGGATATATCATGCGCCTAGTAGTTTCACACTTTTTTAGGCGACAAGGCATTTCTATTACATTTAAACACTATGACCAAAAGAGCTATTTCTAACTATCATCTTTTATATATCATGTTCCGATATTCTATATGTGCACCCTTCACTGCTAGACGAATAAGTGAATAATAACTGTAACAATACTGAAAAAACTTATTTTTGTTTACCGTAAAACGCGTTATTTGGCTGATAATATACTAATAAACAACGTGAATAAAAGGAAAATATACAGGGTGTTACAAAAAGGTGCGGCCAAAGTTTCAGGAAACATTCCTCACACACAAACGCTTACTTTCCATGTTAGAGCTCATTTTATTACTTCTCTTCAAATCACATTAATCATGGAATGGAAACACACAGCAACAGAACGTACCAGCGTGACTTCAAACACTTTGTTACAGGAAATGTTCAAAATGTCTTCCGTTAGCGAGGATACATGCATCCACCCTCTGTCGCATGGAATCCCTGATGCGCTGATGCAGCCCTGGAGAATGACGTATTGTATCACAGCCGTCCACAATACGAGCACGAAGAGTCCCTACATTTGGTAGCGGGGTTTTCGTAGACAAGAGCTTTCAAAGGCCCCCATAAATGAAAGTCCAGAGGGTTGAAGTCAGGAGAGCGTGGAGGTCATGGAATTGGTCCGCCTCTACCAATCAATCGGTCACCGAATCTGTTGTTGAGAAGCGTACGAACACTTCGACTTAAAAGTGCAGGAGCTCCATCGTGCATGAACCACATGTTGTGTCGTACTTATAAAGGCACATGTTCTAGCAGCACAGGTAGAGTATCCCGTATGAAATCATGATAACGTGCTCCATTGAGCGTAGGTGGACGAAACTAAAATGAGCTCTACCACGGAAATTAAGCGTTTCCGGACACATGTCCAAATAACAGCTTTTCTTTTTTGTGTGTGAGGAATATTTCCTGAAAGTTTGGCCGTACCTTTTTGTAACACCCTGTATAGTTATTTTCTCACCATGAATTCTGTTATCTCTTTCCAAGCATTATCGTTCAGAGTATGATCCTTGTATAGTGGTAAGGGTGCATCGTAGATTTAAGGGAATTGCTTCTTTTTCGCTAGAGGCTGTAGATCCTTTAAGGTGTAGTCCCCTTTTTATTTCTTTTTCATAGTAGCCATTTCTTCTTCTCTGCAACGTACACTACGAGGTGGACTCTCTTAGACCTCTATACTTAAACCGAGATTTAAAGTGCAAATCGTTTAAAGTTTTTTATTTAAATTATATAACAATTTTTACAATTAATAAACGTTGTTTTAATACTCCTTGTTCATTTCATTGCACTTAATAAAGCGTGCAGTAGCTTCCTTTAATCACACAAAACGGCATACTTTTTTGCGGCGTTTGAAATAGTATCCATAAAGGAATTGTAAGAGAACTTCTTTTTTTCTGAAAAAATATAGTATCTCTGTAGCAAGTACACTTTCATGTACAACTAAATTCCAGTGTTGAAACTTGCACATAAAAATTGCCCTCGATAGGTACAAAAAGAAAGTTTGAATTAAGTTTTAAGACAGTTTGGAAAGTTTTGTAGTTGTTTAAGATGGGTGTCGGTGGCCCCGGCCACAATTCCAAGCATACCAGGTGGCCGGGAGTATGATGGCGCCAATTCGTCAGTTTTTCGTCCGATAGACTGTCACCGTCATTGTCGTAATATACAATATGTATAACATCCCAAAGGGAATAATCAAAGTGGACGACCAAGAACGAAGTTCTAGAATTAAAAAGGGTGTAAGACAGGGATGTATTGTTTCACTCCTGCTGTTAAACCTATATATCGAGGAAGCAGTGACGGAAATCAAAGATCAAGGGTGGAATCAAAACTCAGGGTGAAAGGATAATTATTAATTGATGCGCAAGTGGCATTACTGTCATGAGGGAAAGTGAAGAAGAATTACATGATCTGCTGAATGGAATGAACAATCTAATGAGTACAGAACATGGCTTGAGAGTAAATCGAAGAAAGACGAGCCGGCCGGGGTGGCCGAGCGGTTCTAGGCGCTACAGTGTGGAAACGAGCAACCGCTACGGTCGCAGGTTCGAATCCTGCCTCGGGCATGGATGTGTGTGATGTCCTTGGGTTAGTTAGGTTTAATTAGTTCTAAGTTCTAGGCGACTGATGACCTCAGAAGTTAAGTCGCATAGTGCTCAGAGCCATTTGAAGAAAGACGATAGTAATGAGAAGTAGCGCAAATGAGAACAGCGTGAAACTTAACATCGGGATTGATGGTCACAAAGTAGATGAAGTTAAGGAATTTACTGCCTAGGCAGCAAAATAACCAATCATGGATGGAGCAAGGACATCAAAAGCAGACTACCACTGCCAAGAAGAGCATTCCTGGCCAAGAGAAGTCCACTAGTATCAAACGTAGGCCTTAATTTGAGAAAGAAATTTCTGAGAATGTACGTTTGGAGCACAGCTGAGCACTGCTGACTCAAATAAATAAATAAATAAAAGAAAAGAAAGAAAATACCGTCACCCGTCGCTCTTGAAGTGAGGCTGCAACAAATGAAAAAGGCCACACTTCTTGGTGGTTGCACTGGTTACGTGCGATCCAGAAGTCAATCTCTTGTCCTTAGTAAGTCCAAGGTATTTGACTGCATTACCCCGAGTCAAGTCTAAGGTGCCAGTAGTGAGTTGGTTGTCGGGGAGCAACAGCTGGAAGTGAAGGGGATTAATTGGCGCTTTTTAAGAATGGTTTACGCCTTCCATACAGTGCACCATTGCTTGATTTTGTCCAAATGTTTCTGGAGATGCTGAACAATAGGATCCAGGTTGCGGAAGCGCTTCGATAGCGCACACTCATCGCCTCACAGCGCCATTTCCCTGACTCCTGCTTGGGTAAGTCGTTGTATAGATATAGCAGAACACGGGTTCCAGAACCAAACCCTGTTTTATGATGTTGCAATGCTTGTCGTCTGTTCTTCATTTGCATTTGTCGCGGATCTCTCGCCCAGTGCAAAGTCCCAAGCGACTGGGAAAAAGCGCAGGTGGCTCCCGTATATAAGAATGGTAAAGGAACAGACCTACAAAATTACAGATCAATAACCTTAACATCGGTTTGTTGTAGAATTCTAGAACTTATTCTGAGTTAGAATATAATAAATTTCCTGGAGACCGAGAATCTTACGTCCACGAAACAGCACGGTTTTAGAAAACGGTGTGAAACTCAGGTTGCACTTCTCTCACTTGATACACTGCGAATTATGGGATCAAATTCAGCAGGAATATCCCATATTCCCATATTCGTAGATTTGCAATAAGCATTTGACACTGTATCCCACATCCCACTGAAGACTGATAAACTACGTACCAGCATACGGAAAACGTTTCCTGGCATATAAGTGGCTCGAAGTCTTCTTAAGTAATAGAACCCAGTATGTTTTCCTCGACGGCGAGTGTTCATCAGAGACAAGGGTATCGTCAGGTGTGCCCCAGGGAAGTATGATGGGACCGCTATTGTTTTGTATATTCATAATAATGATTTGTCGAGAGTGGGCAGCAATCCGCATTTGTTTGCTGACGATGCTGTGGTCTGCAGGTCGGTGTGGGAGACGAGTGACTTTAGGATGACACAAGATGATGACAGACAAAATTTCTAGTTGATGTGGTGAATCGCAGTTAGCTCTAAATACGTAAAAATGTAAGTTATTCGATATGAGCAGGAAAAACAAACCCGTAATGTTCGGATACATAGTTAATAGGGTCCTACTTGACGCAGCCACGACGTTTTAATATCTGGATGTGATGGTGCAATCGTTACGATATTTAACGACCATGTGGCAACTGTAGCAGGCGAATGATCGACTTCGGTTTGTTGGGAGAATTTTCGGTAAGTGTGGTTCATATGTGCCGGAGAGCACATATGAGATGTTAGTGCAACTTGTTCTTGAGTACTATTCTAATGTTTGGGATTCACGACAAGACGGATTAAATTCAGAGACGGGCTGTGTTCCTGAGATGCTTCAGGATCTCAAATGAGAATCCGTGGAACGAAGGCGACGTTCATTTCTAGGAACACTTAGAAAATTTAGAGAGCCGCCATTCACAGTACTATACGAATATTACTGAGATCAGCTCAGTTTTTGCAAGTTGCGAATGTAACACATGTTATTCACTCTGTTAAAATGGGTTTCAGGCTATTTTAATTGATGTACAGCCATTCCCAATGTCAGAAATTAACAACGGTTTGTTTTATCTCACTCGTTTATATGACTAAAACTAAGAGCTTCACAGTTACAAATTAAAATACCAACAGCAGCCACTGGAACGAAAGCACCGACGAGCTCGAGTTCGCATGAGTTCACTCTGTAAAATAAACCGTTGATTACTCAGCTGAAATTATAATACAGGGTGTTTCAGAAAGAATACACGTAGTACAAAGTATTATTTTGTCGAAACTATCGATCGCTGCGCCTCGGCTCGGCTATTGGAGAAACGAATACATAGTCTAGTTTATATTAATATCCGCTAGATGTCAGGTGTCTTTTGTTTCGCTTGCTAACCGTCATATTACGATCAAAAGGGCTACTCTGCAGCAGAAATTGTGTTCTCGAGTTTGCGAAGTGCAATTCCGTGATTACAGAGCAAGGACGTTTCAGGTTGAGGTACCAAATTGATCCTCTGAATGGGTGGAACATTCGCAGACGGTATCGACAGTTTCTAGATACAGGATGTGTATGTAAAGGAAAGAGTCCTGGCCGCCCTCGTGTTCCTGAAGAAAATGTTGCACGAATTAAAACTGCTTTCCAACGTAGTCGTTCAAAATCAACTCGTCTTTGCCCGAGTATGGAAGGAATTTGAATATTGATGTGATATTGTTCGTGTCACTAATGGAGGACGTATTGAACATCTGTAATCTGAACTTGAGAGGTTCGTAAATATGCGCATAAAGTTTCATATTCGTATGTCTTAAAGTTTAATAAAGATATGCATTCGAAATATGTATATTCTTTTTGAAACACCCTGTACATTCTTCTCCTTCTTCTTCTTCCTGGATTTGGTGTAGGTCCGTTCCGAAAACAAAGGAATTTATCAAAACTGTTGTCTCTACCTCTTCTTTGGTCGTCCTGTATCCCGTTTACGAGTCTAGTCGAAATGTAATGCTTCCCACGGCAAGTACCCAGTTGGCACCCTTTTGATATTGTCATAAAATTTTTTTGTAGTATCTAACCTCTTCTGTCATTGTTGCTTATACGTCTATCTGTCTTATATCTTAACTCCTCACTCGTTCTCTTAGCGTTAGTAGGAGTGACCTCAGAAACATCATGCTTCAGTTCTTCGTTCATCTCCTTTTCTCTACCGAACTATAAGAGCAGACTAAGCCACCACATTGTGTACTCTCATTTCTTTGCTCATAGTTCAGCCAAAATAACTCCTTATACAACCAATTATAGCATTATGTTTCTGTATATTTTGTATAACATCTAAATTAGTTTCCTATATTTATACCTCTGTCCCGAGATATTCAAACGAATTTATCTGTTTATCACTATTTTTGCTGTTATTACGTGTTTCTCTTCCATAGTCAACATTTTTGTTTTATTTACAGACGTAATCAGTGGGTAAGTTTGAGAACGGCTATTCAATTTAAACACATTCTCTTGTAAAGCGCCTTCATTGTCTGCTGGAGAACTTGGTCGTCTGCAAATACAGGGTGATTCAAAAAGAATACCACAACTTTAAAAATGTGTATTTAATGAAAGAAACATAATATAACCTTCTGTTATACATCATTACAAAGAGTATTTAAAAAGGTTTTTTTTTTTCACTCAAAAACAAGTTCAGAGATGTTCAATATGGCCCCCTCCAGACACTCGAGCAATATCAACCCGATACTCCAACTCGTTCCACACTCTCTGTAGCATATCAGGCGTAACAGTTTGGATAGCTGCTGTTATTTCTCGTTTCAAATCATCAATGGTGGCTGGTTGGTTCAAATGGCTCTGAGCACTATGCGACTTAACTTCTGAGGTCATCAGTCGCCTAGAACTTAGAACTAATTAAACCTAACTAACCTAAGGACATCACACACATCCATGCCCGAGGCAGAATTCGAACCTGCGACCGTAGCGGTCACGCGGTTCCAGACTGAAGCGCCTTTAACCGCACGGCCACACAGGCCGGTCTATGGTGGCTGGGAGAGGTGGCCGAAACACCATATCCTTAACATACCCCCATAAGAAAAAATCGCAGGGGGTAAGATCAGGGCTTCTTGGAGGCCAGTGATGAAGTGCTCTGTCACGGGCTGCCTGGCGGCCGATCCATCGCCTCGGGTAGTTGGCGTTCAGGTTTCATAACTAACCTTTTTCGTAGGACTCTCCATACAGTTAATTGTGGAATTTGCAGCTCTCTGCTAGCTCTGCGAGTCGATTTTCCTGGGCTGCGAACAAATGCTTGCTGGATGCGTGCTACATTTTCGTCACTCGTTCTCGGCCGTCCAGAACTTTTCCCTTTGCACAAACACCCATTCTCTGTAAACTGTTTATACCAACGTCTAATACACCACCTATCAGGAGGTTTAACACCATATTTCGTTCGAAATGCACGCTGAACCACTGTCGTCGATTCACTTTTGCTGTACTCAATAACACAAAAAGCTTTCTGTTGAGCGGTCGCCATCTTAGCATCAACTGACGTTGACGCCTAGTCAACAGCGCCTCAAGCGAACAAATGTACAACTAAATGAAACTTTATAGCTCCCTTAATTCGCCGACAGATAGTGCTTAGCTCTGCCTTTTGTCGTTGCAGAGTTTTAAATTCCTAAAGTTGTGGTATTCTTTTTGAATCACCCTGTATAATAGTGCTAGTTTCTTGCGGTTTTTGGAATTCCATTCTTCTATAACTTCATTGACATACAAGGTGTTTCCTTAGGAATGTGCGAAAATGTAATAGGCTGTAGAGAATGCTCCACTGAACTATTTGACATAGGGAACCTGGAGTCGGAGCGTTGTGTACATAGTTCCGCGTAGTCAGCGCGTACACAACTTTCCCAATAGAGCGCGCCCCGCTAAGCACAACAGCTCAGGCGCAGCGCTCGTCCGTCTCCGCACTACGAGATGGCGCTGTCTTAGAGACGGACCAAATTCTGCTTCCGCCGATCCGTGTGTTAATACGAAACGCAGCCAATGATACTGCTGCTAACGTATAACCTTTTCTCCTCGCGGATCACACTCGCGCAGTGATACCCGAACGCTCGAAGTATTATAACGAGTGTACAGACCTCCGATTAGTCAGTCTGTAGTCAAGTTTCAGTCTGCGCCTAATAAGATTATCATATTCCTGTACATAGTCATGAAGATAAATGTATAGGCACTTTGTCAAGTATCAGAGATATGTGAGAATAAGATTAACGTACCAATACCAAAGGAACATCAGATTGTCAATTTTGGTCACCGTCAATCTGCTGCTCTAAGTGTGCAAGTGGCATTTCTATCGTCTGACCTAACGGTAGAAGATAAACACGCCACGATAAGACCACGAGACATAATGCTGACACTCGCCTATTTCGTTGGAGCGACAAGTCAAATAATCTGATGGTGTGTGTATGGAAGGTCTTACAGTACGCACACCACACGGAGGATATTCGGAGGAAAACTTGTCTACTGCTTTGTCTAGCATTACTGTTTCCTGCTTATTTACAACTAACAAGCGTACAAGTTTACACATACTGTGCTGTTTATTTACATTTACATTCTTTACTTCCTGCGAGGAAACAAAGAGGACCAGCCTGATTACTAGGGAGTCATGATGCAGATTTTGTTTACTTTACTTGTCCATTACTCAGTGCTATTCAGAGATGTACAGTATAATAAGATGGAGCAGTACCGGCACAGTATTTCCTGCTCGCTGGATTGGAAGTGGAGGTGTTATTCCACTGCCTGCGACGTCATCTAGCCTGAATCCCCTTGATTATTTCCTAGGGGGATATCTAAATTCACTTGTGTATGAGACCCCAGGGGACATGGAGATGGAGTTAGCTGCCAGAATTGCAGCTGCCTGTGATGTTATTCGAAACACACCAGGGATATTTGTCAGGGTGCGTCAGAGTCTTGTTGCATTGAGGTTGATGGCTGTCAGTTTCGGCACATTTTGTAAGATACAATACAAATGGTACGTTCATTGTGTCAATGATGATATTTGAGGGTTAACTAATGTAAGTAAAAATGCACACAGTAATGTGATTTTATTCATTTTATCCCCTTAAGCTCGCTTCTCTGGCCCAGGGTCCCTACCTCAAATTGTTCCATGGGGCATCCTCTGCGTCCTGTTAAACTTTTCATCCTCTTTCAGAAACATCGTCGATGTAACAAAAAGATCTGGTGAGAGACCACACCCATGTTTTAGTCCCTGATTTACAGTCAATAGCTCTTCGTTCCTACCAATTTTAGTGTTATCGTATAGCGATTTAATTGCATTCAACAAATTTAGAGGTACGTTGCAGTCAGTGAGTATTTCCCTTAACTTCATGCTACCCACCATACCATAAGTGTTCTCACAACCTAGGAAGGGCAGAAATTGATCTTTCTTCTCTGTAGTATCAGTTGCTTTAAAACGAATGTTACATCTGTAGAGGACCTTACATTCTTCAAATAACACTACAGGCAGTGTGTCTCGTAGAACTAACGTCCCTACTTGTCTTCAAAAAATAATTGCTACGAGCAGTAATTGCAGTAGCTTTGGCGGAATTATAAACAGGTCAGTCCGGAATGAATACAATGCAGTGATGACTGTCAAAATCTCAATTTTTTCTTGTTTTTTTTCGACACAAAGTCGGGCTCTAGATGTTGTGCCTCGTAGACCATTACTCGTCGCCTCCACTACACTCACATGTCTCTGGAAATCCATGAAGGAAAATTGGGCTACACCCGCACACGTAGTACTTGAATAATAACAGAGAACAGCGCCTGTGTTTGGATCTACCGTCGTTTGTTCGTTTTTATACTTGCTACCTGTTTCGACAACACATGGTGGCGTCTTCTGGCCCCGAATGTAACCTGCCGTCCACAACCGTATTCATGTGCCGTGGACAGAATCGTATGCAGTGGACCAGAATTTGTAAGTAGGCTGTTTAGGTTTTCATGTTGGTAACGCCACGTAGCGTTCTGTATGAAAATCACTGACTGTACTGTGTGCAGTCTGTGGCTGGCTGGCATTGTTGCGATATTCGCTATTGTAGTGTTGGGCAGTTGGATGTGAACAGCGCGTAGCGTTGCGAAGTTGGAGGCGAGCCGCCAGCAATGGTGCAGTGGTGGGTGTGGGGAGAGAGATGGCAGAATTTTGAGAGCGGACGATCTGGACGTGTGTCCATCAGAAAGAGTAAATTTGTGAGACTGGATATCATGAACTGATATATATATATACTTTTGAATATTATTAAGGTAAATACATTGTTTGTTCTCTATCAAAATCTTTCATTTGCTAACTATGCCTATCAGTAGTTAGTGCGTTCAGTAGTTAGAATCTTTTATTTAGCTGGTAGTATTGGCGCTCGCTGTATTGCTGAAGTTCGAGTAACGAAGATTTTTGTGAGGTAAGTGATTCATGAAAGGTATAGGTAATTGTTAGTCAGGGCCATTCTTTTGTAGGGATGTTTGAAAGTCAGATTGCATTGCGCTAAAAAATTTGTTTGTCAGTTTAGTGTTGATCACAGTAAGTAAAGAGAGAAATGTCTGAGTACGTTCAGTTTTGCTCAGCAGTTTGAAAATCAAATAATGTAAGAAGTTTATCAGCACAGTAATTCATTAATTTTCCAAAGGGGACGTTTCAAATTACCTTCTGTGGCAACAACAAGCCAAGCATGGTCAGGCGACTTCCACCATGTTTCCCGCGAAACGCAAAGCAGGTGGCAGCTCGGACGTTCTTTGCAGGTTACACGCAACAATTTTTTTCAGAATTGTTAAAAATTATTTTACCGTACTTATCGCCCTTCTTCAATCAGTCAGCAAGAACTTAAACATTCATAATTCTCATCCTACATTAGAAGTTAAGGTTTTGGTGGTGAATAAAAAGGAGTATATAACTGGACCGCTACAAATTTATGGACTGGCACACATTTACAGACAACTCAAACAGTAAAAGTGTACACAGATCATATTTCCTCATATCTCTAACCGTCTATAGCGCAGTCAGACGGATTCAGTGTCCTGTGGAGGTAACACTGTATGTAAGACCATTGTACGATCTTTCTGGTCATTTACGTTTCTCCATTGGTGTTGAGCGTTGTTCTGTTTGGTTGATAGCAGATGGCAGCTGGTGCGGATGCCAGGTCTTCCGGTGCAGTCGCAGCGCAAAAGGCGAGGAGCGATGGATGGCCAGGCAAACACACAGGAAATCGTCTGCATCGTTCGCGGAGTACGTTGCGCGCCACTGCGGGAAGAAAGTTCGCCACCCTTGCGTGAAACCTAGACAATCCGTGACGCTCCTTTTTTTTTTTACTCTCTGATTCTCCCCTTTTCTATTCCGGTCGCGAGCTTTGCACTCACTGAGCGTAGCCGAGAGAGAGAGAGAGAGAGAGAGAGAGAGAGAGAGAGGTAGGACGAAGAGCACAGACAGATGGTGGGCGCACACCTGAAGCACAGCTGCCGGTGGAGCTGGTTTCTAAGCGAATTCTGCTGCGTCACGGCTGAGTTACGGCACGGAGCAGTCAGCACGCTGCAATATATCGCCCTAGTAAGGGCAAGGCATTGAGTGTTTGTAGAATACGGCGTACATCGGCGGGGATCAAAGAGACAAAAATTCCTGAGCCCAGCCAAGTCGCTACTTCCATATCTGGTAATCGTGAAACTTGTCCAGCTTTCCTTTTTGAGTCAGGCTGAAAGAGGTTAGAGCAGGGCCGGCCGCGGCGTGCCAAATTTCACACGTTGTGGGCTGTGCGGGCCAAGTCGCAGCCTGTCTCTGCTTTGTCCCTGGAAAAGCACCACATTTAACTGAGTATGACGGTGTGCCAGTCCTAGGCACAGCACAACTCTTCAGTTCGGCAGAATCGTAGAGTCAACACCGTTAACCTTCGCTAATTTTTCGTGATGCGGAGAATGTTTGCAGGTGTGGTGGCTGTTTTCATAAAAACAAGCAGTCTCGAGATCTGTCGTCACACTCGTTTAAAGATAAATAGAAATGACAGAAGACAGATACAAGAATTCTCAGTATATACACTACTGGCCATTAAAATTGCTACACCAAGAAGAAATGCAGATGATAAACGGGTATTCATTGGACAAATATATTATACTAGAACTGACATGTGATTAAATTTTCACGCAATTTAGGTGCACAGATCCTGAGAAAGCAGTACCCAGAACACCACCTCTGGCCGTAATAACGACCTTGATACGCCTGGGCATTGAGTCCAACAGAGCTTGGATGGCGTGTACAGGTACAGCTGCCCATGCAGCTTCAACCTGATACCACAGTTCATCAAGAGTAGTGACTGGCGTATTGTGACGAGCCAGTTGCTCGGCCCCATTGACCAGACGTTTTCAGTTGGTGAGAGATCTGAAGAATTTGCTGGCCAGGGCAGCAGTCGAACATTTTATATATCGAGAAAGGCCCGTATAGGGCCTGCAACATGCGATCGTGCATTATCCTGCTGAAGTGTGCGGTTTGGCACGGATCGAATGAAGGGGAGAGACACGGGTCGTAAAACATCTGAAATGTAACGTCCACTGTTCAGAGTGCCGTCCATGCGAACAAGAGGTGACCGAGACGTGTAACCAATGGCACCCCATACCATCAAGCCGGGTGATACGCCAGTATGGGGATGACGAATACACGCTTCCAATGTCCGTTCACCGCCATGTCGTCAAACATGGATGCGACCATCATGATGCTGTAAACAGAACCTGGTTTCATCCGAATAAATGACGTTTTACCATTCGTGCATCCAGGTTCGTCGTTGAGTACACCATCGCAGGCGCTCCTGTCTGTGATGCAGCGTCAAGGCTAACCGCAGCCGTGGTCTCCGAGCTGATAGTCCGCGCTGTTGCAAACGTCGTCGAACTGTTCGTGCAGATGGTTGTTGTCTTGCAAACGTCCCCACCTGTTGACTCAGCGATCGAGACGTGGCTGCAGGATCCGTTACAGCCATGCGGATAAGATGCCTGTCATATCGACTGCTAGTGATACGAGACTGTTGGGATCCAGCACGGCGTTCCGTATTACCCTCCTGAACCTACCGTTTCAGTATTCTGCTAACAGTCATTGGATCTCGACCAACGCGAGCAGCAATGTCGCGATACGATAAACCGCAATCGCGATAGGCTACAATCCGACTTTTATCAAAGTCGGAAATGTGATGGTACGCATTTCTCCTCCTTACACGAGGCACTACAACAACTTTCACCAGGCAACGTCGGTCAGCTGCTGTTTATGTATGAGAAATCTGTTGGAAACTTTCCTCATGTCAGCACGTTGTGGGTGTCGCCACCGGCGCCAGCCTTGTGTGAATGCTCTGAAAAGCTAATCATTTGCATATTACAGCATCTTCTTCCTATCGGTTAAATTTCGCGACTGTAGCACGTCATCTTTGTGGTGTAGCAATTTTAATCGCCAGTAGTGTATTATGCAGTCGCATAATCGACGGGTACTGCAAATTTGCTACAAAACCACATTATAATACCATACACAGGAAGAATTTAGAGATTTAGTTCGTAGTCAAGGATGAAAACATTACTACGATCGACAGACAGGATTCATTGTTCTGTACATCGAAAATGACTTGGTGCTAAATTTGCAGGCATGGAGCACGTGAAGAAATTGGTCATACGAGTAGTACAGTTTCTGAAGTCGCACACATTATTCCACTGTCAGTTGTAAGAGTTTTCGGTGGAACTGAACGAAGAGTATAGAGACTTTATACAAGATGTTTGAGAAGTGACGGTCAGTATTCAGAGTTATGACAGAAATGATCATTCGAACAAAAAATTCTATGGGCTCTAAAACGCATTGCTTAAGAGTTATGCCGAATTATTGATCTTCGATACTGTGAAACAAATCTCTTCTATTGGCAGGCTCTTTGCTTTCTACATTTTGGGAACTGGTAGCGTGGACCAAAAAAAGAAAGAAATGTCCAGGAAACATGTGCTCCAAATGCATATTTTAAAAGTTATGACAATTTGATCATTAGGAGAGTTGTGTTCCAAAGTCGTAGAGAGGAACAAGTGCTCATAGTTCTTAAGATATGCATTTTACAGCACATGTTTACCGGGCATTTTTGCTCGTTTTGGCACATACTGCCAATTCCCAAAATATGGAAAGTAAAGCGCCTGCAGTAGAAGAGATTTGTTTCACATTATCGAAGATCAAGAATTTTATTTACTTTTTTGTTTCCAATGATCGTTTCTGTCACATCCCTGAATATTGGCCATCACTACGTAAACACCCTGTGTCTTACTGAAAAGTACATTGGTTAAGTCAAAGGGCATGCCTGGAATGATTTCTGGATTTAAAACTCGCCATTTTGGGTTTATAAACGAAGAAGGCGTGCAAAATATCCGGAATGCATTACAGACCTCGCATTTTAAACGAACATGAGTTCACACTGATCACAGAAAAAGAGTGTAACGTGAGAAACAACTTCTTTGTGGTTTGATAGCGATGCACTGAAAAAGAAAATCGCGTTGTGGAAGGGACACATTCTGACATAGTCCAGCTCCACAGACGTTAAAGAATACATGAGATTTGAAGAATTCATTGTGGCCTTCAAAGAATTACAAGCATATTTTCCTAAATGTTTCGAGGACACCGCCACTCTTACTACTGTTTTCGAGACAGTTTTTAGTTGAAACCGCCCCTGCGCATGTAACTGATTGACTCCAGGTTAACTTCCGTTTTAAAGACAAATCCCTTTAACGTTAAAACTGTCCAGGACGCCTATATTGCTTTCTTCAGGTAGAGTTTCGACGTCTCCATACACAGGCTATAAAAGTGCTTCAGTATTTCGACCAACGTAAATGTGTAAAAGACATTTTTTACGATTACGAAAGTAAATAAGTCACGATTAAGTGGCAACCTGAGTGCGAAAAGCTGTCGAATTGTTTGCGTCTGTCTGTATGCCGACAATCTGTATTAGAGAGAAATTACATTATAGCTCAAGCGCGCCAAAAATAATGAAATAATTCTGAAAATTTGTTTCCTTACGCTGTGTCTCACTACTGGTGCATATCAGTGCTCTATTACCACACGACTGGCAACGAATTGGGAACGATTTCTGCGAGTGCAGTCTTTAAATGCAGTTCCATAACGTTTAGTCAGTATGGACGCTCGCTAATGGCTCTGATTCAGCTTACTTCGTCAGTGACCATTTTGTCAGCTTCCATTACCTGGGAGGATACCGTTCCACCGGTCTGTCAAATGAGGTGCATCAATACACATTGTTGGCTACCAAAATTGGAACACCATGAAGACGGCGCGCAAGAAACGTCCAACTGACTTGGTTGTGAAAACTGTAACCATTTCAGTGCGACTACACACAATACTTAAGTGACGTCATCTTCAGTCAGTATACAAACGAAGATTATACAGCCAATTTCTTGTTGGTAAATCGCATTTGACTGTTCGTTATTCGTGAGAACATCGTCTTGTCCCTCGCGTGAGAAGGGCAAACATCTACCAACACGTGTCGGGATCCTACGACTCTGATGCCAACACAGAGTTGATGAGTCCGAGAGGGCGGTAGTCGCCACCACTCGGTGCTGTGTGAGTAGCGCCCGAGAGGACAGATATCGCACGCCGGCAAGAAAAGTTCGCAAGGCTAAAAACTGCAATTTTTAGTTTTTGTCAGTGAAAAATACGCGTGAATTGCCCAAACGTGCACGAAAAACGTCACTTCTCTAAATCACAAATTGTCCGCTTCATGGCAGTTGTCAGTTTTGTTGTAGGCTTCTTCACAATTCTCTGTGGCAAGATCAGTGTCACTTCGGCGTCACTACTGGCAGATGTGCCTAGGTGATTCAAGAAGAGCGGCACATTCTGAGTTTTGAAACTTTTCATGTATAAGGTAAGCTGAATGCAATTTTTAATGTCATTGATTATTACAATGTCTGTGTTTATACAGCGTCTCTATTTTACATTACAATGTCCTTCAGACAAGCATATATGCAGACGTCAGGAACCCAAGGCGAGGAGACACTGTAATTCTGCCACAGTCAGTAAAGGACTTGGATGAGCAGCTGAACGGAATGGACGGTGCCGTGAAAGCAGGATATAAGATGAGCATCAACAAAAGGAGAACAAAGGTAATGAGAATGCAGCCGAATGAAATCAGGCGATGCTGAGGGAGTCAGGTTACGAAACAAGAAACTAAAAGCAGTTTATGAGTTTTGCTATTTTGGGAGTTAAACGATTTATGTTGACCCAAGTAGAGAAAATACAATATGTAGACTGGCGATGGGGAGAAAAGTAGAGATTTTTAACATAGAATATTTTACTGTTAGGAACTCTTTCCTGAATGTATTTGTCTGGAGAGTAGCCTTATATGGAAGTGAAACATGGACGACAAGCAGTTCACACGAGATGAGAATAGACGTTTTTGAAGTGTGATGCTATAGAAGGACGCTAAGATTGGGTGGGTAGATCACGTAACCAATGAGGAGGTACAGGACAGAACTGGAGAGATAAGAAATTCGTGATACTACTTGACTAAATGAAGGGCTCTGTTGGCAGGACACATTCTGAGATATCAAGAGATCACTAGCTTAATACTGGGCGGAAGTGTGAGGGATAAAAATTGCAGAGAGAGAGACCAAGTCATGAATACAGAAATGAAATTAAGGATGTAGGTTACAGCAGTTATTCTAAAATGAGGAGGCATCCATAGAGTAGAGAAGCATTGAGCTGCGTCAAATCAGTCTTCGGACTGAAGACCACAACAACAACATTCAACAGGTAACTCAATACGTAAAGGAAGACGAAAACGATATGGGTTCAGTAGTAAGACTGAGAGAGGAGAAAGAGTTCTGCTACAAATTTCAGCTGGTAACTGTGAATACACTGTTCAAAAATCACAAGAGGAGGATGTGTAGTTGGAAAGGCCTAGAGAGACAAGAAGATATCCAATGGATTACATCACTGTGACACAGTGCCGGCCGAGGTGGCCGAGCGGTTCTAGGCGCTTCAGTCCGGATCGCGCGATTGCTACGGTCGCAGGTTCGAATCCTGCCTCGGGCATGGCTGTGTATGATGTCCTTAGGTTAGTTAGGTTTATGTAGTTCTACGTCCTAGGGGACTGATGATCTTAAGTCCCATAGTGCTCAGAGCCATTTGAACCATTGGTGACATAGTTTCCGAAATCGTATATTGGAGCGTAAGGCGAACATAGGAGTAAACAATTGCAGTTCAAGAAGTTTCAGAGAACTATGAGAAAGAATCAGTGTGCAAAGAAGTGGGACAGTGTAGTTTTGAGCAGTGATGATGAGCGTTTAAAATTATGTGAGGCTGTATATACTGGGTTACTAAGGACGACAGCTGAAGATTCGGCTGAAGCGGAAAGGCAGTCACAGATGTTGGACAGAGAAATGTACGTACTAGGAAGGTAACTGCATTGGGTAACAGAAGAAATAATTCAACTGGAAGTTGACACAAAAATATTTAGGGAAAGAAAGGTATGTAGCAATATATCGCACTCAGAAATAAAATCATTAGGAAGAACAGGGAAAGTAAAGCGAGATGATTACAGGAAAAATGTGAAGAAATAGGAAAACAAATTATCTCATAATCGACGGGACGCTAAAACTTTGTTTCTCAATTCTCTTTTAATGGTCCTTCCGTCCTATTCAGTAATACTGGCTATTTCACTGAAATACGTTGTCAGAAAACCACGGGGATTCCACTGTACATGGAGTAGGTCTACCAGGAAACAATGGAGCATTTACTGTGAACGCTGAAATTCTATCAGTCAAATTGCTTTTGGTAAGATAGCCTAATAGGGATCATATAGGAACATAGACAAGAGTTGGTGTTCAGCTATATGCATTCGCTAAAGAGAAACACTCATTATTCTGATTACTGTTAGGAAAGATACGACATAAAAACGATAAGTCTACCTATGCCATCATAAGTGAGGTACCTACTTCAGACTGCCACGTACCAGTAATGTTTCTAGAAGGAAGACGGAGAAGACTAAACTTAATGTCCCGTTTCGCTGGTAATGTAGGGAGAAGTTACAACGGCGGCATGTCGTGAAACGACACTACAGGAGTATACACACAGCTGAGTGGCATGGACAGAGTCACTCTGTCTCCTGCGGTACAGCCAGAATGCCGTAGCGATAGCAGCAAGGGCCGGCTGTTACCTACTTAGAGTTCGTTACGGTGGAACTGTAATATTTTGTGGCCCCGGACGTTTTAAACAGTAACGATAGGACGGACGGAATAGCGCCCCGTCGTTCCCGTCACTGGCTCGCACTGTGTTGCCGGAGGACGCGGTAATGAAACAAGTGACGGTGGGAACACGGTACCTTTAAGCCGGCGGCGGAGAAATGGCGGCGGACCCCAGCAGTAAATCAACAGGACGCGGACACCTGTGAGAGAGTCGTACACGGCAGCGGCAGAGAGAGAGAGAGCAACATACCGACACAGCCACTCAGCACTGGTCCCTATAACGGGCCGTTTCTCCGTCCCGAATCACCGGCGTGCCCGCCGGCGCTCAAATCTCTCTCAAGGTCACACACCCGGTGTACGAGCCGTGATTCCCGTATCCATTCAAAGCCAAGGCCAAGGTGAAAAGTCTTCCGCACGGCTTTTATCTAGAGTACGAAGACTGTTTTCATGCAGCTGTCCATGCCGCTCTATCCTTGAGCAAGCCCCTTCGTCTCTACACAATTTCTGTGTGCTCTACTTCGTACACAACGGTAAGGAGAGGTGGGCTACATCATGGCGCAGTAGCGGTCGTCGTAGGAAAGCCGGACGAGAGCAGAAATGATTAGCGAACAAGTAAATACAGTAAACAAAAGCTTTACTTAACTTGTAGCTTTCCCTAGATGTACAAAGCAATTAAGGCCAGCTAATACAATAAGAACAAGAGCTTCGCAGGGAGAGAGGCTCTCTTGCCTAATGCATGAGCGATAGTCAGGGCCGCAGTTGATATCTTCTATGATATCCCACTTTCCGCAGCCTGCTAGCTGTACGAGGGGCGTCTGAAAAGTCCGTGCAAAAATAAAAACTACTTACCTTTTTTATTTTTCGACATAGTCTCCTTTTAGACTTATACACTTTGTCCAACTCTGTTCTAATTTGTAGATCCCCTCCGAATAATAAGAATTGTCCAAGTCAGCAAAAAAGCTATTGGTTGGTGCAATAACCTCCTCGTTTGAATAAAATCTTCGTGCCACCAGCCATTTCTTCAAATTGGGGAAAAAATAGTAGTCCCAGGGAGCCAAGTCTGGAGAACAGGAGGGAAGTGAAACGAGTTGGAATCCTCTTTCCATTAATTTTGCGACCACAACTGCTGAGGAATGTGCTGGTGCATTGTCGTGATGGAAAAGAACTTTCTTGCAGTACAATCGGCGGATTTTTTCTTGCAGATCGGTTTTCAAACGGTCCAATAACGATGAATGATATGCACCTGTAATAGTTTTACCCTTTTCCAGATACTCGATGAGGATTACCCCTTGCGAATCCCAAAAGACAGTTGCCATAACCTTTCCGGCCGAATGAAAGGTCTTCGACTTTTTTGGTGCAGATTCTCCCTTGGTAACCCATTGTTTCGACTGTTCTTTCGTCTCAGGAGTATAGTAATGTATCCGTGTTTCATCCACAGTGACGAAACGACGCTTAAAGTCCTGCGGATTCTTCCTGAACAGCTGCAAACCGTCCTTGCAACACCTCACACGATTCCGTTTTTGGTCAAGCGTGAGCAATCGCGGAACCCATTTTGCAGATAGCTTTCTCAGGTCCAACTGTTTATGCAAAATATTATGTACCCGTTCGTTCATTCGAGATGTCCACAGGACTAGCTATCTCACGCACCTTAACTCTCCTGTTGTCCATCATCATATCATGGACTTTATCAATGATTTCTGGAGTCGTAGCCTCCACAGGGCGCTCAGAAAGTTCAGCATCACTTGTGCCCATATGGCCACTCCCAAAATTTTGAAACCACTTATAAACTGTTCTAATCGAAGGTACAGAGTCACCGTAATGTTTATCAAGCTTCTCTTCAGTCTCCTGAGGCGTTTTGCCCTTCATAAAGTAATGTTTAATCACCACACGAAATTCTTTTTCGTCCACTTTTTGACAATCACTCGACTTCCCAGATTCCCACAAATGCCAAATACAAAGAAATTGACCAATACGGCTGAAACTTGGTGTACGATCTTTCCAAAGATGCTAATAACTAAATATGACCGCGATACGCGCCGGTGGTGCCATCTCTCGGGCTTTGCACGGACTTTTCAAACGCCCCTCGTAGTAAAGCCTTGGTCTTTGCAAACAATATTTACCTCCTACCCTCACACACACACACACACATACACACACACACACACATACTTCCTACTGTTAAGGAACTGACGATTCCTTGACGCCTCAGGATGTTTCCTATCGACTAATCCCTTCTTTTAGTCAAGTTTTCTCCTCGATTCAGTACCTCCTCAAGAGCTGTGAAATTTGAATTGCTCGAGGCGTATAAAATGCTCGAACAACTTACAGTAATGCAGCCGTGTAACATCTTCGACAAACACTCAGTCATTTTGAAGACAACACAACTGCAACCGGGGAGAAAGACCACACACACACACACACACACACATACACACAACAGCCGAGCACATGTACTGTTGCATAGCGTTGGCTTGCTATTGGGATAGCGTTATTAGGGGAGCACTGAGAATAAATTAGCATGTGACTTTATAAGTAGAGATGGACGTTTTCGCTTAGATTCTTCTTGGAATCGTACTCTCTCCCTCGTCGAGTAACAGAAGTACCGAGTTAATGCTACTTCAGTCGCCGATAATCGATAACTTCTGACGTTGGTCCTCTTCGGTTGTGTCGTGGCCTTAGTGTGTCTGGTGTTTGTGTTGACTTTCGGCGTTCGCCCCGCATACCCAACCTCTCAGCACATACCGAGGTTTTAAATTTCCTTTAACTGCGCTCCCATCTTGCATTGCGTCTTAAAAACGACTGGGTATTCATCTGACGAAACATCACGATTCCCACACTGCTGCATTCCCGTTAATTGATGCAATTTTCAGGATTCTTCTGTAGCAAAAAAAAATTCAAAACCTTCTACTCTCTTCTTTTCTGAATTATCGCTCTCGTTTCACTTCCATATAAGGCAACACCCGAGACAAATACTATCAGAAAAGATTTCCTACCACTTAAATTTGTATGAGATGTTACAATTTTTTTTTGGGGGGGGGGGGGGGGGAAAGCTGTTCTTGCAATTCCAAACCTGCATTTTATACCGTCTCCATTTAGTCCATCGTCAGTTATTTTGCAGCCCAAATAGCGCAGTTCATCTTGTCGTTGTAGTGTCTCATTTGCCAATTTCATTCCCTCTGTGTCGCCTGAGTTAATTTGACAACATTCCACTACCTTTGTTTCACTTCTGTTAATTTTCATTTTATAGGACCTTCTGTACGGCATTATCAATTTTGTTCAAATGCTCTTGCAAGTTCTTTGCCGTATCTGACGGAACTATAACGCCATCGACAAATCTTAAAATTTTTATTTCATCTCCCACAACTCTAACTCTGTTTTCAAATTTCTCCTTGCTTTCCTTCACTGCTTGCTCAATAGACACACTGGGTAACACCAGAGAGAGGTTACAGCCCTGCCTCATTCCCTTGTGAACCAGAGCTTCCCTTCTATGTCCTTCTACTGTTTCTAGTTTCTCTGCATTATACAGTATTGTGTGTTCTGACTGGAGGACTTCAGATGGTTGTTCTCACATGTGTTTCTGCTCCTGCTGCTCTCTCCATATTCTTCTATTCCTCCCTTTCATTCTTCTCCCACACAGTAATCATTCCAATGCATTCTCCATTCAACTGTCCCATCACAACATGTGACTAAGACAATTATTCTTTGTGTAACTCCGTCGATGCTTCAGCATAAAAGGACTAGCAACTATACTTTATTGTTTATTTGTTTATTTTATTGCTTATTTAGTTTCCTGTCACAGTCTCATACGTATTCCTTAATGGTGCCTTGTCCTGAACGACTCAGTTCATTTTAGAACCCGTGCTTGTGTCTTTGTTACGTGGTTCCAAAATAACTCCAGCCTAATATACAAAAGTTTTGTTCTGTTCTTGAAATATACATTCCAAATGCTTGTCCTTATCATGTTAACTTTCATACACTAGAACAACTTAGCAAATCTGGCAGGAAGATAGATGAACAATTCTTCTTTCATTCCCTTATAACTTGCAATAGTCTTCTTCTCTCCTCTTTTCTTTCCAACACCATTTCATTAGTCTCTGCACTTCTTTGATGCTTTCAGACTTCCTTCACATCCTCATTTCACATGAACCCAATCTCCATTCTTTCTCTATCTTCAGTGTTCATACGTCAGCTCCAGCAGAGAACAGATGGGTAGTCTTTTCCTGAGCTCTTCATACAGCTTTCCACCGGCTAAATTCCTCTTTCTATTGTAAGCTCCCGTCATTATAGCAACTCGAGCTTTGACCTTCTTAGATCTGCCATTAATATGCTTCGTACCTAGTTGAAATCTCTCACTTGTCCAACTTTAATTTGTGTTATATTACTGTCAAGTACTTTACCTCCTTTGCCAATCTCCAAGCAATTTGTTTTACTGTTACTGACCTAAGTATCATATTCTTCACAGGCCTCATTAGGATAACCTTTTCTTTGTGCTAGTTTCATTTCTTCTTACATAAACTGCACTTTTCTCAGCTGTTTATACTTAGTCTCCTGCAGGTTCTTGATAGTTATTCGCACCCTATATTTTGTCCCTGTCGATATTGCCAAGGCTTTCTCAAAATCTAAAAATTCTATAAATGTAGGTTTTTCCTTTCTCCGTTTCCTGAGATAACTCCTGGAGTCAGTATTTCCTCACGTATTCCTTCATTTCAGTAGCTTTCCATTCTTCTGTAAAAGATTCGTGCAGGTATTATGCAACCAACTCTGTTGTGGATAATATTTATTTCACATTACACTCTAAGACAAAGAAATACGTACAACGAAGGAATTATCGGAATGGGACAGAAACCGGTAGATGTGAAGTAAATGTACAGGCGAAAAAATGATTACAATTTCAGAAAAATTGGATGATTTATTCAAGAGAAAGATCATCACAAATGAGATGGAAGTCGGTAGACGTGAAGTAAATGTACAGACAAACAAATGATTACAATTTCAGAAAAACTGAATGATTTATTCAAGAGAAAGAGCGCCACAAATTAAGCAAGTCATTAACGCGTTGATCCACCTCTGTCCCTTATGCAAGCAGCTGTTCGGCTTGACATTGATTGATAGAGTTTCTGGATGTCCTCCTGAGGGATATCGTGCCAAACGGTGTCCAACTGGCGCGTTAGATCGTCAAAATTCCGAGACTGTTGGATTGTACTGCCCATAATGCCCCAAACGTTCTCAGTTGGGGAGAGATTTGGCGACCTTGCCGACCAAAGTAGGGTTTGGCAAGCTCGAAGACAAGCAGAAGGAACTCTCGACCTGTGCTGGCGGGATATTATTTTGCTGAAACGTACGCCCAGGACTGACTTGCCGTGAAGGGCAACAAGAGGGGGCGTAGAACAATGTCGACGGACCACTGTGCTGTAAGCGTGCCACGGATGAAAACCAAAGGGCCTGGAATCTCTCTTTTTTTTTTCTCTCTTGCTGCTGATTGTTTATGTCCCATCCTCTGATTAACTTATGACAGGTCGTAATTTTGTTCATCTTAATTTATTTTTGAGTCACCTGGGCACTGCGATGGGTTGTAGGGTCAGTGGTTCAGTCTGGTCCACGCCAACTCCCACCTCCAATCGCACCGTTGCCCTTTCTCGCCACGTGGAGGCAGGCTGTTCTCTTGATCTTCGTTTTATTTTCTGCAGCATTTTTCATTGACTCTAAAACTAAAACGTTATTGGGAAGAGGAAAATTTTAACAAATTTTATGTAAGACTGGAGTCGAACTGTCTTCAGTCATGAGTGCCGCTTCGAAATGAGCCACGATGATGAGCTAAGGCGTATCTGGAGACACCCTGGACAGCGATGGGCTGCCAGCCTGACTTTCGCCATCCATACGGCCTGACAATCAGGAGTGATAGTCTGGGGTGTCATTTCTTTCCATAGCACGACCCCTATGGTTATCAGCCGCGGCGCAGCGGTATGTCGACGATATTCTACGAACCTACTGACACCCTTGTCAGCGAAATACTGGCGGCGAAAATTTTTTCTTCGAGGAGGATTTGAACTGACCTCCCCCACCCCCACCCCCCCACCCCCACCCTTACCTCGGTTTGAACGCTACCACGCACGCTTGTTTTAATGACCTTGGCTAAGGAAGCTGATAAATGTGTGTAAATAGCATACGGCACGCATTCAGACGAGACAATTAGGTAAATTACTTTAGCATACCACTGGGCAGCTGGACCTGCGTATCATTCATTATCAGCGCAGCACAGCTCCAGCTGAAGCAGGGGCACGTACATGTTGTGCATCAAATGTCAGCGCGCGCACGCACACACATACGCACTACTAAACTCACTCGGGTTGATAGATTTATCTGTAGATGATTTTTGCGTGTCTTTCCGCATGCATTGTTCCACACCCTGTAATCAGGCGAAAATTTAGTCAGAACGAATATATGAAAGTTGAAACCACACCAGAAACACTAACGAGAATAGTATTACTGTGGCGTCCATCATAACTTTCTCCCTGCTCTTCACGTTCTCGATGAAGCGCAGTAAGCTAATTAGGTCAGCGGAGTGAGGCGAAACCTCCAAACGGATCCGAGTCTCCGTCAGCCCGAACGCAAGGAGTGGGGCGTGTTGTACCAGTCACGCGCGACCAGCTATCTCAATCCATATTTTGTATTGCAGTCTTCCATTATTCTACTCGAGCTCCCGCATCGTTGACTTTCTACGATAAATTTCGAGCAGTAACACAAGTGATTCCAGAAAGAGATTTTCACTCTGCAGCGGAGTGTGCGCTGATATGAAACTTCTTGGCAGATTAAAACTGTGTGCCCGACCGAGACTCGAACTCGGGACCTTTGCCTTTCGCGGGCAAGTGCTCTACCAACTGAGCTACCCAAGCACGACTCACGCCCCGTCCTCACAGCTTTACTTCTGCCAGTACCTCGTCCCCTTCCTTCCAAACTTTACAGAAGCTCTCCTGCGAACCATGCAGCTTCTGTAAAGTTTGGAAGGTAGGAGACGAGGTACTGGCGGAAGTAAAGGTGTGAGGACGGGGCGTGAGTCGTGCTTGGGTAGCTCAGTTGGTAGAGCACTTGCCCGCGAAAGGCAAAGGTCCCGAGTTCGAGTCTCGGTCTGGCACACAGATTTAATCTGCCAGGAAGTTTCAGTAACACGAGTGATTTTAATCTCGAGCGTCTCATCATTATGGCGTTCTGCGACGCATCTATTTTAGGACCTTCCTGCAGTCTCGAATTCGAGGCACCATATGAGGCTGTATAACGTCGGTGGAAGTGTTCCAGACCGATAACAAAGTTTTCTGACTATGAAGACTGGTGAGTCTTGTTGGGCTCCCCACGAGATTTTTTTTTCTGTCTTCTGTTCCAAAACACCCCTTACGGCCCTAGTATTGGCCGGACGTTTAATTAAAATTGTAAATTTATTCTCTGTGACATCTCATGTTGTGTTATTCTACTTAACAGAAGAAAAAATTTTGCTCTCCGCATATTTCAGATGTTACTGGTCGTTTGACATCCACTGTCAGATAAAGATCTCCTTTTCATGCGTTACGGTCATCGGCGTTACACATTCTAGACTTTCTTGCATGTTTTATAGTACTCAGCAAATAACTTCCCCACTTCACTTAGCATCCACACACTTCGTTACATGTTCTGCCTATCTCTATTTCATTTTAATTTTATTTTATCTCCTGTCTCTCCTAGAAATTCTTAACATTGTTTTCTCTATTCTCCACTAAACAAACTTCCGATATTAATGGTTTCCGCATTAAAAGTTCACGATTTGTTGCCGTGGGTCAGACCTAGTGGTAGACACTGATTTCAAGCTTTCTGTTTCTGGTACAGTGGAAGTTTGTGTTGAAATCTATGTTTAGCCTATCAGGCCACTTTTAATCGTCTATTTATTTTTCTGTGCGTCCAGTCATTGTCTCCAGTTGCCGTTAATACAATAATCACGAACTGATGCTACGATTTCGTTGTCAAGCTGTACATTTTTCATTTTGATATGTTATCTGTTTTCAGACTTACTTTCACAATAGTTGTACTGGTTGCAGTAGAAGCAAACAGTACTGCATCATTAACACTGCGAATTTGGTTCATACAAGGTGGACAAAATAAAAGTAAAGCTCAGGGTCCGACCGTCCGCAGTGTCATCCTCAACCTATGGTGCCAATTCGATGCGGCATAGAGGAGCACGGGGTCAGGACACCGACCTCCCGACAATTTTTTTGGCTTTGTTGGCCTTCGAGCCGCTACTTTGTCAGTCAAGTAGCTCCTCCATTTTATTCACGAGTCTGAGGTCATCCAGTTCCAGTCCTCCCATCAAGGAAGGATCCTTGGCAGTTCCAGGAATTGAATCCAAGTCCTCAGCATAGCAAGCCAGACTCGCTGACAATTGATCTACGGTGGTGGACCGAAGTACACTCTAAAGCAAAGAGACGCCTCGTCACGAAGGAATTATGCGAATGGACCGGGGGGGGGGGGGGGGGGAGGAGGGTAGATGTGAAGAACATGTACAGACAAACAAATCATTACAATTTCCGGAAAAATTGTACGATTTGCTTAAGAGAAAGAGCTTTAGAAACTGAGCAAGTCTGTAACGTGTTGATCCACCTCTGATCCTTATGCAGCCAGTTATTCGACTTGGCACTGACCGGTAGAGATGTTACATATTCTCCTGAGGGATACCACGCCAAATTCTGTCCAATTGGCGCGTTAGATCGTTAGCATCACAGCATGATTCGAGAGCCATGCCCCTAATGCTCCGAACATTCTCGATTGGAGAAAGATCCGGGGACCATGCTGGGCTAGGTGGGGATTGGCAAGCAAGAAGACAAGCAGTAGAAATTCTCGGCGTGTGCGGACGGGCATTATCTTGCTGAAATTTAAGCCCAGGATGGCTTTTCACGAAGGGCAACAAAACGGGGCGTGGTGTAAGGATGCTGCGGCTGACAACCAAAGGGGTCCTTCTATGAAAAGAAGTAGTACCCCTGGCGATGAGTCCCGGTTGTCGGGCCATATGGCGGGCGACAATCAGGTTAGTATCCCAATGCTGTCCAGGGTGTCTCCAGACACGTCTTCTCTGGTCGTCGGGGCTCAGTTCTAGGCGACACCCATCACTCAAGACACTTTTACTCCACTCAGTAAGATTCCTGGCCAGAGGCATGTCTGGACACTCCCCAGACAGCGGTGGGACGGCAAACTGACTGTCGCCCACCATACGGCTCGACAACTAGTAATGATGTCGGGTTCCATTTCTTTTCATGGCGAGAATTTGCGCTTACAGCACAAAGTATGTCGATGGTATCTTATGACGCTTTCTGTTGCTCTTCATGGCAAGCCATCCTGGGCTTATCCCCATTTTAGCAAGATGATGCCTTCCCGCACACAGCGAGAATTTTCGCTACTTGTCTTCGTGCTTGTCAAGCCCTACCTTGGCCAGCAACGTTGTCGAGTCTTTCCCTAGTTGAGAATTTTTTGAGCGTTATGGGTAATGCCCCCCAACCAGCTTGGGATGTTGACGATCTAAAGCGCCCATTGGACAGAATTTGGCACGACATCCCTCAGGCTGACATCAGCAACTCTATCAGTCAAGGCCAAACCCAATAACTGCTTCTATAAGGGCCAGAGGTGGACCAGCCCGTTACTGACTTCCTCAACTTGTGAAGCTCCTTCTATTGAATAAGTCATTCAGTTTTTCTAAAATTGTGACCATTTGTTTGTCTGGACATGCACATCACATCTACCGATTTTCGTCCCATTCGGATAATTCCTTCGTGGTGCATCTTTCTTCCTCTTCCTCCCTCTTTGTCTCAGAGTGTAACTGTCTCGGAAAGTGTTTCATGCAGCGTAAGATAGTCAACCCAGCTTACATAACCTGTCCCAAATGCGGCTGATGTAAGGTGGACTGCCTGTCCTAAGGTGTATGAAATATTTACCGCCCGCATCTCGTGGTCGTGCGGTAGCGTTCTTGCTTCCCACGCCCGGGTTCCCGGGTTCGATTCCCGGCGGGGTCAGGGATTTTCTCTGCCTCGTGATGGCTGGGTGTTGTGTGATGTCCTTAGGTTAGTTAGGTTTAAGTAGTTCTAAGTTCTTGGGGACTGATGACCATAGATGTTAAGTCCCATAGTGCTCAGAGCCATTTGAACCATTATTAAATATTTACCACGACAGTTTTATTTTGGTCTGAGTGGTCGTATACGCAATTTACTTTATTTCTTACGCGGAAAGGTACCCTTTCTTTTGAACGAGGCCAATTTATTTATGTTTCGGAACATAGAAAAGACATATGACGCAATTCGATGTGCTATGGACCGTTGGGAGTGGTAAAGGTGGGGAAGGGACTATGAATCGCAAGGAAAGGAGTAGATGTAGAACTGGTGTGATAGTTCCGTATTGGAGGTTAATGCGATGTGTTGTATGGCCAGGCTCTTACAAAATGAAACCAACTGAACTCGTCAAGTTGTTAATGGATTTCTTCTGCTTTTTCAGAGGAAAGGCCAACAAGGATAGACCACATGCTTTCGACCATATTATAAAACAGCTGTTTGACGAAGTCCTTGTTGTCGAAGTGTATAGAACTCTTATGACACACGAAGAAGTCGTCGACGAATTGGTACTGAAAGTCATTTTTGGGATGATCCAGCAATACAGTTAGAAAATGACCCGACTTCGGAAAGCGCTCCAGCATTACGTCCAGTGACGGAAGAAGGGGTTCCTCGTGTTATCCATCGCCACCAAAGACAGAAGAATAAAATCTGCGCGAAGCAGCAAGGAGAATATGATACTCCACAGCTGTTCCCTCCTGTAGTAGCCTTAGACGTGTATCTCATAGTCTAATTCACTTCCGTAATGGCACAAAAAAGTCGAATAAAAAACAAGACAGTTTTGCAAATCTTCGAAAGGACGCTAAAACGAGATAGCAGGTACGGGAAGATGCTATATGAATGAATAAATAATTAAGTACGTGATCAATTCATTGCAATGCGAAAACAACATGAGATCGAAACAGCTCCTTAACATAACAAACTTCGAAAACATGTGTGCAACGACTCAAGAGAAAAAACGAGATTACTCCTCGGATGACCACGCTTCAAGTTGGCAGCAGATTTGTTGGTGATGTCACTGGTTTGGAAAAGAAACGCTGATGAATTTGTTGCGGAAGTACGGCGTTTCATTAGAGTATATAATTTTACACCTGAGTAGAAATTTGTGTAGATCAGCAAGATTTGCTAAACGGTTACATTAGGGAAGAAACCCTGCCGTTAAGAGAGCAAAGACGATATATCGTGGCGTGGGTTCAGTTGCAGCAACCACCCGTTCATACAAATGTAATGGAAGGCTTTCTCCCACACATGCATGTTCTCGTCTCGGAACCCAGTGGGAAATTTCTAGCAAGCATGTCTCTTTAATTCCCAAATGTGAAAGAATATGCTAGAAAATCACCAAACATGACAAAAAGGGATTCGGAACAGATGTTACGGCCAGATTTACACAGCAGAGTTCGAATTATTCTTTTCGTTGATTCTTGCAGTGGTCTACACAATGAGAAAGTTATGGCAGATGTAGAGTTTCACAAGAAGCTGGACCATGAAAAATGTATTGGATTGATATAACCAGCGGAATTTTTCTTTTTCAGTCCATTCAGAAGTATGATTCGGTTTATCACACATATGTTAGTGTTGTCGTCCACAGGTGAAATCTGGCAAGGGGAACAATTTCTTTGAATTCCATCCTTCGTGCACCTCCAATTTTCGGCAAATGGATCCAAACAAATGATCCGATTTCCTTTGTTCAAATGTGATTACACCAATGAACATCTTGGATCATCTCAGACACCTTCCGAATACCGTTTCGCGAGTGGTTTAGAAAATAATGTTTCGAAGGTGACTGCTCAGCTTGCCTTCATTCGATGCGCTCGCTGTGAAAGATGTTTATGCCTAACCAAGGGTCAGTTATCGACTTTCATGTCTACAGCACTTGAACTGTCATGGGTGCATAATCTATTTTATTTCCATTATTTAACCAGTACTAATTGCATCTTCTCATTCCATCTACAATATTCTGCGGCATCTTTACTAATATGCAGGAGGATTCATGTCTTTACGTGTAGTCATAGTCAATCTTTGACAGCTTGTATCTCAGTGATTTCCAACTATGCTAAGACCAATAGCCCAGAATGAGATCATACAGAAGACAATACACACACCAGAAAGAGATCAGTGTCTAAATAAATTTTAGATTGGAAAAAGTTGTTTGAATATTTACATTTTTAAAATTACAGGGAAATACACTGTGTGATAAAAAGTATCCGGGCACCCCCAAAAACATACATTTTTGATATTAGGTGCATTGTGCTCCAACCTACTGCCAGGTACTCCATATCAGCGACCTCAGAAGCCATTAGACATCCTGAGAGAGCAGAATGGGGCTCTCCACGGAACACACGGACTTTGAACGTCGTCAGGTGATCGTCACTTGTGTTATACGTCTTTACGCGAGATTTCTACACTCCTAAGCATTCCTATGTCCACTGTTTCCGATGTGATAGTGAAGTGCAAACATGAAGGTACACGTACAGCACAAAACCGTACAGGCCGACCTCGTCTGTTGACTGGCAGACACCGCCGACAGTTGAAGAGGGTCGTAATGTGTAATAGGCAGACATCTATCCAGGCCATCACACAGGAATCAGAATCAGAATCCACTGCAAGGACTATGCCAGGCGGGAGGTGAGAAAACTTGAATTTCATGGTCAAGCGGCTGCTTAAAGCCACACACCACGCCGGTAAATGCCAAACGACGCCTCGCACGGTGTAAGTAGATTAAACATTGGACGATTAAACAGTGTAAAAGCGTTGTGTGGAGTGGTGAATCATGGTACACAATGTGGCGATCCGATGGCATGGTGTGGGTATGGTGAATGCCCTGTGAAAGTCATATGCCAGCGTGTGTAGTGCCAATGTGTAGTGCCAACAGTAAAATTCGGAGGCGGTGGTGTTATGGTGTGGTCATGATTTTCATGGAGGGGTCTTGCAGCCCTTGTTGTTTTGCGTGGTACTATCACAGCACAGGCTTACATTGATGTTTTAAGCATCTTCTTGCTTCCCACTGTTGAAGAGCAATTCGGGGATGGCGATTTCATCTTTCAACACGATCGAGCACCTACTCATAATGCACGGTCTATGTCTGAGTGGTTACACGACAATAACATCCCTGTTATGAAGTGGCTTGCACAGAGTCCTGACCTGAATCCTGCAGAACACCTTGGAACGCCGACTTCGTGCCAGGCCTTACCGACCGACATCGATACCTCTCCTCAGTGCAGCACTCCGTGAAGAATGGGTTGCCATTCCCAAAGAAACCTTCCAGCACCTGATTGAACATATGCTTGCGAAAGTGGAAGCTGTCATCAAGGCTAAGTTTGGGTCAACACCATACTGAATTCCAGCATTACCTATGGAGGGTGCTACGAACTAGTAAATTATTTTTCGGATACTTTTGATCACATAGTGTACGTAACATTTTCATCAAAATTCTACAAATATGTTATATTCAATCAATCATTAGAGTCAGTGAGATGGATCATCATCATAATGAGTCTTTGTGCTCATTGCTGAGCGTTCTGACCCCATGAACCAAGTGTCTCCATCCCGGACGGTTGCCATCTAATCTTAGTGCCTGCTGAAGAGATAGACCGGAGATCTTCTTGATCTGATCCATCCATCTGCTCACTGCTCTTCCTTTTGGTCTCGTGGCATCGATCTTTCCTTGCAAGATTATTTTCTCTAGATTTTCTCCATCTCTTCTCACAATATGGCTAAAGAAGTGGAGAATTTTTTCGGTGACTCGAGAAGAAAGGCGTCTGGAGATATCGCGTTGTTCAATAATGAACACATTTGTTCTTCTTTCGGTCCATTTTACGCGTAGCATCCTACGCTAGCACCAAAGCTCAAAAGTATCAAGTCTCTGGCCTTGCGTGTCCATGTTTCGCAAACATAAAAGAAGACAGAAAAGTGAATCAACTAGTCGCATCTTTGTGTTATTTGTTGATGCTCTGCTCAGCCAGATCTTGGTTAGCTTCTTCATAGGCACTCGCCCTAGCGTGATCTGTCTTCTTATGTCATCTTCACAAGTTCCCGTGATGCAGATGACTGAGCCAAGATAGATGAAGGAATGCAAGACTTCCAGTTCCTTTAATCGACCTGTGAGCTGCATCTGTTCTTCTCGATCAATTATCGTGAGTTTGGACTTGCTGAGGTTGATGTCTAATCCATATGCTAGACTAATGTCCTTTATTCCTGTTAGTAGCTCAGCAAGTTCATCTTCGCTGTTGGCTAAAATCACAGTGTCATCAGCAAAACGGAAGTTGTGACAACCTTATGCAACCTTTGGTCTCAATCAACGTACTTCGCAAATCATGCTAAGTTGAAGAGTTCCTTGATTTATATTCTTATTTTATTTTTATAGTGCCACAATAGTTGCAAATCCACTTTCTGTAGTTCTATTGTAAAGGAATCTATTTTCAGTGTGCTGTCTTCATATAGTCCAAGAAATTCTGCCTTGGCCTGAACTTCACTCTCTGAAAAGATTCCTTCATTACTGAAAAACGTCTTAAAAACCAGACATTTACTTGTCGATTCTCCAGTTCAGCAAAATAGTTATTGGTATAATTTCTTACAGATAATAGGTGCTGACTTATTTAATGTGTGAATGAGCATGTTTAACTGTTAATGTAGAACTTCTGTCAGCTTTGGTAACATCGAAAGCTTTGGCAACATCGAAATGTCCTGACCTTCAGGTCCGCTTTGGTAAAGGTGGAAACTGCGAAGAAAACTGGCAACTTTATTTTGCGCTGTCAGAATATTTACCATGTTTCCTTGCAAGCCAAGATTAAGTGTATTTAATTCAACAAACAAATCTGCAAGATATACCATTTTCCAAATAAATCTATTACGTGTTATTTGACATGTAAGTCATTCTCCATTTCCGTCCTCGCCATTACCTGAAACAAAGCAATTTCTTTTCGAAGCTCGAGTGCTCCATGCAACACCATGCTAAGAGATAACCATCGTAGTAGTCTCTTTGAAAAACTTTTTGAGAACTCCTCTGTCTGTTGCACTACCTCGAATACTCACTACCTGAGCGACAACTTTCAGCAAATTAGATGTGCAAATATTTTCTCTGACAAAGCCTAGCGATGTATAATGCAGTGGCTCAACATTGTATCTGGAACAAGTTCTTTCACCAATGTGCGTAATCCAAGCGAACGCCCAACTTGCACATACACATAACAATTTCGACCAGTGCATATCATTTTCTTCAACAAAATTTACGTACGCCTGAAGACATCTTCGCCGCATGCAGAAGTGCCGAACGATTCCGACAACAAGTATGCTTCTTTCAGGCCATCACCTTTTACGTATCGAACATAGACAAGCAACTACGAGTAGGAACACCATTGCATTGCGGTCGATTCATCTAATTACAGTGCAAAGAAATAAATAGATATTATTTCGTTGAGTACCAAGTCCAAGATATCGAAACTCATGTACCTCCTACTCAATCCGCTTTCTGTTGTAACCTGTTGTAACCGCGACCGGGACGGTCGCCGGGTGCCCGAGAAAGCGCGGGGGACCAAACGGAGAGCGACCCGCGAAACGAACGGAAAGGACGGACACGAAAGAACGACGGACGGTGGAGAGAGACCTTACGACGACAACACACAAGAAGCAACGGAGTGACAGAGGAAACCAAACGAATCCAAGACGTCCACTAGTAATGCAAACAAAGAACGGTAAACACGCTGTCTGTTGTCGAGAAGATACGTCAAGACTCACGCAACGATTAGACTCGCTGACTGAGCGAGAGGCAGGCGCTTAAATACTCTATCGGGGGCGCCGCTACTGGCCGCTGGAACCACGTGTTCCACTGTGGCGCCCTCACACTAAATACAGGCCAGGAGGCGCGCGCCGCCACAGCTTACGGCGCGATGGTGCAGAGAAATATAGGGATCTTCGACGTCCATGACATCTGGCGGGGATTCAAATTCCGTTGCGCGCTGTACCAGACTTTCCGATTTGTTCGATGAGCGAACGGCTGGAGAAAGAAGAACACTGAGCGAGCCGATATCTCGGTGGATCCAAGAGGCTGCCGGCTGCCGCCAGTTGCCAGCGCCGTCTGCGCGTGAATTTTAAATAACGTCATTGAAACATTCTCGGTGGTCTCTGCGACATCAAGTCATGCGTTAATCCTCATATTTGATAATTTTAGCATTAGGTACCTACCTATAATCTATTGCCCTAATGAAGTAATGACATCTATTTTTTCTTAAACAATGTAGTTTTGTGACTGAAACATAATCGTATCCTACGTGTTTTTACCCCCAAAAATATTTCATTTTACCTCTCAGGTTTAATTATCCTCAGGCTGGGAATCACTGTCTAACTCCTATGTTTCTTGCTGATAGCAGCTGTAATTTGCGTGGTATGGATATTTCGATATTGGCTACTCTACAGACTATAAAATATTCAGAATGTGCGTGACAACAGCTGGGTACCTGTCCTTGTTAGATGTTCCACTTGAAGGCTCTGAAAACTTCATATGGGGTGAATGAGGATAGTTGAGTCATATGGAATATCATTGCTTTCAGTTCTGCTCTGTGGATGCTGTAGTATAGAAATGACGAAACGGACTTAGAAGTTTTGTCAAAGTCGGTTGATGTCAAGTAAAGTGGTAATTCAGTCATTGCGCCGTTTTTTAGCTTATTTCACGATATTTTCTGTTATATTGTTTCAGGCTCGGGCCATACAAACTTAATATCCTCTTTCAACTTCTCAAAAAGTCGTCATCAGATGCTGTGAAAGGCAGAAGGGTGATAGTAAAATACGAAGTAACTAAATAATAAACTGCAGAGAACTTCTACGTAGGGACCTGCAGCTATAAGCACTTGAATGTGTACGTGGTAACGTACGAAAAGGCTGCCTGTAGCATTTCGGTAAAAGTACGAATACAGTTGAACACCAACAGGGGAGCAATGATAATGTAAATATATAGGTATGTGCGCTATGGTGGAACTGAACGCCAGAGTTTACTGCGTAATAGTATAAAGCTTGTACACTACTGGCCATTAAAATTGCTACACAACGAAGATGACGTGCTACAGACGCGAAATTTAACCGACAGGAAGAAGATGCTGTGATATGCAAGTGATTAGCTTTTCAGAGCATTCACACAAGGTTGGCGCCGGTGGCGACACCTACAGCGTGCTGACATGAGGAAAGTTTTCAACCGATATCTCATACACAAACAGCAGTTGACCGGCGTTGCCTGGGAAAACGTTGTTGTGATGCCTCGTGTAAGGAGGAGAAATGCGTACCATCAGGTTTCCGACTTTGATAAAGGTCAGATTGTAGCCTATCGCGATTTCGGTTTATCGTATCGCGACATTGCTGCTCGCGTTGGTCGAGATCCAATGACTGTTAGCAGAATAAGGAATCGGTGCGTTCAGGAGGGTAATACGGAACGCCGTGCTGGATCCCAACGGCCTCGTATCACTAGCAGTCGAGATGACAGGCATCTTATCCGCATGACTGTAACGGATCGTGTAGCCACTTCTCGATCCCTCAGTCAACAGATGGGGACGTTTGCGAGACAATAACCATCTGCACGAACAGTTCGACGACGTTTGCAGCAGCATGAACTATCAGCTCGGAGACCATGGTTGCGGTTACCCTTGACGCTGCATCACAGACAGGAGCGCCTGCGATGGTGTACTCAACGACGAACCTGGGTGCACGAATGGGAAAACGTCATTTTTCGGATGAATCCAGGTTCTATTTACAGCATCATGATGGTCGCATCCGTGTTTGGTGACATAGCGGTGAACGCGCATCGGTAGCGTGTATTCGTCATCGCCTTACTGGCGTATCACTCGGCCAGAGATGGTTGTTCTGGGTACAGATTTCTCAGGATCTATGCACCCAAACTGCGTGAAATTGTAATCACATGTCAGTTCTAGTATAATATATTTGTCCAATGAATACCCATTTATCATCTGCGTTTCTTATTGGTATAGCAATTTTAATGACCAGTAGTGTAACTCTTAAATCAGAGATATGATATTAAATTGTCCACACTATAAAATTGATTGCAAGGTATAGCCTTCTCAAAGTTGGAAGTAGTAAACGTTATGTATGAACTGGTGTAGGTAAGCTACAGTTAATCCCACCAATATAAAAAGTTTCAAACTGGGTTAGCAAGAGATAGAGAGAAGTTTGTGATTTTAATGCCTGAGCTGTTCTACTTGGTCTCTCCCCACTTGAATGCAACACACAGAACTTCACACAAACTATCAGACAAATCCTTCTTTGGGATGTTGTTGAACTGGAGCACGACATTGCCTTGAATGTTGTTATCTCGTCGAAGCATTGACTCTTCGTGTGAATTACTGCACTTTATAATTTTGTGACTGGTTCGTACTGATAACGGCAAGTTTTTTTCAGAGAATAATTGTCCCCGTTTTGCACTGAAACCAAGTCGTGGCAGGTGTCCATGTGTCGCCGTTTTTGTTCAAGAGTGAAGGAGTGAGGGTCAAATTTTGCACACCATTTTCTCTTCTTCAAAACATTGTGCAGACTGTCAGAAACACTTTATTTAGGGATGTTACTTCATCGTGACTTGTGACACAACAACGTTGGCAAACTACGGTCCGAATGCTTAACACAGACTACTCCCAACTGAGTGATCGAATACACATTTATTGTTTACAGTTGTTAGTTCAAGCTGCCACCGTGGTTACTGCGCAGACGTCTCTTCTACTCTTGGAATAAAAGAGTCTGGGAACTTTTCGACGAAGATGTATTAGAAGGCCGGCCAGGATGGCAGAGCGGTTCTAGGCGCTACAGTCTGGAACCGCGCGACCGCTACGGTCGCAGGTTCGAATCCTGCCTCGGGCATGGATGTGTGTGATGTCCTTAGGTTAGTTAGGTTTAAGTAGTTCTAAGTCTAGGCGACTGATGACCTTAGCAGTTTAAGTCCCATAGTGCTCAGAGTCATTTGAACCACTTTTTTTTTTTTTGTATTACAGGGAATGGCACCCACATAATGACGCAATCCGCTAGTGGCAAAAAAATTGCCTGCTGTAGCATACCCATTTTTTAAATTTGTTTTCCAAATTTCTCACGTCCATGACAGTTCACGCACTGACAGTTTCCTCCTTTGGACCGTTACCCCGGTATCGCAGAGCGATGAGGTTGATAACCGTGCGAATTTGTGTGGCAAGATATCGACAGAAATTTTATCGCTACGCTTCTCGAACCCCTGTGATAACGATACGGCTATGAGTTAAAGAAAATTCTGGAAGCGTCAGGTCAGAGTGAACTCAGCCTTGGGATGGGCAGCTTTTAAAATTCACGTAGCGCACTGCTTTCATAGCTCAGGTCCCAGAGAGCCGGGCGCTGCACATCACGGACCTGTAATGTTCTCACACTTCCTGTGTTCAGGTCACATTCTCTTCAGAAATGACTTAAACTGACATGGTGTTTCTTAATCCTGAAATAAGAGTACGTTTCAACCAATAATCAAACTCTTGTACTGCAGCAGTCGAAGTTGACAAGGTGTTTGGGTCCACGAGAGCCCGTACACATAAGCTGCTCAACGAAAAAATTTTTTAAAATAAAAAATTCGTTTCTAAAATTCTTTATATTACAGAAAATCACTACGTACTCCCTCTGTAAAGGAGGTTAGAGTAACGCAACAGTCCAGTTCGAGTTGAATAGTGCGTGCTGGTGAACAGGGTTGGGGGGGGGGGGGGGGTCCTGTGTAAATTGACAAGGAACCCCATGAGTTGAGAGGTCGCCAGTTCAGCCTTTAGTATGGCTGATTTAAAAGTGTTGTGTTAACCATTATGACAGGAAAAATACTAGCTGCTAATGATTCACGCTGTGCATGAGGAGAGAAAATAAGCGTTTGAGAGGTACAGAGATGAACCTCCTACGAGATGTATGTAGTACACTTCACAAAATGGACATCATCAACATTCGAGAAATGATCACAACAAACCATTAACTTGCATTATGAACACCAAATAAAAAATGACACGTCACAGTGATGACAAAGGTTCGCACCGTCAAGATCGAAGACGAACTTCTTGAGAGTCGTAAACCGTACAGGACGTTCAGCTAGCTATTAACTCTTAAGGAATGAATACAGAATCGTCGGCCGGAGTGGCCGAGCGGTTCTAGGCGCTACAGCCTGGAACCGCGCGACCGCTACGGTCGCAGGTTCGAATCCTGCCTCGGGCATGGATGTGAGTGATGTCCTTAGGTTAGTTAGGTTTAAGTAGTTCTAAGTTCTTGGGGACTGATGACCTCAGAAGTTAAGTCCCATAGTGCTCAGAGCCATTTGAATTTGATACAGAATCATACTTGTGTAGCAGAATGATGAGGTCTGATGGAATATGATGTGCAACCAAATGAGTATTAGTCTGTTGTGGAGTTTATTGTGATACTGGCTATCCTTCAATGCGTAGCTGCAATATGTTTGACAGGCACGGAAAAAACAAACATCTACAGGCTAAATTTGTCCACCGGCTCCAGGTGGTATGAATTGCAATGTCACAAACTTTTCAAGAGGTTGAAAATGGCTGTGAGCACTATGAGACTTAAGTGCTGAGGTCATCAGTTCCCAAGAACTTGGAACTACTTAAACCTAACTAACCTAAGGACATCCCACACATCCATGCCCGAGGCAGGATTCGAACCTGCGACTGTAGCGGTCGCGCGGTTCCAGACTGTAGCGCCTAGAACCGCTCGGCCACTCCGGCCGGCCCCTACTGCCCATGCAAGATCACCCACATGAGAAAGAATCGAAGGAGGCAGAACACCTCCAACCTCCCTCAGCACAATAAATAACTTTCCACCCAATTTACCACCCAGATTAACAGTCGGCATAATTGTATACAAATACGTTCAGGCAATGATGTTAGTTGATCTTGATACAACTCTTTTGGTACCTTTAATTTCCAGGGTTCCTTTCATATGCATTTCCTCTTCAAATCCCGATTGGTCGAAGTTAAAAACTAATTCCTTCCTGAAAGATAAGTTCTTTTTTAACTCATCTACAAATTTTGGGGCCGATTCCAAAGTTTGCCGTGGATCGTCAAGTTGACGGTTTGTTTGAAATTTCATTATCTTCCAATTCTGTAGCACCGTTTAACGTTATGCAACCACCCACTGCTTCCCTTGAAATCACTGTAACCTAAGCGCGCGCAATTTCATGAGCATAAGGTAATATGCCACTGTCATGCACATCCTGTAAATTGTATCGAGCATCCTTGAAACACGCAAACACCAGTTTTTGTAACAAGCTTACCTTGTCCTGACTTGAATATCTCTAACTTTTCTTTTGCACTTTAGGTCATATGCTGCGGACTTATGGGGAAACCTATTCATAGCTGTTTTTTTTTTCCTCTATGCTGCGGATGGCCTTCCATGTACGTAATTATGTTTAGCACCCGATCCTCGGACAACGATTGTCCTTTATTACACTGAAGCGCCAAAGAAACTAGTATAGGCATGTGTATTCAAATACAGAGATATGTAAATAGACAGAATACGGCGCTGCGATCGGCAACGCCTATAGAAGACAACAAGTTTCTGGCACAGTTGTTACATCGGTTAGTGCTGTTACAATGGCAGGTTATCTAGATTTAAGATCCAGATCTTTTCCACAAGCTGTTGCACTCCCCTGTGTTCTTATGACTTCATTCATTTCATTGAAAGTAAGTATGGCAACATAGCAACTTCTATTTTGGAAAGCAAGACTCTGTAAGTATTGCACGGGTTAATACATATTGTTTCAAGCAAATGTTTAGCTTTATACCACGTAATACCCATTTTTGGCTCTCACGAATCTCAGTTTTTAAGGAATTAGGCTTTTTATGAGCCTCGTAAGTCATTTATTGCATAGTGGCTTAGATTTTTTTCCCCTAGAAATTTGAATAATATCATCGACGAACAGTGTCAGTCCTATCGTCAAGACGAAAAGCGATGGAGAGAGGGTTGCTGGTATACCAGTGTGGTGGGAGGCACTGTAGATCGCTTCTTCGAGAAGTACAAAACACAGTTCATCAGAGAAAGTACTGTATTAGAGGAAGACGAAAAGAGGAAGGAAACCTCGATGTCATCAACAGTAATTACTTTCCTCAAGTCCTCGAACGGCTGCACGATCCTGGATAGATTTGAAAATGACGATGTGCGAAGAGAGGGTAACACTTTGAAAGCACAACATGGGGTGAAGGAAATAAAGTAATATGTCTTTAGCATCTGAATAGATTGCAAAAGAAAGAGTACCAAAAATATGCCAAATGGTATCACACACATGTAGACGAATAAATGGCTGACAACAACTTCCTCTATAATTGGAACAGGCGAGTCGCCTAATCACTGAAAGAATAACAAGAAGAGAAAGAAGAAGAATCAAATGCTTTCCATTCTGATTACACGACGTTGTGTTTACCGTATTTTCTAGCCCCTTTGAAGAAAAAAGTACGTTATAGAAAAAACTGAGATTAAATATGGATTCAGTGATAAAAAAGTCGAGAAATTAAGATATTACGTTCTAAGATGCCTGCTAGATTTTAAATAAAACATTAAATAAAATGTTTAGAGCTATGACTCAAATTTGTAGATCGATCTAACTGGAAAGATTTTGTAGAAAATTACATAGATAGAGGACACTTACAACGATTTACAGAACGAAACTGAATTTAAGTGAACATGAGCAGTTGCACAGAATATCTCAGCAAACATAGAGACGTGTAAACCAACGTTTCTTATATCCCAGTGTAATGCGATAGACATGTGGAGACAATCTGCTATAATAACTCACAGAACAAGGCATCAAATACCAACATTTTCTGTGCAATAAATGACTGCATCAATACCAATAAACACCATTTCTATTGAAAATCATGCAAAGAAGTGTGAAACATGAAATTCGTTGTGATTACTGCTCTTGTTGGTGTTAACTGTAGTAAGATATCTCTAAAGTATCTATCAACCGCAGAAGGCAAATAGCGGGTTTCACATCAAGTTATCGTGTTCCAACTGCTGAGTGCAAGTCGCCATGATTCATCTAAACAGGAAAAGAAGTGACAAGAAAATTAGTTTGAAACAATATTTGAACATAAACCCATTACTGACTCTCAGAAAGTAATTTAGTCACAGTACTAAGTGTGATATAAGTGCTCAAAAAATACATGGCACACAGTTCCAGGGCATAAGATAATCAAATGAAGTGTAATCCTTACAAATCGCAAAGTATAGACAAAGGTTCATTGATTGGGAGTGTGACGAAAGTGATCAGATGAATTAACAGCTAACAGATCCTGTACCGGGACTCTAAACATACCTTCTCATGAAGAGACATAGAGAGAATGAGACATGCTTCCAACCCCTGAAAATTAAATTAACAGCGCGATGAGAATTAGGAAAACAGTTACGTGTGAATCACGCGTTCGTTGGGAATGATTGACAAAATCTTGTTACAAGCGTGTTCAGCTTGCACCTAGCCAAGCTGCACACCACCATCTCACCATAGAGCAGAACAGCAAGCAGCGCCATCGCATTCCAAACCACGGCAGCATTCTCAGCGATGCGGATTGTGAGCTGATTAGCTAGCACAGCAACAACTCAAAGAATACTTCCCGAGTACCTCACAGACTCATCCAAAAGTAGCTAAGCTGTTCGGAATCGTTACTGGCTACAGAATTGCGTTTTTGCAGTAAGCCTGCCGTAACGAAATAATCGATTGTTAAAACAACAAATAAAACACTGAAAGCTGCAATGCAACAGGCAACTATCAATCTGTTGTGTTACATCATCGCTGTGTTTACTCGTTTCAGTATATTGTGGTTGTAAGACTAGTTTCACTCCGGTTCAAAATGGTTCAAATGTCTCTGAGCACTATGCGACTTAACTTCTGAGGTCATCAGTCGCCTAGAACTTAGAACTACTTAAACCTAACTAACCTAAGGACATCACACACATCCATGCCCTAGGCAGGATTCGAACCTGCGACTGTAGCGGTCGCTCGTTTCCAGACTGTAGCGCCTGGAACTGCACGGCCACTCTAGTCGGCAATCGAAACTAAATTTTTTGGACTTGTCGGAAAGGATTTTCAACATATGGCATTTCAGATTGCCAAAGCCAGTAATATCCAGAATCCGATTTTGGGCGACTATGCTGGAAGATGGTGGTTACGCTTTTCCTTGAAGTGGCACAAAAAGAATATTTCGATTCGAAAATCTACAGCAACCTCAATCAACAGATCTCTAGGTTTCACACGAGAAAAATGTGACAATATTTAATAATTGAAAATGGTATATTTCGTGGTTTTCTATTGTGTTATTATATTTTATAGTGTTTACTTTGACAATGAATTATTAGGTTCTCCATTATTTGTTTTAACTTCAACAAACTTGAAACGAAAGCACTGTTCCATATGTGTACCTCAAAATCTGAAGAGCCAAAAATGTCAAACTTCGTGTTAAGTCAAATTTACAAATGTTCCTAGCGTAGTACGTATTCGAAAATGCTGCAAGCATTAAAGCTACGGATATTTGTTCAAATGTATGTGAATTCCTAAAGGACCGAACTTCTGAGTTCATCGGTCCCTAGACTTACACACTAGTTAAACTACTTACAGTAACTTATGCTAAGAACAACACGCACTGATGCCCGAGGGAGGTTCAAAATGGCTCTGAGCACTATGGGACTTAACATCTAAGGCCATCAGTCCCCTAGAACTTAGAACTACTTAAACCTAACTAACCTAAGGACAGCACACACATCCATGCCCGAGGCAGGATTCGAACCTGCGACACTGGCAGTCGCGCGGTTCCGGACTGAAGCCATCGCTGCCGACCCCGAGGGAGGACTCCAACCTCCGGCGGGAGGGGCTGCGGAGTCCGTTACATGGCCCCTCAAACCGCGCGGCCACTCCGTGTGGCCTGCTTAATGTGAAAAACTGAGAATTTTTTTTAGCGAAAAACAAAATGGTATTCCATATTTGTATCACTTTCTCTACCATTTATTCTTGAGATGGCTGGATGAACTCGTTCCGAAGGCCGATATAGGCAAGCGTAATCAAAAATATTTTTTTTCGGTGGCGTGTTTACTTGAAGAACAGTAAGTTATAACGAAGAGAGTACATTACTTGTGAGGTATAGCGAATATTCGTAGATAAGAAAACTGAAGCACGATACGAATGCTGATATCACGAAACTAACAGATGGCACACGCTACACGACAGAGGTAAACAAGCATCCACGTCCAGCGTGTAGGTGGAGAAGTTGGCGTAGCGACTCACCAGCGTGACAGGCGACATGGCTGCCGTGTGCACTGTGGGCGTCGCGGCGCCCCGCGTGCTCTGTATATATACAGACGCGCGGGCCGGATGTGGGGCGCGCTTTCTTCTGGAGGCCTCGGCGGTCCAGCGGCGCGGAGTGCAGCTGGCGCAGCGGCTTCTGGCGGCGCGCCGCCACTGCCGCCGCTTAAAGTCAACATGCAGCGGCCGGCCTACTCTGTGACGTCACTGGTGCAGCGAGAGAGGGGCAGCCTGTCTGTAGGCTGCCGGCCTCACGCGGAATTTTGCTAAAGGGAGACACCGAGCATACTGGCCAATGGCAGGTCTGCGTGTTACAGAACCGTCACTCTTACTTCTTTTCCTTAGCTTTTAACCCGTCCAGATTCAGATTTTATTAAACTGCGCGGCTGAGACAGCTTCCAGCCACCGTAGTCGTCAACAATGTCTGCACCACTTGTCCGTATTTGCGCGAACTTTGTTCTTTGTGTGATCACATTTTAACTGATTGTGTATCGTGTTTTCTGAGGCCGAAAGTGGGGACCAGCCCATCATTCGCCAAAACGAGCGGGGCAAACTGCCTAGAAACCACACAACGCTTGTCCTGCGTGCGGGCCATGGTCGTTAATCTCACGTGTAGATTTCGATCTGGGTCGTGAATATTACAGAGCCGTCGGCTTAATAAATCACTGTTACGCAAGAACCTGACATGCCTTTGTTTACAGAAGAACGTAAAGACTAGTAGAAGGATCGCCAATCTTGGGGATTTTGCGTCTGTTTAAATTTGGCATATTTGTTTCTTTGTTTCTGCAACAGTGTTCTAACCCGTTTTGTGTACCAAGTAGGATCAGCTCCGTCGTTTCTTAGTTTCTTTAGTATAAATCTTTCAATTGCTGCCGATACTATTTCTTTGAATTTAAGCCACATCTGGTCTACACTTACATTATTAATTTGGAATGAGTGGAGATTGTCTCTCAGGAAGGCGTCAAGTGAATTTTTATGTTTTCTTTTTTTTAATAGGTATATTTTTCAAGGATTTGAGGATTAAAATACTCAATCTCCCTACGACAACCCTGTGTTCACTAATCTCCATATCGGTTTTGGTGCTCGTTATTAATTGAGGATTATTAGTTGCTAAGAGGTCAAGTGTGTTCGCTGTAATGCTCCTCAAACCACTGTAGCACGGTTTTGGCTCCGAGACACGGACAATTATAATTCTGAAAGATGACATCGCCGTCGGGGAAGACATCAAGCATGAACGGACGCATGTGGTTCACAGCTGTTGACGTGTCTTCGATCACTACCACAGGTCCCACGGAAGCGCAGGAGAATGTCTCCCACAGCATAATACTGCTCCCATCAGCCTGCCTCCGTGGCGTGCTGCACGCTTCGAGCCACGGTTCACGTCGATGGCGTTTGTGGAGACGACCAGCGACACGTGTCCATTGATCGACGATGGAATCCCGATGGTCCCGTGCCCATTGCAATAGTAACTAACGATATTGTTGGATCGAAATGTGCGATCACGTAGGGGTGGTCTGCTGCGGAGCTCCGTGTTCAACAATGTATGACGAACGGTGTGCTCCGAAACACTTGTGCATGCACCAGCATTGTCCTCTTTCGGTAGAGATGCCACAGATCACCAGGTCACCATCTATCCTACTTTACAGAGCGGACAAGCCTCACGTTCTGTGAAGGGTCGTGGGCGTCCAACCGTTTAGAGTCTAGTGGTTGTTTCACTGTCCTGTCTCTTTCCGTAGATGCTCACGACAGCAACGCGTGAGCATTCGACCAGCTTCGCCTTTTTCGAGATACTCATTCTCAGCGTTTGCGTAATAATAACCTGCCCTTTCTCGAGGTCGCTTACACACTTTTGCTAATGTGTCGCGCCCGGAACGCTATCAGGCGTCATTCGACTTCGCGGTGGACAGTGGTCATAATTTTTTGGCTTAACAGTGTAATTTCCAAAAGATGCAAATTTTTACTTTCAAATACTACACAATGGCTTCCTGGATGTACCACTTCCCACGAAAAAGTTGAGCCAAGATAAACACGCGCTCATTGTCCCTCACATAAGTGGAGGCAACTTGCTTACCTCTTGTCTCGTAAGGATGTAGCTGTCGTCACAATTGGTTTCTTCCCCGCTGTCCGCACCCTCTGACGTGCATGCAGTGAATAATCCACAATGAAGTGGCGAATGGGAAACAACTCAGTGCCATTACAATTGAAATTACAGAATATTGCGATGCCACTGGAGTTTGTTTCTATTTATAGAAGAGGAAAATCGAGATAAGTATTCTGAGAGCCAGTGCATCGTTATTATTCTTAACAGGAGTCTCTATCATGTGTCATTAGATCCCGAGCACCGCAAAAGTCACAACAATACTTCACACTATCTATGGATCAACATGAAGTCGCACAAATATGTTTTCCGAGGAAAGTTCAACAATTAATTCCGTCTTTACGCGGAGTTGAACTTCACACACCAGTCCGCGTGTTGCCACCTCGAAGACCACTCGCAGGCTGACTAGTGAGCTATCTCAACACTTTGGTGTCTGCCCTTTCAGGTCCCACTTGTGACTGGTCCATGCTTTCCGTCGACAGGCACTGACAGAAACAAAAATTTGTAATTAACATTTCCCAATAAACTGAGCGATATTGAAATTACTGCTAACGAGTTCTCAGTGCCAGTAACGCCATCATCCTGTTGGAGCTGTATAATAATATTTAAACAGTAAATATAAATAGTGACAGGTTCGTTTCTTGGCGCCCAGGGTGGTAGTGTATCCCCACCGTCTCTGTGTGCTCCAGTACGATACGGCTCTTGCTAGCGTTCGTTGAGTCTACCTTTAGATCCTGCCCACTCGATAACCTTTCGTAACACAATCTTCCTATACTATGCATTAAAACATAGGAACAAAATGTAATAAACATAGGCAATAAAAGGGCATAGGCGCCACCTACGTATCTCTTCGACCTATCTTCTAAGATCAATCGTAGGGTCAGTATTACTTCGCGTTTTACTAAATTTCGCCTTCGCTCAGTGCTATTGACAAGGGATTTCAGATCGATTCCGTATTCTTGGATTTCCGGAAGGCTTTTGACACTGTACCACTCAAGCTGTTCGAAGTGAAATTGCTTGCTTATGAAATATCGTCTGTTATGTGACTGGATTTGCGATATCCTGTCAGAGAGGTCACAGTTCGTAGTAATTGACGGAAAGTTATCGAGTAAAACAGAAGTGATTTCAGGCGTACCCAAGGTAGTGTTATAGGCCCTTTGCTGTTCTTTATCTACACTCCTGGAAATGGAAAAAAGAACACATTGACACCGGTGTGTCAGATCCACCATACTTGCTCCGGACACTGCGAGAGGGCTGTACAAGCAATGATCACACGCACGGCACAGCGGACACACCAGGAACCGCGGTGTTGGCCGTCGAATGGCGCTAGCTGCGCAGCATTTGTGCACCGCCGCCGTCAGTGTCAGCCAGTTTGCCGTGGCATACGGAGCTCCATCGCAGTCTTTAACACTGGTAGCATGCCGCGACAGTGTGGACGTGAACCGTATGTGCAGTTGACGGACTTTGAGCGAGGGCGTATAGTGGGCATGCGGGAGGCCGGGTGGACGTACCGCCGAATTGCTCAACACGTGGGGCGTGAGGTCTCCACAGTACATCGATGTTGTCGCCAGTGGTTGGCGGATGGTGCACGTGCCCGACGTCCTGGGACCGGACCGCAGCGACGCACGGATGCACGCCAAGACCGTAGGATCCTACGCAGTGCCGTAGGGGACCGCACCGCCACTTCCCAGCAAATTAGGGACACTGTTGCTCCTGGGGTATCGGCGAGGACCATTCGCAACCGTCTCCATGAAGCTGGGCTACGGTCCCGCACACCGTTAGGCCGTCTTCCGCTCACGCCCCAACATCGTGCAGCCCGCCTCCAGTGGTGTCGCGACAGGCGTGAATGGAGGGACGAATGGAGACGTGTCGTCTTCAGCGATGAGAGTCGCTTCTGCCTTGGTACCAATGATGGTCGTATGCGTGTTTGGCGCCGTGCAGGTGAGCGCCACAATCAGGACTGCATACGACCGAGGCACACAGGGCCAACACCCGGCATCATGGTGTGGGGAGCGATCTCCTACACTGGCCGTACACTACTGGTGATCGTCGAGGGGACACTGAATAGTGCACGGTACATCCAAACCGTCATCGAACCCATCGTTCTACCATTCCTAGACCGGCAAGGGAACTTTCTGTTCCAACAGGACAATGCACGTCCGCATGTATCCCGTGCCACCCAACGTGCTCTAGAAGGTGTAAGTCAACTACCATGGCCAGCAAGATCTCCGGATCTGTCCCCCATTGAGCATGTTTGGGACTGGATGAAGCGTCGTCTCACGCGGTCTGCACGTCCAGCACGAACGCTGGTCCAACTGAGGCGCCAGGTGGAAATGGCATGGCTAGCCATTCCACAGGACTACATCCAGCATCTCTACGATCGTCTCCATGGGAGAATAGCAGCCTGCATTGCTGCGAAAGGTGGATATACACTGTACTAGTGCCGACATTGTGCATGCTCTGTTGCCTGTGTCTATGTGCCTGTGGTTCTGTCAGTGTGATCATGTGATGTACCTGACCCCAGGAATGTGTCAATAAAGTTTCCCCTTCCTGGGACAATGAATTCACGGTGTTCTTATTTCAATTTCCAGGAGTGTATATAAACGATTTGGGACACAATCTGAGTAGCCGTCTTCTGTTGTTTGCAGATGAAGCTGTCGTTTATCTACTAATAAAGTCATCAGAAAATCAAAACAAACTGCAAAACGATTTAGAAAAAATATCTGAATGGTGTGAAAAGTGGCAGTTGACCCTAAATATAAAAATGTGTGAGGTCATCCACATGAGTGCTAAAAGAAACTCGTTAAACTTCGGTTACACGTTAAATCAGTGTAATCTAAAAGCCGTAAATTCAGCTAAATACCTACGTATTACAATTACGAACAACTTAAAATGAAAAGAACACATAAAAATGTTGTGGGCAAGGCTAACCAAAAGCTGTGTTTTATTGGCAGGACACTTAGAAAATTTAACAGACCTACTAAGGAGACTGCCAACACTACGCTTGTCCGTCCTCTTTTAGAATACTGCTGCGCGGTGTGGGATCCTTACCAGATAGGACTGACGGAGTACATCGAAAAAGTTCAAAGAAAGGCAGCGCGTTTTGTATTATCGCGAAATATGGGAGAGAGTGTCGCAGAAATGATACAGGATGTGGGCTGGAAATCATTAAAAGAAAGGCGTTTCTCGTTACGACGGAATCTTCTCACGATAATCGAATCACCAACTTTTTCCTCCGAATGCGAAAATATTTTGTTGACACCGACCTACATATTGAGGAACGATCACCACGATAAAATAAGGGAAATCAGAGCTCGTACGGAAAGATATAGGTGCTCATTCTTTCCGCGCGCTATACAAGATTGAAATAATAGAGAATTGTGAAGGTGGTTTGATGAACCGTCTGCCAGGCACTTAAATGTGATTTGCAGAGTATCACTGTACATGTAGTTGTGTCGGCGACCAAATTCTCCTGACGCAAATCCTATGGAACCCATCTGCGTTACTATCGGGTGCCATCACCACGTACACAAATCAGCGGCTCGTTATGTACGCGAATTAAATGATCTTTGGACCGACATTTAATGCCACATATCGCCATAAACCTACCAACAAACTGTCGGATCCCTGATACGCAGATTCAGTTGTTTATTTCGTTCCATAGACGGGCAAACAAGCCGTTAACCAGGTGGGATGTATGCAGCAGAAAAGTTCAGTAAACGTAGATAACAATCCTTTGAGAGAAGAAAGAGAAGTTATTTTAATTAAGGTTTATAGAACTAACATTTGCAAGAACTGTAACTATATCCATTGTACATCTCGTGTAGGGATACAGAGAGATTATGACTCACGCAACAGCATTCGTGAAACCATTTTCCCTCGCTCCATTTACAACAGGAACAGGAAAGGGAATGACTAACAATGGCACAGAGTACCCTCCGTCATGCGCTGTACCATGAATCGTGGAGTGCATATGTGGATGTAAGAAATGTATACCTTATATGAAATTCGATACGAATCTGTGTAATACATGTGGTTGCTGCCACAAATACGAATCAACTTTCAGGGCTAACGATCTGAATAAACAGAATATGTAAAATTGTTGAAATGTTTAGTGAAATGAGTTGTCTAAAAGCAAGAAATAAAGTGGATAAAGAAATACCTGACGCTCCTTTGCATCATAGTAGAATTCATGTACTGCAACGGAGATGCTGATACGTTAGTAACGCAAGGAGATCACGTTGCCAAATTCCACCAGACAAGAGTCTTATAGTACTTCTGGGCATCTAGGTTAAACATTGAGCTTTAAATTCTCAATCGGCACCTCATTTTCAGTTCATTATTTCGAGCATCATTCGAAGGCACATCAAATGTTTTTCTAGTCTATTTCATTTCTTACTATTAGATAAATGATTTCACAAAACAACTGATCATTTTCCAATTTTTTTAGTTACAAGTCTAATTCAGAAAGCATTAAATACAGCATCTTTGCATATCAGTCGGTTTTACATTATTATTTAGAGTATATAGATCAAGGAAAGGCAGAAAAGATTCAATTGAAGCTATTATTTGATTTACATAGCTCACAACTACTGTTGGTGAAATATTTCAGTTTTCCGTTAATTCACTAATTAAGTTTTTCTTTATTACCCTAATTACTTTGACGTAATTTAACATTTTTTTTACAAAACTATATATCATGCTGGTCAGTTTTATACCCCATTTGTAAAGGTTCCCTCTTCGTCTGGCTATGAAAGTTCGGACAATATCCATTGCATAAGTTCTAGGGAGCCTTCTTTTCGCTCCGCTCAACCATTTGACCAAAAATAAGCTACACCCAAGACAATCACAATGCATAATGAGCACTGTACACCTTGGCAAATAACTTCAGAGTAGACTCTGCAAACCGTCCCACTTACATCAGCAGGTTCAATATTGGTCGGTTTTAGATGTGCTTCCGAGGTTATGTATGTCACGTGCAATACTTAACATTATATTTTTCAGTATCAGTAAGATAAAACGGTTTTGACACGATGTTTTTACGTTAATACTGCACAACCTATTTCAGTGGCTTCGTAAGATTTGAATTTTTTCGTGATACTTTGTAAGAGGTCCGAGCAGATGTAATTTCGATGTATTGCTCATGCGCTGCCAGCAATAGGCAAGGTATAAGAGAATCTCTGACGAGAGAGCAGTGTTGACTGCAGTAGGAACTGTGTAGCTGTAGCAGTAAGTTGTTGCTAGTCTGGAGTCTGCTCTGGTCTGGTCTGGTGTATCGTGTTGGCTGGCCCGGTCGCGGTGCACCGATGCCGGAGCCTGAGTATTATTGTATAAGGTAAAAAGCAGCCTCGCGCATATGTAGTAATGTTGTCTCAAGTCGCATGTTAATGTTTAAAACTCTCGTAATAATAATCTTCCTCATAAAAAGTAACTTTTAACAACCATTCATTTCAATTTAAAGAATTTACTAATTTCTCCCATCCATGATCATCCCGATTATTGCAATAGAAAAATCAGTTGCTTCCTTTCATAAATGACAGATAGGTCGGCCAGGATTGCACAGAGCTGTACCGGAAAATTTATTGTAAGAGCAGATATATCCGGCGACTTCATTGAGGTAAGAATTTTTCCTTTTTTTATTCAGAATGATCTTTCAGGGCCATGACGCAGCACTGCTGCCGTCCAAAATTTACCAGGTTAAATTCACAGTGAATTATTGAAAAGTCATAAGTGAGCGACAATTTAATTGAGAGGTTAGTTACATTGTTTTATTACCAGGTTACTGAATTCATTTTTTATTGGGACGTTACACTGAATGTGAACGACATAATTATAATTTTCACTGTTGAGAGGTTTAGGAATTTTTCTGTTTTGAGCTTACATTAAATGGGAACGAATTTTGTGGGGAGATTAAATGTAAATGAATTTTGTTTTGAGGTTACAATAAATTAGAATCATTATTTATATTATTTATTTATATAATTTTGTGGGGAGGTTACACTTGGCGACAACCGGCCAGGATCGTATTTCTTTGTGAATCTCTGAGAAGTAGTCATATATCTGCTCTTATTTACTGAAATGTAGTTTGCATCTGGCGCAACGCTTTTACTAATTTGTCGCTCTTTCTTTCACAGATCATCGGGAATTTATTGCTCTTTGTTGTAATTGTACACTCCTGGAAATTGAAATAAGAACACCGTGAATTCATTGTCCCAGGAAGGGGAAACTTTATTGACACATTCCTGGGGTCAGATACATCACATGATCACACTGACAGAACCACAGGCACATAGACACAGGCAACAGAGCATGCACAATGTCGGCACTAGTACAGTGTATATCCACCTTTCGCAGCAATGCAGGCTGCTATTCTCCCATGGAGACGATCGTAGTGATGCTGGACGTAGTCCTGTGGAACGGCTTGCCATGCCATTTCCACCTGGCGCCTCAGTTGGATCAGCGTTCGTGCTGGACGTGCAGACCGCGTGAGACGACGCTTCATCCAGTCCCAAACATGCTCAATGGGGGACAGATCCGGAGATCTTGCTGGCCAGGATAGTTGACTTACACCTTCTAGAGCACGTTGGGTGGCACGGGATACATGCGGACGTGCATTGTCCTGTTGGAACAGCAAGTTCCCTTGCCGGTCTAGGAATGGTAGAACGATGGGTTCGATGGCGGTTTGGATGTACCATGCACTATTCAGTGTCCCCTCGTCGATCACCAGTGGTGTACGGCCAGTGTAGGAGATCGCTCCCCACACCATGATGCCGGGTGTTGGCCCTGTGTGCCTCGGTCGTATGCAGTCCTGATTGTGGCGCTCACCTGCACGGCGCCAAACACGCATACGACCATCATTGGCACCAAGGCAGAAGCGACTCTCATCACTGAAGACGACACGTCTCCATTCGTCCCTCCATTCACGCCTGTCGCAACACCACTGGAGGCGGGCTGCACGATGTTGGGGCGTGAGCGGAAGACGGCCTAACGGTGTGCGGGACCGTAGCCCAGCTTCATGGAGACGGTTGCGAATGGTCCTCGCCGATACCCCAGGAGCAACAGTGTCCCTAATTTGCTGGGAAGTGGCGGTGTGGTCCCCTACGGCACTGCGTAGGATCCTACGGTCTTGGCGTGCATCCGTGCGTCGCTGCGGTCCGGTCCCAGGTCGACGGGCACGTGCACCTTCAGCCGACCACTGGCGACAACATCGATGTACTGTGGAGACCTCACGCCCCACGTGTTGAGCAATTCGGCGGTACGTCCACCCGGCCTCCCGCATGCCCACTATACGCCCTCACTCAAAGTCCGTCAACTGCACATACGGTTCACGTCCACGCTGTCCCGGCATGCTACCAGTGTTAAAGACTGCGATGGAGCTCCGTATGCCACGGCAAACTGGCTGACACTGACGGTGGCGGTGCATAAATGCTGCGCAGCTAGCGCCATTCGACGGCCAACACCGCGGTTCCTGGCGTGTCCGCTGTCGCGTGCGTGTGATCATTGCTTGTACAGCCCTCTCGCAGTGTCCGGAGCAAGTATGGTGGGTCTGACACACCGGTGTCAATGTGTTCTTTTTTCCATTTCCAGGAGTGTATTTGTTCCAACTTTGCTTTGTCTTTGTTTGAATTTGTGCTTAATTTTGATTTGAGAAAATGCCGCGAAAATCTGTTAACAGTACATCGCGATGTGCAATGAGTGAAATAGCCGACTTGAATAATTTGATCGATAATACTTGCGACACTCAGTGTAATAATGATAATCCTCCATTTACAGACAATCAGTGCGTACCGATCACTAATATTGGTTTTGATCATAATGATGAACAAACAAATTCAATTATGTCCACAGTAAACGTAACATTTGATGACGCGGCACGTTCCGTTACAATGAACGCTGCCCAGTTTGACACACCCGGTTTGCAAAATTTGCATAGTGAACAGATAAATTTTTCTCACGAAGATGAACAATGTAGTCAAAATACGTCAAATTTATTTGATTCCGAGGTAATGACCCACAGTGCACATCCAATTGGCGAACCTTTTCAAGAATCAGAGAATGACCAAATGGCTACGCAAAACGTGACAATTGCAGGTACGCCATTAAACAGCACAGAGAATAGAGTAGGTAATATTGGCATGGACCAAGTTATGGCATTATTGCTACAACTTAATTAAAATTTCAAACAACAACTTAATGAAAATTTCAAACAGTCGAAGAAAGAACAAGACGACAATTTCAAACAACTTAATGAAAAACAAGACAACCTTAATGATAATCTTAAACAGTTGAATGAAAAACACGACAACCTAAATGAACAGAACAAACAACTTAATGAACAGAACAAACAACTTAGTGAACAGATTACACCCGTTGCCGCGCAATGTCATGATACTAAAGAACAATTACGTGAGAAAATTAAGGCTTGTGCTAGGAACAGTAGTGAAGAAATTAGGATCTGTGGCACAAGAATTAAGTAATACACATGCAGCCACAACTAAATTACTTAGAGATGAAATTAGTGCAGTCGCTAAACAATGCTCTGAAAACGTAACACAGTTACGCGACGAGTTTAAATTAATGTCAGCAGAACTTTCACGCACGCTGGATGCGAAAGTAGACACGAAATTTGACCTACCGAACAGACAAATTGACGAACGTTTTAATCACCACCTACAAAACAGTGAAACGCGTTACAGTAAATTTATACAGGAACAGAATAAAGTAAAGCAACATGTCATGGAAACAATTACTGTACAAAGACAGGAAGATAAGCGTAAATTATTTACGAAAGCAAAAACACACGTAGACAACAATATTGCTACAGTATCGGACGAAATCAAACAGTTGAACACCGAATTGCATGATGAAATCTCCGATCTTAAAACAAAAACAGACACACGCACATTAGAGTTTCAGACAATGACCAACAGACTTGAAAATTTGGAACTAATACAGGATCCCGATGCCATCAAAGCAGACGTTAAAAAAGTGAACAAAACCACACGTAAAATACAAACACAAATTAATGCTTGTGATACTAGAAACGATGATCAGGTAAAAGCACTGACTGAAAAATATGATGAATTGGCCAGTCGTGTTGATGTTATCGAAAATAATAATGACACCAAATCAGACGATACGTCACCAGTTTCGCTTAATCAAACACCCGAATTCCAAAATTTACAGCAGACGATCAGTGAGATAGGTTCGTCCAATAATACATTACGTAGAAAATTGTCATCTTTACAGCAAGAAGTGACGGAGATGAAAATGTTTCAGCCTTTAACACATCACAGCATACGCCACTCTCCGAACATTTGTCAGACTCACACAGCCAGTATAATTTAGGTAATTTTCAGAGAGTACGTGAGTTAGATTCCGAACAGTCACAGACAAACAGATTATCATACAATCCTGAACCTGTTCAGACATACAGAGATGATAACGTTGATTATAAGCAATTTTTATCCGTAAAAAAATCTAAGGTATTTAATAATGACAGAACACAGATTCACGCTTTGGACTGGATACAACAATTTGCTTTTGAATTTTCACCCGCATTGCCTGTAATGCAGAAACTAAAATTTATTTGCAGCGCGTAATAGACCTCAGGAGATTCATTACACTTCGATGAATATGTGCCGTAGCGTGCACAGGGCCCCGAGCCGTAGTAGTGCTATTTCATCTTTAGTTTTCTGCACTGCTGCCTTCTCTTCTACTATCCTTTATATCTATCAAAACAGCTCTTCAACTATCGATCTATCTAGAATTAGGAATGAATAATGAAAACCTGATATGACAAGTTTTACCGAAAGCGACAGTTTTTTGTTAGACACTAGCGAAATGACAAGAAATACCAGCATAATTTTGATGACAGTTAAGATTTTAATCAGCAGTATTCTCATAATTTTCAACAACAGCAAACACATTTTGGTAACAATAGAGGTTTTTCCCAACAACAGCAACAAAACCAGCCGGTTAGCTAGCATACCTAACCAACAACGTAATGTGCAACGTCAACCAAGCTTTAATGTTTCGCCGCCTACACGTATAGCGTCGGCTCCGCCAAATAGTATCGCACAGCAACAAGGAAATCAATACGTACAGAAAACACATCATTTCAACTCCTATCGCAACGCACCGTATAGAACTGACTATCATGACAGACGTAGAAGTAATGAGCACAATTTTCAGCGTACGTTTAATAACAATCGGTCTTACCAGCAGCAGAATCATCCGCAACAACAGATTATCATGAATGAACCAGACAGTAGATATCATCCCGAACGTAACACGTCAGGAAGAAATAACAGAACAGTACAAATAGTTGAAATGCCACAGCATCCTCCCGAAAATAACAGCACGTCAGAAAGAATTTGACTAGATACAGTGCAGAATGATCTTGCAGTAATGCAAGCAATACTTTTGACACAGAGAATCTTGTTCACGAAAATATTATTACTTTTGACGACATCTGAGACACAATTTTATATGAAAAACCAATAGTCTTAATTTGCTAATCTGAAACAAGCTTTGTTGAATGCACCACTTTTATCACATCCAGATCTTACTAGAAATTTTTCCATTGCCACCGATAGTTCTAACACCGCTTTAGGCGTACACATTCTTCAGGAAATTGAAGAAGATGGTTCTACAGTAATTAAAAACATCGCCTTTGCGAGTCGCATTCTGTCACCTGCTGAACGCAATTATTCTGTTACAGAACTTGAAACATTATGTGTTGTATGGGCATTTACGAGATTTCTTCATTTTCTTTATGGAAGACATACGACCGTTTACACAGATCATAGAGCGATACACTTTTTACTTTCCGCTAAATTTATACATGACAGATTAAGCAGATGGAAACTCTATTTACGGGAATTTAATTTTATAATTGTTCACATTCCCGGTACACAAAATGTTGTAGCAGACGCACTATCCCGTTCTCTCAGCAACAATCAACAAGACATCGCAACCAACTACTGCCAAGCAAATGTTAGCGTCATGTATATTCAACAAGTTGCATTTGAAAATTTCATTTCGGCCTCATTACGAGACATAGCACAAGAGCAGAGTAAAGACAACGCATGGAAAGAAATTAAACACCTTTGGCAAGATAGGAATAATGTTACCATCAGAAACCATTACACTATACGCAATAATATTTTGTTTCGCCGCTCTCACCTTGACAGCAACAACTGGTTACTATGCATTCCTGACGAGCTTGTTAACAAATTAATTTGGTATACTCATTTAAGTTACGCACATTACGGAGCCAGAAAATGTTTTCTTATACTCAGACAGAACTGTTATTTTGCCAACATGGAGAAACGTATTCGACGAGTTTTAGCGTCATGTAAAATCTGCCAGAAAGCTAAGTCAGACACGACTTCACATATTCCTCCGTTACATCCCATTGTACCTGTTAAATTGAGACACATGGCCGCTGTAGACATTTTTGGTCCGATTCCCAGATCTAATAGAGGTTTTTGTTACATCTTTGTCGCTGTTGAACTCACTTCGAAATTTGTTACCTTCACTCCGTTACGCAGAGCTACTGCTAAATCTGTTTCGAAAGCATTTATAAAACATTTTCTATTTCATGTAGGGCATGTATTGAAAGTAATTTCCGACAATGGACCACAGTTTCGATGTGTTATATGGACACGTATGTTACCAACAAGAAACATTTCTCTGATCTATATATCCAAGTATCACGCTTCTTCGAACCCTTGTGAACGACTAATGAAAGAAATTGGTAAACTTAATATACCGCCATAAAAAACATATTGATTGGGATACACACATACTGTCATTCCAGGATGTAATTAACTCGATACCAAATGAATCTACTATGCTATCTCCGACTGTTATATTAAAAAATGTTGAACCACCTAACAAAATTAAAGAATTAGTATCCTTTCCTACATCTCGTCCACTGCGACACCATGAAATAATTGACATTGCGCTGAACAACATCAAACGTGCCGCAGAGCGCCGGAGAAGACAGCAAAAACAGGTTTGTACACGCCGTGACTTTCACATTGGACAGAAGATATTAGTACGTACACACTATTTATCCAACAGAGGAAAGAATAGATGCAGTAAACTTGAGCTTCTATATACAGGTCCATACAGAATTCACGGCATTCCTCACCCCAATGTGGTACACGTCGAAACTCTGAGAACCAGAAAAAGTAAAGGCAATCACCATGTCTCCAATATTAAACCCTTTATTGAATGAACATACTTTATGATTTATCACACTGTAATGCCATTCCTCATATTTTTATGACCACTTATGCAATTATATTTATATGACTACTTACGGATGATTATCGTATTTTTTCTTGGCAAGTGCCCGGCAAGGTAAGGTTAGCAGGTCACTTTTCTTGTCGTTATATATCAGACCGTGCGCATTTTCCAATTTTCGTGTATGTATGATTGTTTTCCTGTTTTGTTTGTATGCACTACGAAATCTTTAAGATATAACAAACACCAGTTGACTTTAACATTTTTCCTTATGATATCTCAATATCTTGACTACTCTACACTTTTGGCTACTGCATTATGAGACTGTGTGTACATTTTTGCACCTGAACACTCTCTATGTTTTTAACATAATACGTTTTCTGTCATGCTATGCTGTATGCTTAATTATATCACTAGAAACAAGTTTTTATTTAATGGGTATATGATTTAAATGCAAGATATTAATCCTTATTAATCATTTTCAGAAAGCAATAACGTGTAAAAGAAATAACTTAAAACAAACCAGAGTGGATTACTATGAAATGGGAATTTCACCTTCGGAATGAACGAAAGAAAGTGGAATACCTTGTGATGAAGAGTAAATGGATCAGAATTAACAAGCATTGACAAGAATATACTATACACATCGTATGATAGCAGTCTTAACTAATTTTTTTTCTTTCAGAATACGAGGCGGTTGATGCAGGCTGTAAGACAGAACTACACATCTTAGTTTTAGTGATGAAATATGCTAGAAATAAGAAACTTTATACTATGAATAGTTGTATGAAGTAAATGGTAATATGAATAATGAATAATGAAGTGTCTTTTTTGCAGATGATAATGAATGATGATGAATAGTTATATGAAGAATATGCTAATATGAATAATGACGTTTTTCTTTGCAGCTGATGATAGTGATGAAGTTATGGCAATATGAATAATGAAGTTTGTCTTTGCAGATGAGGATAAGATGAGGTTTATATATTTACTGTTAGTTAAGAAATGGGGTGTAGTTATTTAAGTATTTGTTGCAGTTCGTTTTGACAGTATGTCTTATATCGCATGGTACAATGACTGAATGTTATGGAAAGGACAGCTAGAAAACATGCATATTGAGTACACGTTTCATTACTTGTTAATTCGAAGTTCACTACTTTTCAGCATAATATGCGTTTCTTCTTTCAGCTTAATAATCCATTTTGTATTTTTTCCAGGAGAAGCTATTCGTGAAATTAATGTGCTATAAGCAGTTAGTTATTAAACCTGTTCTAGTACTTGCATTTTTTTTACCCATTTGTGTGTGTCATTCATGAATGTGATTACATATACTCTACTTGTTCATAACCTTGCTACAGCTGACTCATGACGAATGACGTTACTAATCCTTATTTGCAGCAATAAGTCAAAAGCAAATATTTTCATGCCCCCAGCAATTAATTACCGATCCCAACGCAATGCATTGCTGGCACAAAAAAAATGTATTACCAGTCCCAAATAATGCTACTAGTTTAAGAGATATTTATAGTATTAAATATAATGCAGATTTGTCAGATGTATTGAATCCATTATATCTATGTATTATTGGACCATGGAGCTTCAGTAATAGTTGCAGTGTGTTGCATTTTGGATGTGTCCTATGTCACTTGAATGATGAGTTCTGAGTAGTGCTGAATGATGTTTTGTAATAATGCATAAATGCTATGCCAGTGATTTCTGCAAATAATATTTTTGTTATACTCTATAAATGCTATGCCAATAATTAACTCCCATTTTGAATGATGACTTCTGAATAACACTGAATAATGTTTTATAAAACTATATGAATACTTTGTAACTGGCCAATGAATGCCACTGTTTCTTATATTTTAAATTTGTCTTATGTCACTTACATGCTATTATATATGAATACCAGTAGCTTAATTTTACACTCATTAACTCCTGCTTTGAATGATCACTTCTGAATAATGCATAAAAATGGTTTGTAACTGGCCAATGAGTGCCAGTGATTACTATAACTAGATGAATTATGTTAATGCTATGCCATTAATTAACTCTTGCTTTGAATGATGACTTCTGAACAATACATAAATATGGTTTGCAACTGGCCAATGAATACCAATATTTAGTGTAATCAGATGACTTATGAATACTGTTCTGTAATACTCCATACATAGTACAGAAATGTTTAGTAACTAGGCAATGAGTGCCAACAATTACTCAAATCGGTGAACAGACTAGTGTAATTCTCTATGATGACTAGCATAAGACTTAATGTCCTTCACCTTCTGACCTAATTACCAGAAATTACTGCAATATCCGTTTGTCCTGTCTATCTTCATGATCATGGAGCACTATATTTGGTTTTTGCACTAATTCTACGTTGGTGTACCTTACAAGAATGTGGTGTTGACACATCATGCTGTCCACCATCAATGACACATCATGCTGTTATTATGGTCCCACTGTTTGGTGTACCTAATGTACTACCAAAATGATAACATGGAATATTAATGCGACATTTCATGTCTTGGCTACACTGATTGATACTTCAGGGAAGAGAACTTCAGATTGTCTCACTTGGTGTTGTGCTTCTGTAGAAAGATATGGACTCTCAGTGCAGCTACATGCAACCTACTGTGCTACAACCATGATGCAATCCATCCCTCTCCTTTCCTAGTTCTTATAAAATGGTAATATATATATATATATATATATATATATATATATATATATATACAGTGCGTGTGCACTTTATGTCATTTATTAATATGTTTTGTACTCATTGCGTATCCTAGTTTTTGTAAAATGGTAAAAAATATATACAGTGCGTGTGCACTTTATGTCATTTGCTAATATGTTTTGTACTCATTACGTATCCTAGTTCTTGTTAAACAGTAAAAAATATACACAGTGCGTGTGCACTTTATGTCATTTGTTAATATGTTTTGTACTCATTACGTATCCTAGTTCTTGTTAAATGGTAAAAAAATATGCAGTGCGTGTGCACTTTATGTCATTTGTTAATATGTTTTATACTCATTGCGTATACATTTTGTCATTTCTTATATATACAGTGCGTGTGCACTTTGTCATTTGTTAATGTTTTTTGTACTCATTGCGTATACAGTGCATGTGCACTCTATTTCATTTCATGTTCTGCACTTATATATATATGTATATACTCTTTGACTGTAAACTTAGTTAATTAAGTAGATTTTAGAAAAATTTGTTGCTCATGGCAAGTCCAATTGACTCACCATCGCTGCCTAAATTTTTGCTCCCCCCCCCCCCCCCCCCCCCAGTGGAGGGTTATGTAAGAGGTCCGAGCAGATGTAATTTCGATGTATTGCTCATGCGCTGCCTGCAATAGGCAAGGTATAAGAGAATCTCTGACGAGAGAGCAGTGTTGACTGCAGTAGGAACTGTGTAGCTGTAGCAGTAAGTTGTTGCTAGTCTGGAGTCTGCTCTGGTCTGGTCTGGTGTATCGTGTTGGCTGGCCCGGTCGCGGTGCACCGATGCCGGAGCCTGAGTATTATTGCATAAGGTAAAAAGCAGCCTCGCGCATATGTAGTAATGTTATCTCAAGTCGAATGTATATGTTTTAAAACTCTCGTAATAATAATCTTCCTCATAAAAAGTAACTTTTAACAACCATTCATTTCAATTTAAAGAATTTACTAATTTCTCCCATCCATGATCATCCCGATTATTGCAATAGAAAAATCAGTTGCTTCCTTTCATAAATGACAGATAGGTCGGGCAGCATTGCACAGAGCTGTGCTGGAAAATTTATTATAAGAGCAAATATATCCGGCGACTTCATTGAGGTAAGAATTTTTCCTTTTTTTTATTCAGAATGATCTTTCAGGGCCATGACGCAGCACTGCTGCCGTCCAAAATTTACCAGGTTAAATTCACAGTGAATTATTGAAAAGTCATAAGTGAGCGACAATTTAATTGAGAGGTTAGTTACATTGTTTTATTACCAGGTTACTGAATTCATTTTTTATTGGGACGTTACACTGAATGTGAACGACATAATTATAATTTTTACTGTTGAGAGGTTCAGGAATTTTTCTGTTTTGAGCTTACATTAAATGGGAACGAATGTTGTGGGGAGATTAAATGTAAATGAATTTTGTTTTGAGGTTACACTAAATTAGAATCATTATTCATATTATTTATTTTATACTTTTGTGGGGAGGTACAACTTTGCTACAACATATTACAACAAGCTGTCCTTGATAACTTGCTTTTTCCGTGAGAAATTAGCTTGTCGAACATGCTCAGATGTTAAATAAATACGTTTCTGGAATCATGCAATTCATAAGTTAAACTGTTGTTTCAAAAATGTTTAATGATTTGTAAGCATGGTAATACAATGATTTTCAGACCATTGTATACTGACAGCACACTCATTCGACTGTACTGCAAACACATTGGCACTTTCTCAGCACTTAATCACAGTGCAGTCTATATATATTTCGACACCTCATCCAAACATATTTCTGGCTACATGAATTCTGATGCTTCGCTCATTTGCAAAAAAATCACATATATGTAGCACTGTTCATATAGTTATTAACAGATGGTTACTCGTTTACTTTGTTACTTTTCAAAACTGTATAACTACAGTGTGATGGTCATACAAAGAAAGTATTGTACTGTGGTGAAAGTCATCAAGTATATTCCCAGACATATGAAGTTTTATTCATTTACTGTACAAAAGGAGTTGGAAACCTTTTAGTACTTGTGCATCACATTCTCAAAACGTGAATATGTTCTGCCTCGCATGGCCTTCAAATTGTATTCGCAGATAAACTTCCTCCATAACATAAAAAAATAGTAGGTTATTCTAAAGTTGTACAAAAATATATCGCTGTCCAGCTGAACTGTCTCCCCACCTTGGTTCTTTCGTTCTTCATGTCATGGCTTTTTTCGACCAATAGGAGTGTTCCCCTTATTTTGTGGATTGTCTCTCTACCAATCGCAAGGTCCCTATCATTAAATTGCTTCGAAAATTTGGCTCTTTTCTCCTTCCTAGCGCGTTTCCTCCAATCGGACGTTTTGTGCCCATTCCAGACGCCCAAATGAGTACATTGACTCTCTCACGTGTGTACCAATTGCTGGACGCGTGATCGAAAATGCCTCACTTGTCTTTTTTTGTATCCATTTGTAATTCCGAAACACAGTTTTCTAAAAGCTTTCTTTCCTGTTCTCCCTCAGATGGGCCGTTATACTCGCTCTCCCTGTCTGAGTCACCTGGTCGGTCGTTGGCTTTCCGCCTGGGGCACCCCTTTAAGTGGTTTCTGAAGTACACCCTGTAGCGCGGCCTTGCCTCTGCGTCGTCCCTCTGAATTCCAAATTAAAACGCCTCTCACTGTTTGTTTCATCTTCTGCTCAAACATGCATTATAGGAACGATGTGTTAATTACTGTCAATTGAATGTCATCCCTTTTTGCATTACATACTGCTAGGCGAATTTGCTCATTACCTCCGAATTAAGTTAGGTGCCATATTCACCTTCCTATTGCGGTGTGTAAAGCTCTCATGTAAGGTGCTAATCTGACCTTCATTTATTCAGCCACCTTACACAGTTCAGAAAATTCTATTTGTCTTGATGAAACGTTTTTGGCTTTCATTTAATGCCTGAGTCACCACTTAAATCAATTCAGATGGATTCTGGATTGTTTGGTTCACAACAACACCACTGACTTTCTTCCTCAAACTTGATCTGCAGAGCCTGTGCTTTGTTGCTCACATTTGCTTCAAGTAAGAGAGCTAAGGCAATGCTGAAACACAAGTCTCACATTCGGGAGGGGGGCGGATCTGTTCTGTGGCCTGACATCCTGATGTAGCTTTCCCACAGTTTACCTGAACCGCTTACGGCCAATGCTGGGATGATTCATTCGAAAAGCCCAAGGCACATTTAATTCTGCATTCTGTCCCTATCTTCACTTGTCCTCTGCCCTACCGATGTCGTCAACCTGTCGTTAAACCATAACCATCCTACTGAAAGCTATGGTGAACATGCCAAACAACCCACACAACCACGTTAATGGAACTGAGGAATAATTTTGGGGAACACTTATCTAGTACAGTAGGATCAAAACATGTAGATACCTAGAAAGTGCTTCAGAGGAAGACGCAAGAGGGAGCTGTGGAAGGTCGCGATGGTGCGAGACAGAGGAAACTTCCTCACATTCAGAAGTCGCCAATCTTGATCGCATCTGGCAGAAATGCACCATATTGAGGAATACTGAATATGTGTGCGCAACACAAACTGATTCAAACAACAATTTGTCAGTGCAGTTTCTAATGAAATTACTTTTCTCTTTGAGATTGACGGAATTCTTAGCACCGAGTAGATATTTATATCCCTGTTAATGTTATAAGTTTTTTGTAGTTGCAGTGGTGTAAATATCTTGAACTTTGTGATTTAATCCTCACAAATATCCACAGATTAGTACATTCCCTTGGCTAATTCTGAAACACAAAGATGGTTATGACTTCCAGCGCTTTGTTACTTAAACATCAAAAGATACACTAAGACTTTCAAACGGTGCTTCTCAAGACATTTAGTGAGGCCGCTATCATTTACAGATACTTTAAATCTGACAATACATATTTTAAATTTCGAAGGCAACATTTTAGGAAGCATGAAGCTAACTTTACTAGTAATTGGACACCGGGAGTAATTTCATTGCAAATTTATACAGTGTAATACATAACGAAGGATAAAAAACATGGAGCTCACTAGAGTTAGTAATGTAGGGAATGAAAATAGAGTTTCATAATTTCTATTTTCGTAACAGCTCTTTCTTGTATATCAGTCTTCTGTTTGGCTTGATAAGGAACAACGCCATTTCCTCTACTCAGGCACCTCTTCATGCCAGAGTAGCATTTCTATATAGCCTCCTCAGTTACTTACTACACTACTGGCCAATAAAATTGCTACACCAAGAAGAAATGCTGATGATAAACAGGTATTCATTGGACAATTATATAAATCTAGAACTGACATGTGATTACATTTTCACACAATTTGGGTGCATAGATCCTGAGAAATCAGTACCCAGAACAACCACCTCTAGCCGTAATAACGGCCGTGATACAACTGGGCATTGAGTCAAACAGAGCTTGGATGGCGTGCACAGGTACAGCTGCCCATGCAGCTTCAACACGATACCACAGTTCATCAAGAGTAGTGACTGGCGTATTGTGACGAGCCAGTTGCTCGGCCACCATTGACCAGACGTTTTCAATTGGTGAGAGATCTGGAGAATGTGCTGGCCAGGGCAGCAATCGAACATTTTCTGTATCCAGAAAGGCCCGTACAGGACCTGCAACATGTGGTCGTTCGTTATCCTGCTGAAATGTAGGTTTTCACCGGGATCGAATGAAGGGTAGTGCCGCGGGTAGTAACACATCTGAAATGTAACGTCCACTGTTCAAAGTGCTGTCAATGCGAACAAGAGGTGACCAAGACGTGTAACCAATGGCACCCCATACCATCACGCTGGGTGATACGCCAGTATGTCGATGACGCATACACAGTTTCAATGTGCGTTCAACGCGATGTCGCCAAACACGGACGCGACCATCATGATGTTGTAAACAGAACCCGGATTCATCCGAAAAAATGACGTGTTGCCATTCGTGCACCCAGGTTCGCCGTTGAGTATAGCATCGCAGGCGATCCTGTCTGTGATGCAGCGTCAAGGGTAACCGCAGCCACGGTCTCCGAGCTGATAGCCCATGCAGCTGCAAACGCCGTCGTCAAACTGTTCGTGCTGATGGTTGTTGTCTTGCAAACGTCCCCATCTGTTGACTCAGGGATCGAGACGTGGCTGAACGATCCGTTACAGCCATGCGGATAAGATGCCTGTCATCTCAACTGCTAGTGATACGACGCCGTTGGGATCCAGCACGGCGTTCCGTATTACGCTCCCGAACCCGCCTATTCCATATTCTGCTAACAGTAATTGGATCTCGACCAACGCGAGCAGCTATGTCGCGATACGATAAACCGCAATCGCGATAGGCTACAATCCGACCTTTATCAAAGTCGGAATCGTGATGGTACGCATTTCTCCTCCTTACACGAGGCATGACACCAACGTTTCACCAGGCAACGCCGGTCAACTGCTGTTTGTGTATGAGATATCGGTTGGAAACTTTTCTCATGCCAGCACGTTGTAGGTGTCGCCACCGGCGCCAACCTTGTGTGAATGCTCTGAAAAGGTAATCATTTGCATATCACATCATCTTCTTCCTGTCGGTTAAATTTCGCGTCCATAGCACGTCATCTTCGTGGTGTAGCAATTTTAATGGCCAGAAGTGTATATACATTTCAATGTCCGCTTTGCTGAATAATTTTTCCTCTTTGCAGACCGTCCTAGTATTAAGAAAGTTATTTCCTGATGTATCAACACGAATCCTATCATCCTTCATCTTCCTGCAAATAACGTTTATATTTTCATTGGTGATTCAACAGAAAGTCTCCCCATTTGTTATTAAACCAATAGTTTTCTTAAAATGGTGAAATGTAGCATTAGTTACGTTTAAATTTTTTTTACATCTGCATATTGTCGTAACCTCAGAATGTACTTTTCCAAATTTCCTTAGTACATGTATACAAAAAATTATATGTTCTGTATTATTGGAGATGTTATTATTGTGTATCTTCGGCCTGCTACGAAATCTTGAGTATTCAGGCTACGAGTGTCATACAGCACGACTAAACAAAGCAGCAGTTGCAGCATTTTCTACAGTAGAGCTGACAGCAGCCTAACTACGGCACAGCAACACAGTTGTAGAATGAGAGTTGCTGTATTGGTGGTGACGCGCAGGGACTGCAGCCTCTGGTTCCAGCAGGCGCTGCGCACGCCATGCAGCGAGGAAACCGGACAGCGCAGCAGAAAGTGCTGGGGAGCTCACCGCCGGCCGTGACGCAGCTCTGTTCTTTGTGCCTGCTATGTGGATCGAGGCTGGCGCTTGTCCGCTGATGTCTTCCACAGTACAATGCGGGCTGACGGGTCACTGGGGCAGGGAGGCTCTACTTTTCATCTGCAGAGTTAAACGCGAAGAGTAACGGACGCAATGAAGGGGTCACTGCGTTCTCAGAAGAGCCCGGAAAGAATCCAGGAAATATTCGCTAACAGTCGAGGACAACTTATCTAGTACCTTCACTGCAGACTGCAAACCTCCTTCTAGGCACAATCCGCCTTTTAATCTCTGACACTATTTACTTCTGACATTTCTAGGCGCTGGTACACAGCATGGCCGCCGGCGACACACAATTCAGGATGTCATTATGCAGAATATGTAGAATAAGGAACAGTAACGTCCAAGACGAGACGCAAAGTGACGACCCTTTGAGACGATTCGCAAAAATTAACAATAATAGCTCTACCGAGAACGATCTTTCATTCTGAAGCGGCAGATTGAAACTGTTTGTTGGACCGGAACTCGAGCCTGGAAGCTTTGCCTTTAGTTGGCAAGCGCTGTGTCAGTGAGCTGTCCAAGCACGTCTCAAGACTCTTCTTCGAGAGCTTTACTTGCCCCAATACCTCATCTTCTGCTTTCCAGCATCACGCATGCTGTCCTGCGAACTGTACTGAGCAAGTGCTCCTGGAAATAAGGGATCACGGGGAGATATGTCTTATCCAAGCCTTGCGGATTGTGTCTAGAAGGAATATTGCAATATGAGTGAAAGTACTGGCTGAATTGAAGTTGTAAGGGCGGATCATAAGTTGTGTGTGGATGGCACAATCGCTTAGAACAGGACCTGCGAAAGGCAAGAGTCTGGGATCAAGTGCCGATCCAGTACACTGTTTTAGCTATCTCACACTTTCAGTAATAATAATGATAACAATAAGGATATGCAGTTCCAGAAAGTTTGAGGATCAGGAAGAAACTATAACACACAACACAGCTGGATGCAAAATACTAGCACTCGCAGTTCAGCTGAACGATTCCCCAGAACTTTGGAACAGCGGTATCAGTGAGTGTAAACAATCTTCTCTCCTTACTACAGATATGGTGTACTCGCCTCAATAAATTATGAAGATTTCGGAATTTACTAGAACCACACCATAAACATTAACAAAACAACACGTAATATCGGACGCTGCCACTGTCCCGAAAGAAACGGTGACAACATGCATGATCTGAGACGGTATCGTTTGCTGTGTTGACCACTGCAGAAAGCAGGGCAGATCGAGTTCTCACAAAACATACTGATAGATTCTTTTTAAACTATTGTCACTATCAATGCCTCGTCAAAATGAGTGCTCCAATAAATAATAACAACAAAAATAGTGAAACATGTGGCAAATGTGATGCACAAAACAATATGAACTCCATATGAAATGGTGTGTAGCCAATTTTGGTGTCTATAGCATCTTTCACTTCCTGTGGCTGATGCATATCAAAGCAGAACTATGCTTAGGGTCTTTTATATCAATCCATACAGACAAATTATACTCGTATCAGTTCCTCGGTGTTCTAGAAAAGTTATCCGACCGCTTGTAATTATTTCAATATAAATCACTATCGCTTTATAAAATTCATATTTGGTGACTTTGGAGGCCAGGGGAGATATGGTATTTCGTCCTCATGTTCAGGAAACCAGTTTTGAGCTTTTACAGCCTGTTGGGTGGGATCATTATAACCATTAAAGATGCAATCACCTGACAGAAATAATGCCTGTGCTGTCCCCCACAAAATAAAATTTTTACGCTTTCGCATTTATCTTGGTTTTAGTCATCACCATACGACCTATTATAAACCACAATGAAAATTACTCGAAGTTAAAAATAGAAAAACCACCACCACTCTTCGCAAATTAAAAAAATGTAACCTTCAGCACTTGTCGTTTCCCTGATGCAAACACTTTCAGCCCGGAGTAAGATTTATGACAAAGTATTCGATATTTCCATTCGCTGGCAATACAGAGTGTGTGCTCTCCCGCAGTAAAGCCTTTTCTTTGTATTCATCCGGGTTAGATGAGTTTACATTTCCTGATGTAAACAATCGCGTCACTTGAGGTGGACTCCTTATGTAAAGAAGGACATCACTGTTATATATAAATTCAAGCCAAGCGTAAATAAACTGCACACATGCCTGGTGCCCTTAAGCGCACAAAATGGTCATTCAATGCTTTGATCTTTATCTCAATTACTATAATTTATGCTCCAAAATGGCCGACATGTAAACAGACTGTCCACTGACACTTTTACCCACTGTCATAACATCCTGTGTATTTAGCCTTGTCTTATTATAGTTTATGACCCAAAAATGACGTTGTGGTGCCCAGACACTTTGACCCAACGGTGGATGTGTAAAAGTGTTAGGAAATTCAAAAAGGCGTTATCCTATTTGCTGCAGTAGAGTCTTACTCCTAACGGTGTTTTCTACAGGTACTCCAGCGTATGACAATTTCCCATTGCTATTTGCAGTTTGGGGCAGTTTATTACAGTTTTCGGATAATTCTCTTCAAGCATTCCAAATACTCACTTTCAACTGTTTTTTAAGAGCGTCATACGAAGATACATGGATATTACCGTAAGTGTTTGACAAGTAATTACACTGGAGCAAATTTAAACAAATACACTGATATTCCATGATTTAACGTTAAACAGTTACAACAGTGCATATTTAAACAAATACTCTCTTGCTACATATCAAGTCTACGTGTGTAGCTATGTTTCACTGTAAGGAACTAATTCATGCATTATCAATCAGTGTGTTAAATACAATGGCTTACACATTAGGATGCCACAGTCAATGTGTAAAGACAGCAGGGAATTCAAAAAAAAGTCCAAGTGGAATCGTTTCTACAAATATATAGGTACACACACAAGACATCGCTGTAAACCAGCGGTGTGCATTCTGGGTAAGCAACTGAAACACTGCATCAGTAACAATCTTCGTAACGATACATTATATAATTATAAACACGCATTTACTCGAGAATATCTAGGTAAAACCCTTACATTTCTTAGAAACATACATATTATCAGTACGTTACATTACTGACAGAGCTTTGTGAGCTGAGCCGAAGCAATATCGCTGAAGCTCAGCTGAGCAAGGAGACAGTTGCGCATGCAGCTCTGTTGGTTACGTGCCATGTGTGCGTTTTTCTGCCACAACCGAAGCTGGGTTCAGGCAGCGAGACAGGTCGTCTGCGTGTTTTTCGGCCACAAACGATGCTAGCTTCAGACGGGCATGTAATACAGAGTAAGCATTACAATACTGTAACGCTCAGTTTGGGTTTGCTGAATCTATATGAAAGTGTCGCAGTGCCAGCGAACCATTTAGCATCTAGTAATATAATACAGAACTACGTCTACATTTATTACAAAAGAGATTTTCTCTAAGCCGTTTTGTTCATGCTTTTTACAGAAAAAAGGAAGTAATTAAAAATGAGCTTGTAACACAAGAATTATCGAACTTGGTTAAATGACCATACGATAGTCATAAGACAGAGCACGTACGATACTTTAACCGGCTATGATCATCTGTAGCTATAGATCATTTCCGAAAAAAAGAACAGAAACTACATGTGTGACCAGCTTAAAAATGAAATGTCTCTATGCAATAAACGGTCTGAAAGGCTCGTTAATGCCGTGTGTTTTCTGGGAAAACAATAGTTGGCCTTTCAGTGACGTGATGAAACGACGAATCAGGAAAATTAAATCGAATTGTTGAGGTGATCTGCAGGGTATGAGTCTTGTTTGGCGGAGCGTATGGAATCCTCTACTGTGTTTATAGGAATTTCTAATCGAATTCAGAACGCTCTAATACAAGTCGTAGTTTCGATCGTTCTAACAGCTATATAGCAGCAAATGGTGCGTGTTCCTTTTGTGGTCGTCATGGTTGATGAAATCCGAAATGTGCCTAATAAAGCAAAGTTTTCTGTTGTCCTGCGTTATATGTATGAAGGAGAAATTAAGGAAAGATTCTTGGCGTTCAGTCATATAAGTGGTGACACACATGCCTTGGCTATCGCAGAACTTACCTTGCACTTCTTCTCAGAATTCTGATATATTGAAAAATTAGCCGCACAAACGTTTGATGGTGTGGTAAGTATGGCGAAAAATCTGAATGGGCGCCAAGCATTAATCAAAGTCACATATCATGAAGCTATTTTATTTCACTGTTACGCCCAGGTACTAATCACAATTTTGTCTCAAAGCTTCATCCAAATACCAGAGTCTGATATATTCTTTATTCGCTCAGTGGACTTCCAGTATTTTTTCCTGATCATCTAAACGTATTACGTTTTTGAATGCATTTTTGCAACGTTGTCTTCCACACATCTGTCTGGTGCGATGGAATTACTCAACAAGATGGTGAACACTGTGTGCCAGAACAGAACTAAGCTTTGTAATTTGTTTAGTGCCGTCATAGAACATCTTCAAGAAATTGATTCAGATGTTTTAGCATCAATTAAGGGCTTTTTGATATTTTTAAAAAGCACATTCGACAAAATATTACTTTTAATGATGTGCTGTACAGCGTCCTAAAACTAGGAAAGCTTCATCGTCCAAAGAATACTGACTATTCTCGCTTGTATTAACGTAGCACGCCAGTGCTACGCATCTGTCATGCGAAGTGTCACACTGCTTGTCGCGCAACGCCTGTTAGTCACGTGTCTCGCACTCGGTGAGCGAGCGCCGCGTCTTGATGCGCGAGCTGACCGCTGGCCACGTGCTTCCACGTGCGCGTGCGCAGCGAGTGGTTTCGCTATACGGGTGCAGTGCTATGGTGGTCGCTACCTAGTGACGACACACACTTGATCGCTTCCGTCACTATCCATCTGACAATGTTCTGCTTGTCTTTGAGTAACAATAAATAAACCCAGGAAGGTGGAATCAGTTATTGTTTTCACGTTTTAATCGTACTGCTGGAGAAATATTAGTGTGTGAAAATCTTATGGGACTCAACTGCTAAGGTGATCAGTCCCTAAGCTTACACACTACTTAACCTAAATTATCCTAAGGACAAATACCCACACCCATGCCCGAGGGAGGACTCGAATCTCTGCCGGGACCAGCCAGAAGAAATATTGATTGTTTTGTAAACAGTAACTGAAATGAGCTGGCCAGAGTGGTCGAGCGGTTAAAGGCGCTACAGTCTAGAACCGCACAACCGCTACGGTCGCAGGTTCGAATCCTGCCTCGGGCATGGATGTGAGTGATGTCTTTAGGTTAGTTAGGTTTAAGTAGTTCTAAGTTCTAGGGGACTTATGACCACAGCAGTTGAGTCCCATAGTGCTCAGAGCCATTTGAACCATTTTTGAACTGAAATGATGTGGCTGTGGTCCTAACAGAACCTTTTAACAAGTAAAACAATTCTTATGAAATATATTTACATTCCTGTGAGGATACATAAATCCCTTTATTTCTCATTAACTTGCAAATGCTATGCTCAAGTGCAATAATGTTGTCTGCAATAAAATTTAATAACTATAACATTAACTGGCTTCACAAAAAGGAGCCTATTGAATTACATCACTACATAATTGACACCCTGTATGGATCCTCAACTTAAATCCGATCACTGTAAATTTTCTCATAATGTATCAAGCACCATGCCCTGTAGAAAAAAATGTATTTAGTACAGGCCCCTTTTCCACACTAAAAAAATTTTAATAACTGCAGTATCCCTGCAGAAAGCAGTATAAAAATGATTTTAAAATATGGAGACGACCTATCACACATCAAGGTCATTTATCTCGAAAACTCTGTCGATATTTCAAGGTTAAAGAATCTGAAGACCACAAACAGCAAATTCGTAAGAATCGAGAATGAAATATTATTTGGCAAGAAGTTAAGCATATGCTTGAAACGACATATACCAAAACAACTACACTCAACATCACCTTACACTCACCTGTCACTGGACAGTCATGTACCATTGTCCCACCGACGCCGCAGCCTCAAGAGATCGAGGCAGCGGCGGCGGATGTGGACACAGAAAACCACTACACAGAGCCCTGGCAGGTGGAGGGCCTAAAACGCTGACCCAGAAAAACTCCAACACAAACGCAAACAAGCGAGCAACCAAACTCGCTAGGCAACCGAAAGGCGCTGTTGCCTACACCTACTAGCTCATCTCAGGCTAGCAACATTAACACAAAACAAAACGCAAACACAGCTGTGGCGAACAACAACAAAGCACACAAAGCCACAGCGGTGCCCACACAACACAAGACTGGTTTCCCCCCCCCCCCCCCCCAGTCGTTCTACAAAACTATGGGAACCTTAGTGCCCTTAACACTGCATTCGCGGAAAGGCACATAAACAGCACATTACATGCAAAGTACTCGGGGGATAGGGCCTCACTGTACGTTGCCACAGACAACGAATAAAAAGATCTTCTGACCTTCCTCAAAGACCGGAAGATCGAACATTACACGTACAGAACGCTGGACGAGAGAACCCAGCAGTACGTGATCAAGGGAGTGGATCCCAGTACCCCCAACGAGACAGTACAGGCGGCGCTTTGTTATCTGGGATTCGACTGTAAAAGTGCCTCCCGGATGACAGGGAGCCGCACATACGCACCGCTACTACACTACATGGTTGAGTTAGCCGACACGGCTGATTCCCGCGCCATCCTGCAGATAAAGAGCTTTCTGCGGATGGACGTACGTGTAGAACTTTACGCACCACCCAACGTCCCCCAACAATGTAACAACTGCCAGCGGTTCGGCCACTCGGCCCTCCGCTGCGGCCTGGCAACTCGCTGCCGCGGATGCGCTGGCAATCCACACTTGCACACAAACACAGCCAAACCTGCGACGCTGTGCCAACTGCGGTGGGCCCCATGCGGCAAACTTCAGACAGTGCAGCTCATAAAAACAGGCGCTGAAGCGTAAACAAGACAACAGCAGGGTACCGTACGACATACCACGCCCAAGGCCAGCGCCGAACCCAGTAAGGAGCGGCGTAACGTTTGCCACGGTTGCACGCCCTGGCGGAACGGCACAGGCCGCGGAACCTCAGCGCCCTTCACACACACGCGAAACAACCGCTGCAACAGCCACATAACACCTGAAACCCAACAAGCATCGGTACCAACACCTATGCCCCCAAACAACACGACCCCACTCCCGGAAATCATGTGCTGCGAAGAAACGCACCATACACATGAAAACACATCCACACAAGAACCCCCCCGAACCCTAAGCCCAGAGGAGGAATAGACGTACACGTAAACACAGGGCGGGGAGCACGAAATCACCACAACAGGCCACGCAGCAACAGCAGAACAGCAACATGCAGCAAAACAGTCAACAAGACACCGAGACTGTAACTCACACTACCATCCCCCTCACCACAGAAGTAACACCACAACCTCTGTCACAAACCACAAATGCTGCTCCTAACAACACACCAATACCCGCACAAGCGGCCGCTAACTCCACAACAGCACCTCAGGCTGCCACACCCAACACCAACACACCACTTGGGGTAATACTGGAAACACTATTCCCCCGACACACGACCGTTCAAATCCTTACCAAGGTGCTGACGGCCGTCACTACACTCATCACCCAGCTCATGAGCGCCGAACCCGGGCAATACCTGGCTGTCATACACACTGCCATCACAACACTCTTTCACACTCTTACATGAATAATATACCACACCTGGCCCATAACGCAGACCCGCACACACTATCACAGATCCTGTTCTGGAATGCAGACTCGATCCACAGCAAAAGGGCAGAATTTGCCACGTTCATGGAGCGCAAGGAATCCTTGTCGCGCTAATGAACGAGACTAAGCTTAAACCGCACAAACAATTAAACTTTCCTGGCTACTGTGTCCATCGTACCGACCGACCGGGCGACGCCGTGGCAGGTGGAACTGCAATCGTCATACACAAAGACATTGAGCACACAAACATAGAGCTCCCTGAACTGGAAAAAATCGAGGCTACGGCCGTCAGAGTCAAGTTCAACGGAGCCTACACCACACTGATATCGGTATACAACAGCCCTGTAGGCATTTCAACACGCCATATCAGCACATTACTCAACATTTCACCGCGAGTAATAGTCGCTGGAGGCCTGAACGCAAAACACCCAGAATGGAATTCACGCGTACGAAATCCCAACGGCAAAAAACTGTACGAACATTCACTAGGCAGAAACTACATTACACTAGCGCCGACTGAACCGACGCACATTCCCTATCAGAGGGGACACAGGCCAGACGTGATAGACATGGCCCTCATCAAGGGCATTACAGCGACACTCAACGTCGCCGTTGAAAACGATCTGCCCTCAAACCACCAACCTGTAATACTATACATTGAGGAAACACTGCAGCACATGGAACAACGCAAGATGTTGGACTACGGGCGTGCGAATTGGACATTGTTCAAGCAAACGCTCGATAGCCACATCCCACCTATAGACGAAATTAATGAAACAGCACAAATTGACGAGGCAGTAGAAACCCTCACTAACGCCGTCCAGGACGCAATGGCAGGCACCATACCTGATCGCACCTCACAACAACGCAGTGCGCCCCTGCCCCAGGAAATCCAGGGCTAATCTCAATGAGGAATCGCCTCAGGAGACAATGGCAGCGCACCAGGCGTCCGTACTTCAAACGGCACATTAACAGGCTACAGGGCATCATACACTATAAAATAAAAACACATAGAACACAACAGTGGAACCAAAAACTCGAAGGGCTGGACAACACACGACCTGGCGTGTGGCAACTAGCCCGACACTTCACCAAGGAGAAAATATACACCCCCACGCTTCAAGGGCCTGACGGACCCGCATACTCAGCGGAAGAGAAAGCAGAGCTAATGGCCCGAACATTCGCAGCGTCATTCACACCGAACCTGATACCATCAGATCCAGTGTTCACAGGTTACACGCATTCTAGCCCAACCATCGCGCGACGACATTCGACATGCTAGCACAGCCGAAGTCTCCTGGGCTATAATGCATTCTGCTGCTAGGAAAGCCCCTGGTCAGGATGACATTCAAAACCGTGTCCTCCAGGAGTTCACGGATAAAGCAACTGAGTACCTAGCACACATAACGAATGCCATACTAAAGCACCAACACTTCCCCGCCTTTTGGAAGACGGCCAAGGTCCTGATGTTCAGGAAGCCGGGGAAAGACCACAGCCTCCCACAAAATTACCGACCCATCAGCCTTCTGAGCTCGCTCAGTAAGATTGTTGAGAAGGTGATTCTCAAACGCATCACTAGGCACTGCATAACAAATGACATCCTGAGACCGGAGCAATTCGGCTTCAGGAATCACCACTCCACAACACAACAACTTCTGCGGGTCGTTGAACATATAACATATGGCTTCAACATAAACAAAGCTACAGGGGCGGTGTTCCTGGACATCGGAAAGGCTTTCGACTGTCTACGGCACAACGGCCTCATCCGCAAACTCAGCGACGCGGGATTCCCCAACGGGCTGCTGCGTCTGATACACTCATACCTCACAGACAGGAGTTTCAACACTGACGTGCAGGGAAAACAATCAACACGACACGGTATACACGCGGGAGTACCCCAGGGAAGCATCCTAGGGCCCCTACTGTTTAACCTCTACATAAACGATCTCCCAACCACACACAACACAATGATGGCAATCTATACGGATTACACAGCCATCCTTGCGCAAGATTGGAAACCATCAAACATTACGTCACGCCTACAGACTGCACTCAGAGTGGCCGAGCCTTGGTTGGAGAAATGGCGTGTTAGAGTAAACGTCGACAAGTGCGAAGCCGTTCTGTTCACTAGAAGACTGAAGCAACTGCGCAAACACCGCTACTGCACGCCCAATACGTTTCCGCGAGAAAGTCAAATACCTCGGTGTCTGGCTGGACCGGAAATTACTCTGGGGGGACCACGTACAACACATGACCAACCGAGCTAGCGCGAGGCTCAAACATCTCTATCCTATGCTCAACAGGCGTAGCACACTGAACAGAAGGGTGTCGAGGTCCATGTACATGACACTTATCCGACCCTTGATGACGTACGCAGCTCCTGTCTGGGGATACGCTGCGCCTGAACGCCTGCGCCGTCTGCAGCTCATACAAAACAAAGTACTCAAAATCATAAGCAATGCTCCACGATACTCACGCATCGCGGACCTTCACCGGGAATACCGACTTGAGACTCTCACGGAGGTAATCCACAAACTCACCACAAGACTATACAGAATCTCCAGACATTCGCAGAACCCGTTTATTCTGAATCTGGGGAACTACGACCACAACCATAGATGGAAACATAAAAGACCAAAAGACATACTTGTAAGGACATAACATCTATGGCCAAGCATACGCAAACATAACGGCACAGGCGAGCCCCTGTTAATCAGACGCCATTACTGGATATCCAGCTGAAATACACTGCCGAATAACTGGCACCACACAGGGAAGCCGTACCGTACACTGCATGCAAACAAGCTCCACACATCCCCCACACACTGAGATGATCTATGGCCGATCTCCCACTACTGTATAACGATCTTGATTGTTCCAGGAATGTAGCAGCTGCAGCAACTGGGACACATCGCCATCGCTTGTCACGGTAATGATGCATGATATCAATACTAACAAATCCAACCTTGCATGAGCTATCGCAGCTAGTAAGCCACTACTGCTCTTACTACCCATCCCACTGTCGCAGAGGTTTTTTTCCCACGGCACGAGCCATGGCACTTTTTTCCCTCTGCTCTTCAAATCGCTACCCTCACTCGCGTTTCGTCCACTATCTATCACCTGATGGACCGCGTTAATGCGTAGCCTTACCCAGACGCACGGACAACATCACAGCCCAGCATCCTGTGATCCACTTACTAGGTAACTTAACATGTTTACGGAGGTGACAGTAGAACTTTTGGTTTGGTCACCACGTTGGTGCGGGCGTGGAGGGGCCCCATCTCTAAAAACATGTTTTAACACTGGAACTACTTGCAGATATGTAGGGATTATCGAAAAGAATCATCCGATTTGGCATGTCTATATTTCTGACACTAACAAACATATATAATGAATTTTGTTTTTTGGTGAATGGGATGTTCAAATGTTTTTCTTTTCATACCTTTTCATAGGTGTTCAATATTCCCCCTTGATATGCAAGACATATGTCAGTGTGGTATTGAAATTGTTCCCACACAGCAGTGAGCATGTCTTGAGTTATAGCTTGCACAGCTGCTGTTATGCTATGTCTCATTTCCTTCATTGTTGTTGGTAATGGAGACACATAAACAGAGTCTTTTACAAACCCCACAAGAAATAATCATATACAGTCAGTCTGGTGACCTTGGAGTCCATTAATGTAAGGCTGAATCATATGGTCCAGTGCGGCCGATCCATTGCTCAGTAATCATTTGATTTAAAAATTCCCGCACTTCCAGATGCCAGTGCGGCGGTGCCTCATTCTGTTGGTAAATGAAGTCGTTCAAATCATTCTCCAACTGTGGGAAAAGAAGGTTCTCAAGCTGAACAGTTATTACTGACCCTCACTGTGCAAAACGTAGAATACAAAATGCATTCTGTTGTCCTCACACCATTTTTACTAGAACTGATGTAGTGGGTGCCCATTGGTGCTACCTAGCGGGAAAAATTTAAAATTCGAGAGTTTTCTCTTTCCAACAGTAAGTTATCTCAACTAACATAATAGTTATGATTTTCTTTAGTCGGATAATTCTTTTTGATGCATCCTTTTATGATCATTCTTTATTTGTCAACAGAGGGTAAATATTTAGTTTCAATGAAGCGATGAGAACACACCTAATTGGAGAAAAAGGCCCTCCCTAAAGGTGGCGTGGGGACAGGCTAGATCAGTTCTGCTATATATCTGCACCACAGTACTGGTAACTCCAATATCAAACTGTTGGCATTATCACAACAATTGCATTCATGGCCAGACTGGTGTGTCATGTGGTATTTCTTTTGCAGCTACTTCTGTTTTTGTATCTAGTACAGTTTTGTGTCTAGTACTGTTAGAACTGACACACGTCAGTACTAGAACAGGGGTGGTGTCAGTGCATTTTGCTGGTGCGGGTTGCCTACATCAGGGGTAGGTATGCACTCAGGCGCAAAGCTATTGTTCTCTTTTGATTAACAGGTACTTAACCTATTGTTGTCTTTTGATTTACAGGTACTTAACCTATTGTACTGCTAAAAATAGCCTTCCTTCTCTTTGATAGGCACTTAACATATTGTTCTCCCTCCACCCCCCCCACCCCCCCACACCTCTCAGGAAACCTCACCCCTCGCTGCTACAGATACACCATCAGGTCTGAGTTACTGAAACAGCCCCTCTCACTCTTATCAATTTGATTGACTACTTAATTAAATTGATCAATTAATTAATGACTCCCACTCCCCTCCCCCAGAAAATGGCGCGGAGTTCAAATTCCATCAGGACAATGCAACACACAACGGCTACCTCCACTAACCTAACAAATGGTGGGAAAAAAGGGCACTTGGGCTACCTCCACTAACCTAAGTCATCCCACCACCACCTCTTCCTAGGAATTGGTGGGAAAAGGACTCAGCCAGTGCTGGATAGGATGGAAATAAGTCTTTATTTAAACAATCAGAGCAGTACCTCCATCCAGTGTGTTCACCACGAGGTCTGGAGTCCAAACTGACCTAGTACACAGGACTGCCACCAGAGGGTGCTGTCGTCCCACCTGTGACATAATCCAAGATGGCGGTCTGGAGGGGGTTAATGGTGGGAAAAGGACTCAGCCTGTTCTGGGCTGCAGGAGAGAGGAAGGACTGTACTTTATTTATTTTTGGAACAACTTATTTATGGATGGATTTGACATAGTATATTTGTTACACTGTTACAAAACACTCACTCTTATGTGCTTGGGGTCGCAATTCACGGCCTACAGACCTGCACCCTACTCGTAAATCACCGAAATAATGCAGTACACTGATGTACAGACACGCAAACAACTCGTAAATTGTCAAAATAATGCTTGTATAATGATCTGCAAATAGGCTTGCTAATTGTAAACTGTCAAAATAATGCATTGAACAGCCTACAGAACTGCAAGCTTCTCGTAAATCACCGAAATAATGCAGTACACTGATGTACAGACATGAAAAACAACTCGTAAACTGTTGGAATAATGCACACCATTTATTTATGGGTGGCTTTCACGTAGTTTATTTATTACAATGACACAAAACACTCACCCTAGAGTGCTTGGGGCCTCAGTAAATAGTCTACAGGCATGCAAACTACTCGTAAATCACTGAAAAAATGCAGTACATCGATGTGCAGAGAGGCAAACAACTCGCAAATTGTCAAAATAATGCATCTAAAAGACTCTGCAAACACGCTCACTAAACACCAACTGTTGAGATCATGCAATGCACACCTGTTCACAAAATAATGCAACAGACACCAAAACAACTCCTAAATTGTCAAAAGATAATGCATGTGTAACGCTATCCAAACATGCTCACAACGCTTAAACAGCCGAAAATAATCCAGTGCACAACCACTCACTGCACATAAAAACGCTTTTGAACTGTAATCAGCCGCAACTATCAGAGACTCCAATGCACACACGCACTTTGCAGGGCCACATAGATGCAACCCAGCACCGTAACGCTAACCATTTGCTCTCGCGCCGCTGCCGACGGCAAGTGAAAATCGCGTCTACAGTCACAGTCCTTCGAGTGTTATACTGACGTCACATCCCTATGCAAATAAGCGTCAAGTCACCTTCTGGACTGGTGTTCACCACTGCTGCCATGATTCCTCTCTCTACCTGTGGTCCAGTGAAGATCTCATTGCTGAGCAACTCACCCTTGCAGATGCTGCAGAAATCCATTCCATTGCTTTCTCCATCGCGATCCTAATGCGACATGCTAGCTGCATCTAGCCATGCACAGACCAGTGTGGCTGACGCATTGCCGCAAAATGTTTGTGCAGAAACCAGGACCTGTTTACGAAAACAGCCCAGAATAACATTGATTGCATTCCTCCTGATGGTTCTAATGAGACATCACGCATTGCCTTCCTGGAAATTGTGACGTCCTGCTGTCAAAATACGTCTCAGAAACATTAAACATTCTCACTGCTAAAAGCCTTCATCATGTCTGTGCTCGCTCGCAAAAACACTGTTAATCATGAAAGCATTCTTGTTGTTTGGAAAGAGATCACTGTCTAAGCACAGATTGGGGGGGGGGGGGGGGGGGAGAATCAGAACAGTTACGCAAACAGAATTCGAAACACTGTGCTACAGAAGAGAAAAATGGTGGGAATTTTCAGTATCCTACAGCTACTGGTCTGGAAATGTCCTAATGCCACAGTGGCGGATGAGTGGCTGCATCCCTGCCAGAGATGAATGGTTTGCTTCAACTTGTCTTTGAACACTTGCTTTCTCAGAACTTCCCATGGGTATCTTGCATCCATCTTGTTCGAATCAATCTGTAGATGCTACTGTGCCCCAGTATGACGGATGTCTTGTGAATGAATGGAGCATTCTGATTGGCCGTTATTGAATTTATCCTTCAAATTACTGATACTGCCGGTGTGGAAGCACTGTCTGCCTTTTCTTTTTCTTTCTGCAGACAAGACTTTCAGTGGCAAAAACTATTTTGTGCGGATTACCACACTGCACCGACAATTAAACCCTGCAAAGTGGCTTACAATCATCAAATATGGAAAGACGCTTACTCAGTACCAATGCTCTGCCACTGAGGTCGGAAGATTGAATATTAGAGCGTGAAATCGATCTCCTACCTGGCAATATATATCACTGCATACTGTGTCGATGTAGTAAACATACAATTTATATCCTGCACCATACAAAATCGCCACTTTTACATCATTCGTTTAGCTTTAGACCACCAGACACTCGTACATATACCATGAAGACAGACAGCACCATATATACTCCTAGCAGCACTAGATATTTTCCCACAGCCGACGGTCACAAGCCAACCACTACCAACATGAGGCCAGAGCGCCCTCAGTGGAACAAAGTCACTGTCAGACTTTTCTGCAAATTCAGACTTGTTTCCCCTTGGCACAAACACGTTAGTGTTTCTGGACACGACCTGCTTGCTTGCTTGCTTTTCTACACACACCTCCAGACTCTGGGGTTACAAGAACACACGTATTTTCTTATGGCTTGCCTTAATATTATACCATTTACGTGATAATTCTCGAAATCAAGCACATATTAGTATCCTACCGATTGCTCACGGAACCTAATTCCAAAGATATAGACTGGAAATTATTTCTCTACAAACTCGAAACTTTAGCGAGGTGGAGCGTGCTGCAAACCTCTGAGTAACTAGAAACTTACCCTGTCTGTGCAGACCTTTAAGTGATAACTCGAAAAAAATAGAGGAAATTGATATTTCCACTTGCGAATACTGATGTCAGTGATGTAACAGAATTCAAATCATTCCTGTAATTTACAAAGTCAACTAAGGTGTTCCTCATGTCTAGAGAACCAGCAAACGTGTCTTCCACCCATATTTCACCTGCTAGATGTTCCCTTAACTAAATAAAGGCGCGAAATGTGCAGTAGCAGTCAACCAAACAATTTACATAGGAGGGAATCACGGTCCAGTGCAGACACACGTCAATATTGCATCTTCTAAAATTTCCACGCAATCACGAAAGCTGTGCAACACATACTAAGTATTAATTTGCTATTCGGCCGTCTAGAGGACGACAGGGTTAAGTCAGCTACATTCCTACACCCCAACAGGTCTCTCCATTCAGACAGTTCCTACCGTTAGCTGGAAACGTGAATCACTTCTTCCACCGGTCAGCAGTACTGCATGCCAAGCGCCCAGACCGAATCGTCCTAGGAGAAACATCCGCCTGATAAATATTTTATCCCTGTACTTACAATTAAATATTATGATCGCGGTCTCAATTGGACGACATTCGACAATGAGCGAAGTATCGGAAATACACCCTGCTGATGGCTGTTGCTCTGGAAATAGAAATATCTGTACCATTCTTATGACTTGACAAACCCTTCCCTTTGCTATCAGAGTATTCCACGTCAAATCCATACCTTCCTTACGACTGGACATAATCATTTCTTTTGTACATGTCGCAACACACACATACACGCACACACACACACACACACACACACACACACACACACACACACACACACAGCCGGCCCCAGAGACCGAGCGGTTCTAGGCGCTTCAGTCCGGAACTGCGCGACTGCTACGGTCGCAGGTTCGAATACCACCTCGGCCATGGATGTGTGTGATGTCCTTAGGTTAGTTAGGTTTAAGTAGATCTAGGGGCTGATGACCTCAGATGTTAAGTCCCATAGCGCTCAGAGCCATTTGAATACACACACACACACACACACACACACACACACACACACACACACACACACATACTTTATAAGCCTGATGCTCAAGGCGAACCTATCACACACACCCTATTACTAGGTATAATACTTCGCCAATAACTGATTGCCGGCGATACGAAATAGCACTGACCGAAAATCAACGATGGGTAAAGATGTCTCATAAGTTTTTCTTGCGAGTGGTACCACTGTATATTAGAAAGAGAGACGTAATCGTCTTACGAACCACCAGATGTTAAAAAACACGACCATATTACTATCACAAGCAGTCTTGGTTCTTCAGGTGCCCACAAGTATCCATGTTAAAAGCTATACCAGCTTTCTAAATCGAGGTATGGCATTACCTCCGAAAGAAGAGGTTTTTCCAGACAAATACCACGACACTGAATATAGACGGTGATCGCTGGAGTGGATATTATCAGACCAGCAGTGCGCTGGCCGGGGTGGCCGAGCGGTTCTAGGCGCAACAGTCTGGAACTTCGCGACCGCTCCGGTCGCAGGTTCGAATTCTGCCTCGGGCATGGATGTGTGTGATGTACTTAGGTTAGTTCGGTTTAAGTAGTTCTAAGTTCTAGGGGACTGATGACCGCAGAAGTTAAGTCCCATAGTGCTCAGAGCCATTTGAACCAAGACCAGCAATGGGGTTACATGTCACCGACGGTGCAACCTCATGATAAAATTACCGAATTTAGAAAGTGATTCGGTTAAGGAACGTGGTATGAAGCCGGTATTTGCAACTCCCTCACGCCGCCGCTAGATATTTCTCCAGTATTTGTAAGGTATTCTGTCTCTCTGCCATGTCAGAGGTTCGGTGATATATCGACTGGGTTATAGGCGATGATTGATTCAGAAGAATCACACACAGTAGTAGATGGTGTGCTGATTGAGGTCGTAACAAACGTACATACGCTTTTCATATCTCTATTGTGACACTCTCCAGTAGAAATGCTGTCTGGAATTTGGAATCAAGTCAACATTATACCTGCATTGGATCCTGTGAAGAAGTCCTTTAATGATTACACTCACTAGCGAGTCATATTTCTGGCACTCTAATATCTCAAAACGAGTAGCCTTTCTCGAACCTATCTGCTACAATAAAATTCCAGCGTGATTTTAGGTAGTCTCTGTGCATCTTGCCATTGCCCCTCAGTCTCTGTACTACCATCCCTGCAGCTTTGTGCATGTGATCGTTCCAATGCATGTCGGAACTGCGTAGAAGTCAGAGAAAGCTATATCTACCACCTTCTGCAACCCATGTAGAAACAGCCTGAGTTACTGCCACAGAACTGTTGTTTTGACCATTCGTTGGAAACGGGAACTGGGAGAAGACGAGGATTTTGCTAATGCATTTTGGTGCATCCCAAACCTACATACAGATACTATAGTCCGAAGCAGATCTGCGTCCCTCAGGGCCCATTCACGTCTATCACCCCAACATGCTATCTTCATTATTTAGAACCACCCAAGAGAGAAAAATTACGAATTATAAAAGCTCCACTAACTTCAACCGATAGAGAACTCGATAAGATTTTTACCACATCTCTCTCCTCCCATATACCGAAAATAAATACCATCTGCTTTCCAGCATAAAGCACATGTGACGATCTTATTAAATATACAGCTATTGATCCACTGAACAGACCAATTTAAAGTTTCATCACATGTACTGTAGGAGAATGACCGTATCCTACAAACTATACTATAAGTCGAAGAGACCCTTCCAGTGACCCTTTATCATTGTTTGGAACATTGTTTTTTTTCTGCTGTAACACTCTTCGTACACTGTCACACATTTTGTTTTTTCTGCCACGACTTCGAGGTCTGTGTCAGGTTCTAAACTGACATTAATACGTTCTGATCCATTGCTTCTAACAGAAAACTAGACGTCGCAAGGTATAAGTCATGTTGTTACTGCCGTCACCATAACACACCACACACTGGATGATTTTAAGTAAGACAGTCATAACTTAAGGAAACTGGAAGAGTTTGGCGGTGTCGTGGAGGGTTTCCAAACTGCAGTCCGAAGGTAATTGACGACCTCTACATATAAACTCATCTGTCACAGTGACGGAATAGCTGATGGCTTTGCATTCCATTTCGAGTGATTCCTCATATTGCATTCATGTACGCAATCACTGTTTCGGTGCTATCCATCCCCCGAATGTGTTGCCTCTCCAACAAAACTCTTTCTCTAACTCAAACAAGCGATGTCAGTCAGTCATTGTGTGGTACCAGTGGACAGATTGGATGGAAAAGACACTGTCGATGTACCCTAATAATAAGCATCACAGTTGACAGTGCCAACAATTTTAGCAATTTTACAGTAATTTTAACACCAACCAATGGTGCGACAACATGTTTCCCAATTTCAGTATCATAGCTAAACCGCCCCTTCTCTACTTTGCAAGTATCATTGCGAACCTAGATAGATGACTGTGCAGTACGTCTATTCATTGTTAATTATCGAACATACACATCATCAAGTATACCAGACTGCGCTCTACATATTTTTAGCACCTCGAGCACAGTACTTAATTTACGATCTCTGTGTCACAGCTCCCTATCAATCGATCACCCCGCCCACCCTCTGTTATCGTTTAACACAGATGCGTGTAAGTTTAGAGGCACACGGTTCTCCGTCTTCCTTAAAAGCGCAAAATACAGTAGTGTACGCGCGTGTATCACTGTTACCTCAATAGAAATACAGTAGAATGCTGCCTCGACGGAAAAAAGTAACTGTTTCCCTGGTTCCTTTCGTTTCCATGTCGA